>NW_010972598.1:10906181-11176921 GCF_000737465.1 Haliaeetus leucocephalus | reverse complement strand
AAAGAGATGGCTGGATTGTTTCCCCCCCCCCCCCCCCCGCCCCATTGTTGTTTGTATTGAATAGGTCTCTTCCTAGTCTGGAGCTGGAAGCTGTGTTCAAATGCTATTCAGCCTATACGACTTTCTTTTATGGCTCTGCACTAAACTCTGAAGATCTGAAGAGAGTTGGAGTAAGAACTTCATCATTTGCACTTTCTTGTAGATAAGCCAACTTTGTGAAAATCTTGTCCCTTATGAAAGGATGCTTGAGCTGCATTTACTCAGTTCATGTGGAGATTTACACTTCAAGGAGCTCCACTTATTTTAGTGGTACCTTTTGCATACCAACATATTGCTCATGGGAACTGAGAATGCAGGAGTCAGGCATAACAGACTTTTCAGACTATAAATTCTTCAAGCATTGAAACAGGAAAAATAAAGGGGAAAGCCAAACTGTGATCATCTGGTTTTGAAAGAGGAATATTATGGAGTGCAGCATTTCTGGAAATTGTATTTAAATAATTGGAATAACCCTTAGTTATCTCATCTTTAGAGTGTGCATCATATTTGGGTCTCATTCATGGATGTCCAGAAAAGAAGAGACCTAGTGTTTTGAAATATTGAAGACTCAGCAAAATATTCCAAAGAAGCAGAAGGAATGGACCTGGATTAAAGGAAAAAAACCAAACCAACACTACCAACAAACAAGAAACCACCACTGGCTTTAACTTTAGTGTGGTTTCTATTTGTTAATATCCTATTTGAAATACAGCGGTAGATGTTCACCCAGTTCCCAGCAGATTATAAAACCTCCACCATAAATGAAACATGTTGTTGTAGTTGTTAATGACTTTATTACACAGCCCTAATATTGATCAGATGACTGAGACAGAGGTCTTCTGACCTGCCCAAATTTTGACCCTTGAAGTGCTTTGGCTGGACTTCGCTGGGAAAGAATATAGCAATGCTGCGTATTTTGTAACCTCTTCTAGGAAGATGTTAGCACTAGAAACTTAAAAATTTCACATGTTCAGCACTTTTGAAAATAGAAATACGCATTGCATACCGTATGTTTGACTGGAGCTGCGTCACTGTTGAAACATTCAGGCATGTACGCAACTCCAAGTAATAGGATCATGGTGATCTTGAGGTTCAACAAAGCCAAGTGCCAGGTCCTGCACTTCAGTCACAACAACGCCATGCAGCACTAGAGGCTTGGAGAAGAGTGGCTGGAAAGCTGCCTGGCAGAAAAAGACCTGGGGGTGCTGGCTGACAGCCAGCTGAATATGAGCCAGCAGTGTGCCCAGGTGGCCAAGAAGGCCAATGGCATCCTGGCCTGTATCAGAAGTAGTGTGGCAGGAGCAGGGAAGTGACCGTTCCCTTGTACTCGGCACTGGTGAGGCCACACCTTGAGTACTGTGTTCAGTTTTGGGCCCCTCACTACAGGAAAGACATTGAGGTGCTGGAGCATGTCCAGAGAAGGGTAACCAAGCTGGTGAGGGGCCTGGAGCACAAGCCTTGTGAGGAGCGGCTGAGGGAACTGGGGTTGTTTAGTCTGGAGAAAAGGAGGCTGAGGGAAGACCTTATCGCTCTCTACAACTACCTGAAAGGAGGTTGTAGTGAGGTGGGTGCTGGTCTCTTCTGTCAGGTGGCTGGAGATAGGACGAGAGGAAATGGCCTCAAGTTGTGGCAGGGGACGTTTAGATTGGATATTAGGAAAAATTTCTTTACTGAAGGGGTTGTCAAGCATTGGAACAGGCTGCCCAGGAAAGTGATTGAGTCACCATCCCTGCAGGTATTCAAAAAGCGCATAGACAAGGCGCATCAGGACATGGTTTAGTGGGCATGGTTGACGGTTGGACTCAATGATCTTGGAGGTCTTTTCCAACCTAAATGATTCTATGATTTTACACAATTTTTAACTAAAGACATGTGCCACCAAATCATCTTGCTGTCGGAGATTTTTTGTACTTCATATGGGGTTAAACCCTGATTTACCTTTTCTCTCCTGGGTTACAGATGGAATCTGCGAATGCTTGTCTCATTCTAGCAGATGTTCACTCTCCACAACCTTATACTGAAGATACTTCCAATATCATGAGGTAGGATGAGATACTCCAGTGCTTTCATCTCTATCTGATTGATATTAATAGTGACACAGATAATGCTGCTGGCAGGGGAACATATTTGTCCTGTCACGTTTTTTTTCTGCCTGAGAACTCTGAAAGCCAACTGACTGCTTTCTGCTATGATTTTATCAGATGTGTTGAGGGATTGAGACAGGTAGCAGCTGTGCAGCCTTGTAACCCCATACAGAATATAATGTTACTAAATATGGTGTAATTACCTTCTTCAATACCCTGAATATTAGCAGTTGAGGAGTCTGGATCCTTTACACTGGTGAGAGTTGCACACTACTGGCTGGTGCAGCTCTGCTGTCAGGTCTGCTAATTCTACACATACTCGTACTGGGCAGACTTAAATTGGGGACTCCCTTAGTACTGCTGGGTTGTGTGAATCTGGTGGTGTAATTAGCACACCCCCAAAACAGTCCACAAGTCCAAGTTCCAAATTGGATTACCTTTATTTTCTACTTGCGAGGCATCTACTAAAGTGGAGATACTAGTTTATGAATGAAATCTACAGGTGGAATTGGCAAAGCAAATAATATTCATTATTGTTGCTTCTCTTAGCTCTAGACTTCTAGTGGGATACAGGTATGATTCTTCACCCTGTGTCCAAGCCATGCACCAGTATCTTAAAATCTTTTGGTGGTGATTACCTTCCTCTCCACATAGTGGACTTGGATATACTTAAAGTGTAGAGGTCCCAGATACGGGTATTGGGTCATATGCTGTTCTTTGTCACGACTCTCCAATCACTGTCTGCCAGAGTAAACTAGTCTGACGTGAAAAATGAGAGACCCTAGCGAGAACCAAGCATATTAATCAGATATTATATCTTTTGTACAGAGTGCTGTCTATCAAGAATCACTACCCGAACACAAGAGTAATTTTACAGATAATTCAGTCTCGTAACAAGGTATCACAATTGTCTTGTCTGTCATGAGAGTTGTCATGGTTGAAATTCTGGCCTTGATGGAGTCAAAAATCTCTGCCTTTTATGAAAATAGGATCTTTGTCCAGTCCCTCTTACTCATCCAGTTACTAACCTATCTAGAATATCTTGTAACATTACCAAAAATAAAGAATAACTCTGTGTTTGTTTTTGTTGGTTTTGTCAAAGTTGTCAGCAAATCCACATTTAATGTTTAAAAAAAGAAAACTAAAAACCCAAACCCACCCAAAGAACCTCAGAAGTCCATTTAGCTATCTGCTAGCATATTCCAGCACAGATTTTAAAAAAATAATAATTTTTGAAGGCAAGAAAGACAAGAATTGTCATTTTACAGAAACACTGTGGCCTTGCCTATCTCTGTGCTGATCTGTAATCACTTTTGTACTCTGAAACAGGTATACCTGCCAAACATCCCCAGCTGGGACTGGAGGACAGGCGACAGCATTGTCTGTTTCGCTGAACTGAAGCTAGGCTTCATAGCCCAAAGCTGCCTTGTTCCTGGTTTGTCTACCCTCCTAACCAATTTGTTCATTGTGAAAGAGGATACTGAGGTATGTTCTTCACTTGTCTAAGTAATGTGAATGCAGCCCAGTGGAATCTTCTCTCAAGTATGTGCCGAACTTCTGAGTAGAAGCTGCAGCCAGGTCTTTTGAAGCTTATCTTGTTCATGCTGGGATTAAGATTGGCACAGAAGACAAGAAAACCTAACAGACTATTTCTGATTTAATACTTGAATTCAGTGCAAGAGGTGAAAAGAGTGCTCTAGAGCATGCTGAAGCAAAAGAACCTAAGGATGCATTTTACAGTAGTGTGCAAGGAGGTACCAAAGCAAAGGGTGGCCCACAGCAAGCTATGCTGCTGCATTTAGCTGATACATGGAAACACCTTGTCTGTTGCTGTAGGTTCAAAAGCAATAATGTGATGCTGGTGCTCCACTGCCTCTGAGAGAACACAGTAAATCAGTTTTGGTTACTGCACAGTATGGACCCTGTTAGCTTCTCTGCATCTGTGTTTGATTCCATTCTGTCTGGCATTCACAATTTGAATCTGTGCTTAAAGCACTTCAGTGGAACCACTCCTGCTTGACACCCCCAAAAATGGGCTGAAAATCAGTCCAATGTACCTTTTCCAGTTAATAGCGTGCTTTGTTCAGTATCCTTTTAGGCTTATTTATTTCTTTGGTTGGGTCTTACAGGGTAATTTACACAACAACAGTGGCAATTAGAAATCCTGTCATCTCTATGCAAGGAGGGTGATCCAAATTTATCCTCCTTCTATCTGTCTTTCCTCATCAGTACCTGCTACAATGCAAAATTGATAAACTATGCATTAACTTCACAGTACACAAGTTACTCAGATATTTCCAAATCAATACTGGAAGATCTATTGAAATAATAAAAATACAGAACTTCTAGGCATGAAGTTGCCTGAACAAGCCTCAGGTTTGCTAGTCCTGCAGTGGACATGGTTTTGCTATCACCTAGTGGCTGTATGTGATACTTCACATTAATCTCCTGCACAAAAGAATTTGACTGCTTTCTCTCTTCAGGGACTTTTAATTCACAAAATTAATTTAGACAAACTAAATAGATATCAGGTGAAATAAATACAGAGTTTATCAATGCAGAAGTTGTGTGTAGAATTGGGCTGCTGGTTAGAGTGTTTTTTCATTGACACATGCTGTTTCATTCAAGTCCAAATATTTCACAGACATGGCAAAGCTAGCAAAATTGATATTTTAAGGTTTTTTAAGCATACTATGAAAACTCAGCAAACTTTTTAAATTGAAAAAAGCCTTTTATGTCAAAATCCATTTGGAAAGCAACACTTTTTTACACATTTGTAGTAGCCTATTAAGTTTTATGTAGAAGGCTAAGAGAATAGCATATATGGTGACACAGTGAGTGGCAGTCTAAAACCTGAAGGAGCTGTAAGCAGTAGAATGTTTTGCTGATTTAACTACCTAGGTATAAACAACCCTTCCCTAGTCACACAACTACCAAAGGAAAAAAAGTGCTTATACTGGAGTAGAAGATCACAGTTCAGCAATAAATCACACCTCTTAATAGCTGTATTTATGATTGGTAAAACTTAACGCAAGACCAGTCCTCATCTGAATAACTAAGGAGGCAGGTTAATCTTATTGCAAAGTAAGGTGTAACTTTCCTCAAATAATGGGCTCCCAATACTTTGCAGTCATGAAATTTCCCTGTAACTTTATTTGTATGCAGTAATAACACCTGTTCTTTGATGATAATATGAATTGGAAATGTCTAGAAGGATTGAGACTTTCCCTGGTCTGTTGTTTATCAACTGTGATATTGTCTGTGACAACATATAGCTGATGTCATTCTGCTTCCAGTAACTAAGGGCCTTTGATCTAATACCGTGTGGTGTTAGAATATCGGCCCAGTGTTAGATTACATATCCTACTTGCTTTGCCTTTCAATAAATACATTCTGTTTATGGTTGATTCTTTTAGACAAAGAGAAAATATTTGAAGGACAAAAAGCTTCTGGAAGACAAAGACTACAAAGTAATGACTTCTCAGCTCTCCAATGATTTTGCAGACATGACTTTTACAGAGGTTTGTCGGTATGTGGTACAGATGTGGTTGTTTTTCTGTTATTTCCTTCCAGGTGTGTCTTTTCACAGTACAGAGATATTGTGACCAACTGTGCCTTGCTTTCTTTCCCCAGGTTGTGCTTTCTAAAACTGAACCTTGTCCTCTTGGGAATTGAACTCAAATTTGGCAGTCAAGGGGAGAGGTAATTGTCTGGCAGACTTCTCTTCTAGTAAGAAGTCAACTAATTCCAAACGAACAATTTCCAAAGAACTCAGAAGAAACACGGCCTAGGGTCTGCACAGGTTTTATACACCTCTTATCTTCCTGTGCACAGCATTTAGGAGACAGGATCGAAATGTTGTTCCTGGTTACTTAAGTGCTGGCGTGAATTTTACCATATACAGCAATCTCTTCTGCTTCCTCTTTTCTCACAGATAATCAGGCGAGAGATGGGAGATGAAACACCATTCTTACCTTTATTCCATATGCAAACAGCATAGGTCTCACTGATTTGGGGTGACTCAAGCATATTTATTTTCATTGGTAAAGGAAACACCTCCTCATTTTTTTTAGCCACATGAGTTTTACAGAGGCTCCTAAATGCTGTAAAGCATTGTCATAAAGGGATAATTTGTCAATGCTGGCAGCACAGCTTTTGCTCTCTGAAGCTGATCTGGTCCTGGGCCAGATAAGACTCTGTCTGTTCTAATGATGAAATACAAGACATCCTAATGGGGAAGCTGGAACTAGTTCAGAAAGGGGAATAAATAAGTGCCATAGATCTTTAAAAAGCTTGAGAAATCGCCCAGAAAATGCAGACTATTGAGTGCAATTATTTCTGTTTCCACTTTTTATAAAGGAAATGGCTGTTTTGACGAAACTGTAGAATAGAAACTCCAAAAACAGAGGGTTGTAGGGAAACACTGCTGTGAGAAATACATTGGGGCTTTCTTCCAGAATTGTTGAATGAACTCTACACTGAAAGAAGTCAGTAGATGTAGTTGCTTAGCACTAATGGAAAACAGTCCACAACTCAATCTATTCTTCCTTGAGTTCATACATTGTCTGGCTGAAAACAGAATGATGAAAAGAGAAAGCAAGAGGGAAAAGGAAGCTGCATGCTCTTTGAGATGTAGAGACTATATTTTTGCTTTCTTTACACAACAGTTGGCACAGAACAGATACCTCTTCTAAAAGCAGGACGTCTAGATGTTGCTACAGTATCTGCAGTAATAATTATAGTCATTTGTATTTTGTTTGTCCTCTGAGCCATGAATCTGGAGGAGCTGAGTCCAGGCCTTCTGTTGTGTGGAAAGAAAATGTTAACAACCTTGTCATCTTTCCCTATGCCATTCGCACTACCAGTATTCATTAAAACTGGGTTGAAAGCAATAGGAATTTGGACTGAGCTGGTACCTTGAGTGGCCTTTGTAGGGGAAAGTGGTAAATTTAATGATGCTGCAGGGTCTTCGACATAGATGTGCTTAAAGCAGCGCAGCAGCTCAGCATTAGAACAAATACCTCAAACCCTGCTCATCCTTAGTATCTTCAGTTGCACAGAACTTTTATTTTAAGTGTGAGTATTTGGGATTCTCAGTGACCCCGTGGAGAAATGACCCATCCAGGCTGCAGTAAACTATGAATTATTTTATTACATTAAACATGTTAAAAAATAATGCACTGGAAGTGAAAGCACCTGTATCCTATGAAGTTTACAGTTTAGCAAATTAATTACAAAAAAAAAAAAAAAAAGCTGCCAAATCCTCAGGAGCCTCAGAGTTGAATAAACTGCAGAAATCCTAACAAAAGCTGATTTGCATGCTTTGAGTCCCTGTTCTTCCATGGCTCCCCCAGGTTTCTGTGGACAGTAAATTCCCTTTATGCCATTGAAAAAGCATGTTAACATGTTCATGTCTTGTGTGTCTCTCATAAGTCACAGAAGCTGTAACAAAGAGGATTAATGTAAGATTGTGAGGTGAGAGGAAACTGTTATGATCATATAGTCTGAATTCTCACAACAGAGGCGAAAAATGTCACCAGATGGACAAACTGTGATTACTCCTTTGATTGTTTCTCAATACAGCACCATCCTGATCAATCCATCTGCGCAGATAAAGCTTCATCAGAATACAATGGGCTTTTTTATTGCTCATTCCCTGGCAGAAGTCAAAAGGTAAGATTCCCTATTACTGTTTTGTTGAAAAAAGGTCTAGAACAGAAAATCTTTCAAGAGCAGATGAGTGCATTTATTCTCTCATCAGTTAAACACAATTCAGTTCTGCCTAATTCACTTTTGTTTTCTAGGGCACAGTTCTATTGTAAAGCCTGTCACAGCGATATACAGGATCCAGAGCAGATTGAAAAATGTCAATGTAAAAGCAGACTCTACTCAAAACCTTTTTCAGGTAATTTTTAAAAAATCTGTTTCTCATTTAAAAAAAAAAAAAAAAAGAAAAAGATGGCTGAATGAATATTTCTTAATTGTATTTTTATTAACTATTTCTCTAGAAGGTTAGGTTGAAATACACAGCCCTTTACTTACCTGATAAAATAGGGAGTGTTCTGATGATACCAGTAAGTCTCAGAGATTATGATTATACTTTAAATGCTTCAAATTTATGCTTTTTTTTAGGAGTCAAAGCTTCTTGGCTAAAAAAGAGTAGGACAGAATATACCTTATTCAAGATTTTCACTCGTTAACAGGTTTATCACAGAATACTGTTCTTTAACTTCAGAGACTGAAGCAAATGTGTCTTACTATTATAGTATGTGTATAACTGAAGCAAAAGCTACAGCTGGATAAAAACAGAATTTTGTGTCTGGTTTGTACTAGATTCTTGGTCAGGATTCCCTGAGGAAGTGTGTCTAGATCTTTGTCATCATGAGAATATAAAACTTTAAACATGAAGTCAGATAAATGTTTTTGAGGTTGTACAAGTTGTATAGCAACACTTAATGGTCTTTGCTCCAAGGACTGCAAATCTTAGCTGGATGGAGAGAACAGATTAATCACGGGTAACATCTAACCCTAAGCAGAGCAACTTATCCCTTTTTCACCTCAAACTCCATTTTTGAAGATGTGGGGCTTTGTCAGGTGTTAGTTTTCCATCGAAATAGAGAACAGCCTCTCAGATCTATGTGTAACTGCACCAAATTGAAGCTTGCTGCCTTTTCATTAAGCATTTGAGGCCAAAACGTACACCTCTTCTAGGCTCCTCTAAATTTCTCTGCTAGTATCTCCCCTCCATTGAGATGGTGCTTTGCTTTAAAGAGTAGAGAAGGAGCTTTCCATTAAATGTGGATATACACATGCATGCCTACTTGTATTTCAAACACTTGCAAATCCTTTAAGCAGCAGATGGCAGCCAAGCCACATTACAAAACATGCCTCTCTGAACTGCAGATGGTTTGAGATAAAGGCAATACTCATTCACACTGTGCTCAGCCAGACTGAGTGAACAAGCACAAACATGCTGACACCTGGAGGACTCCATGTAGTAATGTCATGTAGAAAGAGAAGCTGGAGCCCATTTTCAGTCCAACACACTTATCAGCATAGATGTAACTAAGGCCCTGAAAGCCAGTTACCTCCCAGAAAAGAGACTTCCATAAACTGCAAAGACATCTCAATAAAAGTCAATGGCAAATGAATAGAAAGACATTGACACCGTAGGAGCTCTCCACCTGGTTGGTTTTCTTCTTGTTTCCTAGGCAATCTTAGATTTTAAAAGGACAAGATGACATTTCAGTATAAATGTGTATTAATAAAAAGCAGTTGTTTGCAAAGCTGCAGTTCTGCACCATTATACTGTAGAGAGAGTAGTTGCCTGAGGTGGATCAGGAGCTTTGCCAGGCAAAAGACCTTGCCATTGGTTTCCCCTAGGATTCTGGATGTATCAGAGCAAAACAGAGCGTAATTATAAGCACTTTGGTTCATTCCTCCACTTTCCATATGATGTAGTTTAAGTGGTACATGGTATTCTGGATTCCTCCAAACTCATTGTGATGGAAGTAAGGGGAAGGTTAGATGGAAAAGACCCCAACTAGTGTAGATGAGTATTCCTCCAGTACCTGCAATAGAAATAAGGAATTTTAGTTGGCAAAAAGCAAGTTCATTGTCATGAATCTAAAAACTAATACAGGAGCTTCACAGATTGCGAGCTTTAGTCAAAGGAGCTACTGTTGTCATTTTAACAGGAGTGTAAATGGTGTACCTGAGTGCAGTCAGAACAGAAAACAAAGGCTATTTTTTCCTTCATCATCCAGACTTAATCAAAACCTATTACTATTATTAGATTATTAGTGATTTTTTTAATCATCAAATATGTATTAAGAGGCAATAGGGCTTCCTGAGACAATGACACCCTGCCCCTCTTCGGGACCTTCGGATCAGGCAGTGGAAGTAAATGAGAACTTTTCTCCCTGTTCTGCATCTGTGCAGCACCTCAGAGCTGCCCTGAGCAGTCAGGCCCTGCACAGGTTGTTCACAGGAACCCAGGAAGTCTGTGATAAAAGGCTGGGACTGAGCCCAGCTCTGTGGAGTTGGCCAAGTATCTTCATTTAGAAGACTGGAAGAGAATTCTCTCAGATACTTATTAGTTCCTGCATAAGACAGGCTGTTCTGAATTTTCATTCTCTGACTTGACTTATTCCATTTAGCTTGACCTAGAGGAATCAAGTGGCATGTAGCCTCCTCAGAGAACTATCTCTCTCCACATCCAACTCCAGCCTCATTGAACACAAGGCTGTGTAGAAACTGGTGTCCTGTTACTAAGGGTAAATGCACCTGCTTTTAGCACACCTGTGTAGCCGAATTACAGGTTAAGGTTGACAAATCACCTATTTAGACGGATGTCTGTCCCTTTTTCTTTCAGGGGTATTTTTGGAATTGCTAGCTGTTTCATCTGGGTTAGTATAGTTTGGCAATAGTTACGACATCATAAGAAAGTTAAAGGTGTGTGAGAGGGTTCATCTGTCAGTTTGTGAGATAAAAAGATACATGTGTCTGAATGTTCCTCCAGAGTCCAACCTTTCCTTTCCCATCTGTGTGCGTTGGACATGTTTAGACACATGTGACATGGAGAGCTTTGCTGCGCCTCTTGTCAAATGCTGACAAGGGGAGGAATGCAGACTAGCAACAAAAGTACGGACCGGGGGAGTGTGAGGAGTAACATCATGCATCCTGAACCAGCTACATCACCATGAAAAGCAGGAGATGTAGGCAGGCTCTGGTACTCTTAAAAAATCTCAGAGGGTGCTGCTGTACATTCTCAAATCACTGCCTGGTGTTATAATGCTGGGCTTAATTGCCCATGACCTCAGATTATGGCCCAGAAAGGACTAGATCAAGTGTCAGAGAAAAGATGTTCCAGCTGTTAAATAGCTACTTCAGGATTTCGGAAACTTGAGCTCATTTTCTTGATCTGCTTCCTCAGATTCAATCTAGGACTTTAGGCCACTTAGCCTTTCTGAATTTTGATATCCAGATGGGAAATTGAGGAAGTTAAAAATGGTTTGACTCTCAGAGAATAGTTGCAAGTCACTTAGGACAGGTATAAGGATGGTACAAGTACACAGTATGAACTCTTCCTACCCTCTGGCTTTTTTTTTTCTTTTTCTTGTATGGAGGACCATGTTTTCATAGAGCACTTAGAGCACGCCTTCTCCCCTGCAGGACCAGGATCCTCCTCCTCCACACTTTTAAGGACAGGCCCAGCCCCAGTACCCCCATGCATCTTGGACTTCCCCCTCCCTACAGAACCAGCCCAGAAACCTGCTCACCCCCTTCCGGACCAGCTCTGGAACCCCCTCATTTTCCAATGTAAGTTGTGATTCTCTCTAGTCGAGAACACATCTTGTTCTTTCCCATGCAAAATGGGAGAACAAAGGTCTTACAGGTCACACAAGTGTGTGTTGGCTATGTGTTGATGGTATGCTTACTTCATCTGTGCCTCCACCTGCAGAACTGACAAAGGTTTCCTTCATTTTGGGAGAAAAACTCTGCAGTTCTGTATGAGTTTTAGCTTCCAGATTCCAACACAAGAACCTCAGAATGAGAAGGAGCTCCCTTTGGAATGAAATGGTGTGTTAAGTTTGTAGTGCTCACCATATTTAAGACTGTTTTATGCATGCTAGGTGGAATTACTATAATGCTATGCTGTCTTTCTGAGCAGTTGGTATGAATAACCAATTACTCAGAGCTCCTTTGTCTAGCATTTCTGAAGCCCCCACAGAATCCTCAAATGCCATGGTAGCCATTTGCTGACACAACCAAAATGCAACTGAAGGCTATACAAAAGGAACCCAATTCTGTTTCATTGCCTTTGTTTCAGAGAAACTGAAATTCTATAGAGAATCACATGTTTCAGATGGAGAGCCTGCAAAGTCAAGGTCCCTTGGTGTTCTCCCACCTCAGAGTTCTGTTACTGGGTAAGAAATGTAAAGCTGTGTGTATGCTGAGCAGACATTTCCTGGACTGACTGACTGCAAATTTGTGTGGAAAGTGGGAACAGCAGGGTGTGCCTCTTTACTAATTCTGCTATTGTTGGTAGTTGTGGTTGAAGTGGATGCTTATGGATTCTCCTTATCTTGATCAATTGAACAGCATAGAAAACACAACGTATGCCTATGCATCCAAATCCTTAGCCTCTCATCCTCTCCTGCAAGCTCAAAGCCTGTTCTGTGAACCTCTGATAGCACTATGGAGGAACAAAGGGAAGGAGAAGGAAGGGATTGGTACATCTCCTGAAAGCGCTCACTGCCTTCCAGACAGAAGCCCAATGATACCAGTGCTGAACAGCTGAGTCATGAGCACATTTTATTTGGCTCCTTCTGAGAGAGCAGAGTGGAGGCAGGAGCAGCTAGGTGTAGGAGCATTAACAGCCAACACCACGATTTGCTCTTTGCTCAGATATTTAATTGTAGTGTGATGCTGGCAGCAACCTGGAAGAGTAGCAAACTCTGGTATACTCTAAAAGAAGTTTGTTCTAAAGCAAATGGAGATCCAAGAGAAATCACACACTACAGCCTTTCTCTAATATCAGTAATGCATGCCAGAGGAGTCCTTTCTAGGCCATCTAAATTCTTCCTAGCCAGAGGAATCTGATTTCCCAGCAGGGTTTACAAACTGGTGGCAGAGCATAGTCGTCTGCTGTCTAAGGCAAGGTGTGAATTGCAGTATTCTTTTCTACAGTGTACTTAGTTTGCCAGTCCAGTTGACTTGCACTGGGACTCCTCCTATCCTGAGCTGCTACATTCAGCATAAGGAAGCATATCAGCATATCAGACCAGTATCGTGGTTTTGATACTGAGCTGTCAGTAACAGCAAGCTGTTACGCTCTTCCAAAGCATCCACTAGAGAAGGTAACAGGACATATTAGCAAACAGTGTCACACTAGGATTTGCAGGGAGTAAACAGGAACCTAGTAGGGGAAGAGATGCACAAACTGGTATTCCTTGCCTTGTTTCTGCTTGTGAGCAATTTGCAGCTCTGTAGAACTGAAGAGGCTCAATAAATGATGACTCCCCTCCCTTCAAAACCCTGTCTTGTGCTTCAGCAGCAAAGGCAAATGTCAGTATGGCAAGGACTCTAAGGTGTCCTCTGGAGAGCTTTGCATCTTAGCAGCTGTCCCCAGCACGTACATGGTATTGGGACAATAAAATGTTGCTCAGTGCTGCTGTCCTACAACTGATTAGGTCAGCTGTAAATATTGGGACTGCACAGTAAATACATATGCGCATACTACCAGATTGTGCTGACTTGTTAAATATAAACGAAAACATAATTAGATTTATAATGTGTCCCTCCCCCTCCTCATGCCCAATAACATAATTTACCAAAGGGGGTGGGGGGTAGGGAGAGAAGAACAAGCCCTCGCAACCTGCTGAAATATCATTATTAACATGCACATGAAAAGTCAATTATGCCAGAGGGAGGTATTTAAGTGAAGTGAGTTTCCATACTCCAGGATTACACCTTGGGGATTATATATTTCTTATTTATTTATTTATTTTCCCTGAGATCTCTACTGCTGCTTAGCAGTGAGGAACAAAAATGTTACTAAGAGATATTTTGAAATCCCCTAAAGAAATAGCCAAATATGCAGATAAATAATTGTTCCCATCCCCATCAAGATTCTCCCTCATCACCATATCATAAAGACTCTATATTCTATCCAGTCAGTGCAGGTATGTTTTCTGGTGTTTAGTTTTAAATGACACCAGAGACTGGTCTTCCAGCACTTCCCTGGGGAGGACATTTTACTGTACTGTTGTTATTAGTTGCAGTATTTATTATTTGTATTATAGCAGTGCCTTGAGGCTTCTACTGGGACTGGGATCCTGTTAGGCTGGATGCTGTGTATGTGCATGGTAAAAGGCAGTTTCTGCCTTAAAGAGCTCTCAGTCTAAATAGAAAGAACAGACAAAGAGTGGGAAGGCAAAGGGAAGTAGGAAAGGGTGAAATGAGGTATTGAAAGTCATAGAGGAAACTTCACAATGCAAAATACAGCTCTTTGGGGCTGACTCTTCATAACATTAGAGTTCTCAAATTAATCTGAAATATTTTTTATTATTATTTAAACCAAGAGTAGAATTGGATCCAATTGCCCATTTTCAGATTAAGGTGAGGTTTTCCACCTGGGGTGTTCTGCTAATAGAAAAGCTAACACTGACCTTTTGCTTCCAAATTAGGATAGTCAGGACAGTGACCAAGGGGAGCTCCATGTTCAAATCTCTGCTCCATTTGATTTAGGATGGTAAACTGCAGTCTGATCCAGAGAAGGTAGACATTTTAACACAAGTGTCATTTCCAGGGTTCTCTGAATATGCAATAGAGATTACTTCCACTGTGTCCAGCAGGCAGTACTTTTAAAATTACTTGGATACTAACCCTCTTGCCCCTTTATAGGGTCCTTTAAAAAGATCTGTGTTTACTGGGACATTAGCCAACTAAATATTTAAATCCCAATTATTTTTTTTTAAAAAGAAATTTGCATCTGAGATTGAGACAAGATTTGCATATGGGCTAATCAATGAAAAACATAATCAAACCATAATGCAGGGAAATTCAATAAAGTATAGTAGGATAAGACTCAGAACATACTTGGTTCAGGTCTTGCCAATATTGCTGGTGTCCTAGACTATTTTAATGAAAGATATCTTAAATTGTATTGCGCATATTAAGTCTTGTACACTTCTTCCTTTCTCTTTTTGTTTCCCCCACTGAAAATAAGCAGATCTTTATATCCAGGAGAACTTAATTAGCATCATTTAAAAAAATTTTTAAAAAGTCGTCACGAACCAGTACAACAAAACCCTAATACCTATAAAGCTCATCCAGAAGTGAATACATAAAGACCTGTTAGGATTCCTCAAGCACTTCTGAGCCCCTGCATCGATACACTTGCTTTACTAGTCATGGTTTTTCCACACATTCTTGCCTAAGGCATGACAAATTTAATGGTGTATGTTTTGCTGAATTGTTGACTCTTGTTTTTCATTCCTGCTAAGTTTCTAGTGAGGCATAAAAGAATGTTTGTGAGCAAGGCTCCATGTGTACACAACTCTGCAGTGTCTCCTTCCCTTTTGCCCTGGTGCAGTCACTTCAGCCAAGCAATGGATTAGTAGAAACTGAATTAGATTAAAAGGGAAACCAGGTTAAAGAACCAAGTTTTATCTCCCTGTTAATTGTAACTTATCTAGTGCCTGGATAATTGCTCGTAAATACCTGCTGAGTTGCCAAGCCTATGTTAAGGCTTGTCAGTCTTTAATAAATCTTAAAGACTTAAGATCCTACTCTTTGATGCTACCCATCACTTCCCAATCCAAAGGTAGGGCAAAACAAGGCAGTAATGCTGAGCGCTCCAGCTCAGCTCATCTGGCAGAATGCATCACAATCTTTATAAATGTGTGAGAAGGGCTGTGCAAGAGCTCCTGAAAAGGTCATTGGTATTTTTGGAGCGATAAATCATGGAGGGAAAGATTTGCATTTTGGCTGTATAAAATCCAGGGCTGGATTAGAGAGAGCATACTTTGCAGTAATATTTCTCTCCTGACTTGTTTTATTAGCTTCCTTTAAACATGTTACATTATTGCTTATAGAATTTCATTTACTTGGATTGGCAGCTTGATAAATATGTCTATTGGCGATGATTTGGATTGCTCTGGGCATTAATATTATTAAAACCTGTCACAAGGAAATGTCTGAAAGATGACTTACTGTAAAGATTACAGCATGAAATAAATCATACAATGGTATTTGTTACCGTTTATGGCCTCTTGGAGCCGAGTCAATCCCTTTTTATGTTGCATTATTTTTCAAGTTTTTATAGCCTTACATTATATATCGCTGTCAGAAATGAACAGATGGGGTGTCAAACACGAGCCTTCTGAATAATTCCCACCCTCGGGTTATTTGTATGAAGGACAAGTGTAAAACTGTGTTCTCAAGAAAAAGGAGATAGATAAAGGTGGAGAAAGTGTTGTTACAGTGAGCAAGATCCCTTTTGTCAGCAGGCACATTGTGCTTTTGATCACTACCTGGTATTTACGCTACAGGGTGGGGGCTCTGTGGAAAATGTAGCAGTCTGTTGGCATAGCAAAAAACCTCACAAATTAGACAAGTTTCATGTTCCTTCAGCTTTAGTTTTATTGCTAGAATGGGAGAGAGACATCGAAGGGGTGTTTCATTGATAGCCAAACCTCAGAGGGTTTGTAGAAACATGGAAAAGTGTGGATGCCTATAGGTACCTCTCAAACACTTCAGGGGTGGAATTCTAAAAGGAGTCCCTCCTTAACTACGCAAATGGCATTTCTGGAGTTTGGGATGCATAAGGAAGAAGTTGAACGGGTATTTTGGACACTGGAAGTTTATGAACTGATGTTAGGCAGGGAGCTCCTCTAGGAAGAGGCAATAATATTTTGCATTCCACTTTTTGTTGTGTTGGGAAGTCCCATTTTTCTTGCTGTGTATTTTTGAGGACTACTTGTCAGAGTCAGGGTGACAGGTTGGATGGAATGATAGTTAAGCTGATAAATACACATGCAGATAACTAGGTTTATCTGACTTCTTAAAAAAATTCAGGTGGGAGACATCATCCATGCATACTTTCCCCCAAACTTTCTCTCTTCAAATCTCCAGCCCCCAGAATCTTGTGCAGGTACACAGAATATAAATCAGCATTATTTTTGGAACATGACTCTTCTTGGTATAAATGGATCTTTAAGCACCCCAATAAATTGTTATGTCAATGCGGGCTGGCTGAATCTTGCTCGTGGAACACTGAGGTCTTATCTTCACTGAAACTTGCACAACAAATAAGACTGACAAATCATTGTGATGGAGCAGATATTTTAGTGGATTTCTGACACAGAAAACCTAGGTTCCGTGGTGTGCAAAATCTGCCCAAACTTGTTTTTTACAGACTGCATTGTCTCTTTGCGTGAAAACCAAGTCTGTTTACTGGCATTGAAAAGAGGGAAAAAGGGGTTTCACTTTTTTTTCTTTTCTTTTTTTTTTTGAAACCCCGTAATAAGCAAAAGCATGCTCCGTTTGGGCCTTTAAGTCACTGGAGCTGTTACTGGTAACTCGTAACAGGACTCTTCTTCCAAAAGTGATTTACTTCTTGGTTGAATTTTTGGATATAGGCCTCCAGTTACTTTTTTATTTTTTCCTTCCCTTCTGGAGAGTAAAATATTCAGAATACTAGAAAGATAAAGTCTCAGCCCTTGCCTGCCTTTATATATAGAATGTTTTCTTAGCTTGAGTTTGCATTCACGCTCACTGTATTTGGCACCAAAACTCCCTATGATTTTAGCCAGTCACCATTCCTTACAAATTTAGTCAGCTAATGCAAAGTTTATTCCAGCTTCTTTCTAAAGCTCTCTTCCCTTGTGTTCACATGCCTCTCTTGTTTCTCTGAGACTTACCATTAGAGATCAGCGTGCCTTATCCTTTGCAGCCTCTCCCTGTATTCCTCAGTCTTTTTTTCTATATTTCACATGAAAATACAGCACCTCTCTCTTCCCCAGGCCCTTGTCCCACATCTATCATCAAGCTTGCATAAGAGTTTTAGGGATTCACATTCACCATGCAAAGTGCTGTTGTACTGCACATTGTAACTGGAGTTGCACCCACCTCTACGTACTAATCCGATTCCACGTTATACAATAGTATAATCACTTAAAGAATTTGCATGACTGATGGTGTGACTTCTGAGTGCATAAGGATAAGTTTCATAATTAGCTTTCCCTGTGAACTTGTGCAAACCAGTCTATTTATAATTTGGTCAGCTCCTGATTTTTAATGAGGGTGCTGAGAGTGACTGAAGCCTCTGGCAGCATGCATTTCATATTTTAATTACCCACAGTAATTCTGACAATTACACCAATGTCATAAATCACATCATAATGACCCATTAAAAAAAAAACCCACCCATATTTAATGATTGGATGGGGATTTAAGTTGAACAGATATGCAATGGCTTAACAAGAAGCCAAAATCTCCATGGAGTTTCGAAGTCTTCCAAATCTTTTCATTGAGGTATGGCTCCAGAAGGTGAAGAAACTTTGTGCAAAGTTTCTTCTACAGGCCAAGTCCTGATTTCCTCAGCAGGCGATTGCTTTTTGTGGGATGAAATCCCATTCCTATGTGCCAGGCTAGAATTGGACTTGTGCATGATTTGAGTTTCGGTGCCATTCTGGTCTCTGTCTTTGAGTCCAGGAGAATTTAGAATTACTCTTGGCAATGACGATACAGTAGTCACAAGCATCCCTGGATGTCATGCAAGCATTATGGCATTGGTTTTTAGCCAGTTAACTTGAGTTTTAGTAGGGATAGTCTGGAGGTAGAGCTCATGTATTTTCATCTTCTGGCAGATAGCTTTTGTTACACTATCCATGGTTTAATGAAGTGTAAATGTATCTATCTTGTGTGTGGTGCTTAACGCCCTTCTTACCATTAACAGTTGTTGAGGAGGGCAGTTAGTAAGGGATGGTCAACATCACACTGGTAACATAGCATTTTCTTCTCTGGTGATTTTTTGGGTGGTGTCACCATGTGCCACCTCTTACACAGACCTGAAACAACAGTGCTAGGCTAGGTCTGCAGGTAAGTCTTCTGAGGAACAGAGTCTGCACAAAGTTACCACCAGCTCAGCCAAAAATAAGGCTGTGCTACCCAGCATAGTCTATTATTCAGCTGGGTCCTGGCTCGCTGGTTTTAGCCTTTAGTGAAAATCACTTCTATTATCCAAAATCTTGAGTAAGCCAAGTTCTGCTCTTTAGATTATTTTGCTATTAATAACGTCACAATAAGTGGGTGGAAGTAGCTAATGGCTCTAAGCCACAAATGATCCCAAATGTTCCCAGTCTCTACTCTCCTGTAAACCTTGACAGATTGGGAGTGCTTAGTAAAATATTGTAACACTCAACACGCATTTACAAGACAGAGATTTGTCCCATGACGGCTTCCAGATGTGTGAGTGTGTGCAATTTCATAATTCAAGAACAGATTCTATTGCCCTCTGCAGATCCCCCATCAGGCTGTTCATAAATGCTGCTCATAATTAAATTAACCCACTAACTATCCATGCAAATTTTGATAAGCAGTGACCAAAAAAAAAAAAAAAACCCAGAAACTGTTGAGATGCTCTCAAAAATGACAACGTTGTCTTCAGAGATTATTTATCAGTATGAGAATATTTGTTTTTTCCCTTCCTGTTTGCCAAATTCTGCTTTGTCCCTTCATACATGACAACTGTTTCAAGGGTTTAATCTAATAATTAGGAGCTGAATTTTGCCACCCTTACTCAAGCTGTCTGCTGTCTTACTCTCTGGAATCACAGCAAGTCTCTATTCTGTGTGTGGGTAGCAGGATCAGGGTTTGGTTTTTAAAATATAGCCTGTGCCCAGCCCAAGTAGCAGTGGAAGAACAAAAATATGCATGTACACTTGTCCATGCCAAGGAGAAGAAGCTGCGTTTTATCTAGCCCTCCTGTGACCTTGGAAGGGGAGAAGGAGGCTTTGGCAAAGATTTCACAAGGGCTGTTATGAATAGTGAGATGTTGTTTTCTGTCAGAAACAATGGCTTATAGCTCTGACACATGAGATCTGCCTGCAGAAGTAGTATCCAGCTTCCCCACAATAACCATGCTATATTAATTTGCAAAAGTGTTGGAGTTATTACACCTGGCTTCTATCTATGGCTGAACAACATGTCCTCATATAGTAAAAGTGTTAGCTGAGAGAGGTGATTTGGATGGAGGTTGAATGCAGAAATGGAGAGCAGATAACAAAAGCAGAAAGTGTCTTTTCTTATATATCACTCTGAGGTTTCTTTAGTGAAGTAGGCCCTAATGCATCTAGATCAATGTTCAGACAGTTCAGTCCAGTTATCCAGTTACGCATTTTGAATTTCGCCAGCGCTGCTAACTCTTCAGACTTTGCCACACAGGTATCAGGAGTTCTTCTTCAGGCATCATCACGTGGAGTCCTGTTACTGGAGAATCTTGGCTCCATTTTAAAATGTGGTGTCAGGCAGTGCCTATTAGACTAGGAATCAGCCTTTCTATTTCTGTGTTGTGTAAGTCCCAATGCTACATGTCTCTTTCCATACTGTTTTCTCAGTTCAACTTAGTTTACCTTTATTGTTCATGTTTACAACTCTAAGTAAAGCAGGAGTCCCTAAACTTAGTGGGGGACTGTAAGTATTGCAGCAATATAGATGATAACTACAGACTATTTTTATTTTAGTGTATTCTGTACAACCACACTGACTTCACTGGGATTACATGTGCATTGCTTAGGGGCAGATTTGGTTCAGTGGATGTAATTAAGAAAAATTTAACTACTCATTTTTGAGATTGGTTTTACTTGTTGCCTGATGTATTTGTTAATTATTGGATGGAATACTCTAAATTATAATATTTTGCAATGACACGTAATACCTCCATGTCAATTAATTAAGCCTCATAGTTCCTTGTGAGGTAGGCAAAGCACTTTGATGCGTTGTGATTGGACTGATATAATCCATGATGATGAATAAGCCAAGTCCAGACAAGCACCGTATTCTCACAGTGTGGGCCTGGGAGTGAGAAAAGGGGCTTTGTAGCAGCCTTCACAGGCACAGGCAATTTTCATTGTGTGTGTGAAACTCCACTCCTCCCTAAAGGAAAAGGTTAACATATGTGCAGATCTGGGAGAGTGATTCAAAAAACAATAAGAGGATTCCCAAATGGGATGTGAACCGAACAGTCCACATGCCAAGTGTTAAATCATCCCCAAGGCTGCGGTACAGAGGCAAGGGAAGGACGTCAGGGCGTTTGTGCTGTTGGGCCAGGGCTTTCCAGATCCAGCTGCTGGAGCAGCCTGCCTGTGTTGCACAGATACCGATGGGTGTTTTCTCTCTGGAGACTTTTGTGCACAGATTTCTCATGTGTGTGGGTTTCTGGGGACCAATGGTGCAACTCTCCCAGGCCTTGCTTTGTCCTGAGGTGCTTTGTGAGCCTGCTTCTACCCCTGTATCTCTCTCTGGGAAAAATTTAGGACACAAAAAAAAGCTCCGATTCCTCAGGATTTGCCGCTATTCTGTATTTAGAGATCAGAAGGGAAAGCAAATGAGCACAGACCTCAGTGTGTACTCGTGACATTAAGACTCATTGTAGCCACATTTTCCCACGACAAGGAGTGGAAGAGCTGATGTCGGAAGACTGCAGGCAAGGGATTCAACAAAGCTTTTTAGGGCTTTGCAAAGGCATTATGAAGAATTTAAAGATAGCTTGTCAGCAGGAAGTTGTTGGCAGCTAACAATTTGATAAAAGGACTTCCACTCCCTGCCTTCTAATGCTATAGACAACTGTTAATCACTTATGTTAGTCCTCAAATGAAGTTTGAAACATCTTGGATGTGTCTGACCATCTTTCAGTGTAGCTGAGAGCTACGTTATCTACTTTGATTCATGGAAACATGGGTGACTGGTTTAGATTAGGTCATGGCTGTGGAAACAGGCAAAAAAGAAATGTTTTACCATGTTGTAGCACTCTCAGTTCAACTCTGGTACAGTGGACCAAACTGCCATTTTGGATGATATATAAGGTATTGAACTAGCATTACTTGCGGTATAAAACCAAATTTTTCTCCAAAATTAATGGTGGGCTATTGTTGTAATAGCCTCAGTTCGTCTGTGAGTTAGGCACAGATTGATTATACCAGTGGCTTATGCTCCTGACACAGTGGATCAGTATTTTCAAATGTTCAGCCACTAGGACTAAATTTTCAGAAATGCCCACAGTCCAAAGTACCTAGTGTACTTACCTTTTGTAATTCAGCTCCACTTGTATGGTCTTTGGTAACGTGGTCTGGTGATTTTTTTGATATTCTATTCAGTGCGATGTAAGTGGTAAGGACCTCAAATGAGAATGTGATAGAGAAAGAAGGGTAACACAGACATGGCAATGCACAGCATCATGCGAATGCAACTATTTTCTTTGCAGATTCATGCAGAGCCAACACGGATAACTGTGCACCCACAGCACAGTCAATCTGTGACCCAGATAACCTGCTAACAGCTGTAGTGACTGTAGCTCAATCAGAGACTATTTCTATCTCTCTCTTGGGGCACTAGAGCATGTCAGTTCCAGTGCCTTCATCCTCAAGCTCCTCAGAGTCCAGTGCAGGATGATTTACGAGTCTCTCAGGAAAATCAGATTTCCCTAAGAATCGTGTAACTTGCAAAGTATATGGCAGAAGGAACCTTTAACTAAAGAATGGCTTGTTACATCAGAATGTTCTTGGCCTTGGCAAGGTGGATGCTGTTACGATGAAGTGAGTTTCCTGCTGTCTTTTGCCTCCATCTCCCACTTTAGGGATCCAACAAGTATTTCCTCCAAGGCGTATATATTTCCCATAATATTAGAATGAGGAGTTGTCATTTCTGACAGGTTGTGTATATAGATGATGGCTTTATTATGATGGAGATGCATACATTGATTGATTGGTAAATCTGAGTCAAGTAAGAGAGCTTGTGAGAAGATAGTCTCTTACTTGCCAAAATACCATTTAATCACTGGCCTAATGATTCGTTATCTGAGGAGGAGATGTGTGGCTAATAGATGCAATTGTTTGCAGTTAGCACAGGGCTGCATAGAGACACTGCAGAGATTTAAAGGAGTACATGCATCCCTTTCTCTCCAGTTTGGTACTAGCTTGCTAAATTCAGGAGAGTTAGTTTGAAGCCTCTCCCTGCCCCTTGTCAGAGATGCAAAACGACCTTTCATTTTGCTGAAGGCTGGGTAATTCAAAGCTGATCAAAAGATGTTTCATGCAACATGTTGTTTGCCTGTGAAACTTCTTGCTGCAAATGCTGCTGAGAGCAAGAACTATGCAAGTGACAGAAGAGAGCAACAGGGATAGGTATTGTAGTGGTTTTGTCTATGCTTTGTGAACTTCTAGAGATTGACAGACTTCAGCTAAAGGGCCTGGAAAAAGATTGGAAGTCTCATGGCTTGGTACCACCAGTCTGTAAGAGGAGCAGAGCTGTCGTGAGCTGTTTGCTACCTGGAGCACACTGCTTTCTGTTTGCCCTTCCTTTCTTTTCCCCCAGGTTGCTTCCAGCTGCCAGTGCCTGCTGCTCTTGCCTCCTCTTGAGCTGCAGTAGTGCAGCAGCTAGTGCATACAGATTTGTTTCTACCTCTTTGTTGCCTTTCTTGCCTGAAGGAAAGATTTTTTCTATGCTTTCCTCCATCAGGCATAGCTTGTGCCTTGCTTTGCATTATCTGCTACTTGTCCACATTAAAGGTTAGATGGTGCTTGAGTTGGATCTGCTGTAGGCCATCCCTTTCTCCCTTATCCTGCAGTAGTGTGGAGGGAACAGAGATAGGAGACACTGCAGAACTGGAAAGGACCAGCTTCCAGATTTGGCTTTACAATCAAGCCCAGCATGTTGCAAGTGTTTTGCAGAGGACACTGGCGAGCAACTGGGCAAAAGTCGGTCATTACAGTTTATGTCCATGCTATTAGTAGATCCTTTGAGGCTTTTACATCTTGTGTTGGTTTTAAGATAGGTGAACATTTATAAAACTTGGAAATATATTAATTTAGAAGAACAGGGTAACCTATTCTAATACGATCAGTCCTGGGATTTGTTATTAATCCCTTAGTCTAAGACTGGGAAGCTAGCAGAAACTGCAAAAAAGTTCCAGCCTGGTCTTCGAATTCTCATGTGGAATGGGAAAGACTCTGTAGCTATGCTGCAGTTACTTAAATGACTGTAACTTTTAACTAGTTATCATGAGTATGAGTTAATTGTATAGCTATGGCATCGTGGAGTTTGGCACAAGCTGCAAACCCCCCAGCCACATTTGCAAAAATGGCGCAAATTCTCAGGTTCCTTACTGCTGTGCTAAGAAGTGCTAAATCCAGTACCAGCATAAGCTGGTCTGTACAGGGCACAGTTAGATCCACCTTGCAGGCCTCATACTGAATGACACCTTCCTCTAGCAAAATCCCCCCTCTCCTTTCTGTTAATCACACCTTACCCGATACTGCATGGACAAGATAAGGACAAATTGGACATGAAAAAGCATGTCAGGACCAAACACTTCTCTGGTCATACAGCTCTACTAAGGCTGTTGTGTTCAGTATGTATTATAATCCTAGATGGCAAGTTTCAGTTATCATTGTGATTTCAGTTACAGAGTGATTAAATAAACTTTGCTCTTGAGCCAACTGTTCAAGGCTGACTCTAGCTACAGTAAAGCTAGAGAGATGGTGCTGAGCAAATGGTTTATCCAACAGATTCCAGGTCTTTTTCTGTCCATGCCTGGGCCACGAGGAGACGTGTGAACAACCGTTTGTTGTTCGACTTGACTTCCCCAACAATTCTGTTTTGTAGCAGTCCTTTGAAACAGTTTGATGTTCAGAGCAGCATCTGATTGAATGGCTCTTGTTTCACGTGGTCTTGTTGCTGCTTCTGAACTAACATAATGCTCGCAAACACAGGTACATATCTGAAATTCGCCTCTAAGAATATCCTGCAATATGGGCCTAATTTAAAGTCCCTGAAGACAAGGGGAAAATTCCTGCTGACTTCTTTTTGCTCTTAATCAAGACCATGTTTATATAAATATTGCTTCAATGAATGTCCCCACTGAAGAACTCGTATAATCCTAGGGACCTAGTCCAAACAGCTATAAACATCACAACTAATACAATAATTCAAGGAAACACTTCACAGTATATTTTTCCTTATGTTTGTCTCAGCTGACATAGACAGAGGAATTCCTGCACCACACAACTCTTTCCCCCCATACTGTCATGGTTAATGTGTGACTCGTACATCCTAATTTTTCCTTGCTACTATGAGACATGAAAGCTATGATGTAGATAAAGAGGGCATCTCGGTAGCAGCTGGAGATGCAATCTCAACTTGGGTAAACTGTAGCTGCAGCTGCTGAGAGGTTGTTCTGTAGCTAAGAAGTTTCTCTTTCTGTTTTAGGGGGTTTGATGGCCAAGAAGAGGAGAACAGCAGAGTCATCCTAGATTTAACAGGAATGTTCCACTGGTGTGATGCTGTTCCACTGCAGGAGGCTCTTCTGGTAGGTGTAGGGTATTTGCTTTTGGGATCCTCACGTCTTCCTCCTTGTTCTCCTAGCAATAAGCTGGAGCTTCAATGCATTGATCTGGATGGAGGGCACAGCAGTCTCTAATTTACTGCTGTTTACTTACCAATGTTATTTTAGCCAATTTCTAACTTTGATTTCATATGCAAAGGTAAGAGACAGACCCTGCCCTGGAGGGGAGAGACTTAGGGTTTACCATTACCCCCTTTTTCAGGAGTAAGCTGCAGATAAAGTGTCTTGACCAGGGTCGCATAGAGACTCTGTTGCAGTGGTGGGAGCTGAAGGCTCATTCCGTGGCCATATTCCCTTTTAATTTAGGTGGTAACCTGGGAACAGAGAAAGATCTCCAAGGTAACAAGGGATCAGTAATGCCTTCCGTGTTCATCTAAAGCAGGGCAGGCACCCTATCTCAGGAGTGGATCTCAACAGATGGACAGAAGGTCTGGTTGACGTCTATTTTATGTTAAAATTTTGTATGTTGTGTTTCCAGACCCCTGTGTCTGTGACATTATTGATCTGGATATCTGTGAGACAGTTTGGTTTATTTATTTAATGTGTCTAATCTGTAAAAGAACAAATCCCATCTAGAAATGGCAGGTTGTGCTCAGAGCTGCCAGAGAGCTGAGAGTAGGCAACCAAATCTTGCAATGAGGTGATCAAAGATTTCATCAAAAATACAGAATGTTCAAGCTGTTCTGCCAGCTGGGAGACTTGTAGCAGGCTGGAATTCATGCTGCTTGAAATGCTGCAGCTTCCTTCCAAGCAAATAAAAGGACCCTATTGCCCAGCAACCTCCAAAATAGGATTAGTCATTACAAATGGGCAAATATCCCAATAGGACTGGAAGCTCAGCTCTGTGAATTGAAGAGTGATGTTTTGAAAAGATCTTACAGGCGGGTTACATGAGGAAAAAAGCTTACAACTGCTAGTGTGTCCTAACTCCCCATGTGCCACTTCTGTTTTGTACTGAGTGTTTTTGTGTAGCTAAGCTAGACCGTGCAAGGGGCTCTTAATGAGGATTAAGAATGTCCACAGAGGAAGTTAGTGCATATTGAACTTCATGTTCATGCAGTATCTTCCTTTGCAATCACGTTTCTGGGACAGGCAAGCCCTCAAAGGCCTGGGAGTCTAAGATGTGTTTTGGGGAGTGAGCTAGGTGCTTGACAAAATCCCAGACTGTGCTTTGGGTTTTTAAAAGCTACATTTTTAAAGTTGTTTAGGTGCTTAAATGTGCAAGTATACTCCTATGGAATTTGTTGTAACACTTCAGCATTTCATTCTGTTTGGAAGCCATGGACAGCTAGATGGATATACTTCACAGAATTTTCTCCTTGATGTCCATGCAAAACACAGGACATCTAAACACATATCAAAATATGGTCCTCTGGCTTTTACATAAGGTATACATTATTAAATAATTTAAATGGGTTTTTTTTATATTTTAACCGTCAGTCTGATACAGCATAAATGTTTGAGAATGTAATTTTTTTTTTTTTTTTTAACTTGACCTCAGTAATAAAGTAATAAATATCAGATAGGGCCAGCTTCTTGGCTCAAGGTTGGAAGGAAGGCCTAAGTCCATAGTGTCTTCAGAATGGCTTACCTGTCCCTGCTGCTCATTCACTATACTGACTGCTCCTGTTGGTCTTGTAATTGTGCATTTCCTCTGCAGATTTCAGCAGTAATAGTTTTTCCAATTGTTCCTATAAAATAAGCTATAAAATAGATTGTGTTTTTAATTGTTTAGCTTCGTTCAGCAGACTAATCGTTGGACTTGAGGCATGTTACATTAAATACAGCTAAAGGTTTCATTATTCAATTTAAACTAATCTAATTAGTTAGAGACAATCATTTAATTTGGTTATGATTCTAATCTCTCATCAGGAAACTTCTCCCTGACAAAGTCCCTTGTTTCTCTTTGGAAAAAAACTGCCAAGGAGTGAACGTTGCAGGGATATACTGATCCCACAGTTTCTGGTTGGTTAAAATGGACATTAATGCAATGGCTCTGGCAAGCCTGGTTGGCTGACTTGGCCACGCTACCTACCAACCGTGAGGCACCACACTAAGCAATACCCACTCCCCAGTATATTTTCCCAGACTAATTAGCTCACTTGAAAAATATCATCAATTATCCAGAAAGAAAACACCAGGCCAAAGTTGTTATTAAGCTCCTGGTATTAAACTAGTATTGTTGCCTTGTTCTACATTTTTGATGTTTTATGCCAACATATATGAATTTTTCACTGCTGTAGGATAGATTTGGAATCCAAATACTTAAGGGGACATACTTCTTTTTATATATAGTCTCATTCTACCCATAGATGTTACGTAGCTAAGAAGTGGTTTAAGTCTTTCTAACTGAAGAGAAAAATCTAAAATAAACCTAGTATCTGATTTAGCAAAATTCTGTTTTAAATTTAGAATTGCAAGGACCAAGCAGCACCAAACCTGAAGGATCATATTTTGGTCTGCGTCTTTGGTGATGGAAACTCACCACTGATTGGGCTGCAGGACTTCGTGATGCCTTTAAGAGCTAGTAACTTCATTTACCATGAGTTGAAAGACATTGTTTTTCTCGGGTCTTTGGAATATCTGCAAAGAGAATGGAAATTTATTCAGAACTTTCCAAAGCTGTGGTTATTCTCAGTAAGAATTTTTTGCATATTCTCTTTTCTTCTTCCTTCCTTTCTCTAGCTCTCATGCACATTTCTAAATACATTTTAAAACTTCTTGATGATAGCACAATTCAGATTCAAAAAGGACCAAAATTATCCCAGGCTCTAGACTTGAGCTTGAATCCAAGATGTTTTTGAAAAACTTTCCCTTCTTAAATATTTATTTTCTTCTGGGGGAGTCTTGGTACTCTCTGGTTTCCTGCAGAAGCCCTGAGAAGCTAATCCTGATTGTCAGAGAAGAAAATTCACAGGTCTAGACTTGCAATTTATTGGACGCTTCCCCATTTCCAAAGTTGCTCAAATTTTGAAGATGTTTCCAAAATGCATTTGTGCCAGCTGAGTTTGAAACAAATTTAATGTTCACCTTTCACCCTTAAAGATCCTCCATGTTCAGCTTGCTCACAGTTGATCAGGAGAAATCCTGATCACTATTTCTTTGGTTTTATCAGGGTAGCGCGCTCTCCTGTGCAGATCTGAGGGCAGTTAATGTCCAGGATTGTGCTGCATGTGCCATTCTGTCTTCCAACATCACTGCATCAAGCAGTCCTTCCCTGGTGGACACAGAAAGCATCCTCGCCACTCTGAACATTCGATCCATGCAGGGTAAGTCCAGCTCAGCCCCCCTAGGTAAGCATGCTTCCTTTTGCCTGTAAGCATGCTGATGCAACAAAAATGGAAGCTGAAGGAGGGGAGAATGAAGGGGTCACTTGTCACTAGTCTGAGCCACAGCCTGTCTCTTCTGAATATAAATATATAAGTTAAAAGGGCCAGAAGTCCATTTTAGCATAGCCAGCTGTACAGCCTAGTCCAGTTTCTGTAGCTACAGGTATGCGAAGGAAGGAGTGATAAGCCAGCATTGCTCCTGGAAATATGCCAGTTCCTCCTGCAAATTCTGAGTGAAGCTTCAGGGTTTCCTGTAAAGAGACCATGGCTGGAGGGTAAATGGTAACCAGTGTTGGTAACTGCTGTATTATTTGCAAAAGCACGTGTGAGTGGAGGCCCCTTCCATCCTTCAAAAAGAGAAAAACAATACCTTTCCCATGAGGCTTGATAGGGTGGGTGCTCTGTTCCCAGACAACAGAGCTTGTAGCTCAGAAATGCAATGGAAGCAAAAACGACTTCAGCCCAGCAGAGTATTTATTGCGTCTCTTCCTCCCTTAATTTGGCGAAGGAGCTAAGATTTGTCTTCCTCTTGAGAATGTGGAGTATTAATTAACTGAAGACGGGCTGAGAAATGGATGGCTCTCCTAAGTGTTTTCCCTATACTTTATTATCATTCTAGGCTTTTAAAACAATGGCTGTGCCAAAGAAAAGATTAGAGTGAGGCAGAGACGGGTTTTTTTAATAACTAGACTATATCAATATACAGTGTATACAATCAGAAGACAAATTATTTATAAGGTATATTTGAGTAAGAGGTAATTGTGACTTGAATAGATTACTCTTATCTAATGTATTTATTGCTACATAAATATAAGGATGTATGGAACTATTGATTGTATATAGAGAGGAAGTAAATAGTATGTACTTTTATATATATAATTTACGTATTTCTATCTATAGTGACAGATATAGATACTGTACCTACTGCATCCTTATACCTATATATGGAAAAGAGAGAGACTCAGAGCAAAAAGGATATTTCATCCTATCAATCACTGTCCTACTCCTCTCCAGTGTTTTTTGTTTTATCACTCAAAATTGTAGTACATGGAGTGCAGAACTCTGAACTACAGTGTGCGTATGGAAAATAGAAATGTGAGCATCTGTTCATCAAAACCTTCCCCAGGTGCCTTGCAGAGTTCATAGTGTTTCTCTTTGAGCTGGTAGCTTTTGGCTTGCATTGTCTCCTTCCAGCAGAAGACCTCAGAGACCTAATGCTGACATAGGTGTGATCAGTTGCGTAAGCTGAGGCATGGCTTGTTAGGCAATTTACCAGGCGTATCATTGTCAGAACCATCACCGCTTTCATACTCAGAGGGGTTTTTTGGGGTTTTTTTAATCCACAAGCATATATTTTTCCCCCATTTCCCTTGCGAAGATGGGCATGTGTTGACTTGCATCAGAAAAATGGGTCTTGCAGATTTAAATCTGTTCAGCATCCTTGCTATCAGGAGAGATAGGAGAAAACTTTATTCAATCTTACTGGAACAAACACAATCAAGTTCTGTAGTTACAAGGTCCCCGAGAACAGTACCAAAAGGATTTCTGAACACAGAATGCAGAAAGAGGCTAATAGAACAGTTAGAACAGAGACATGCAGGCACAAGGTTTTTTGTGTATTACAGCTAACACTGTGTTTCAGCACATCAGAACCAGACCAAATACACAACACCTTCTTTCAGGTATGAGCAGAAATCAGGATAGCTTGGTACTCTGTCAAGAACCTAGGTAAAGTATGGTGTAGACATTAGAACAGGGGAATGGAAATCAGTGTTTCTGGGTTTCTTTTCTGGCTTTGAGAAGGGGTAGGATCAAGCAAGGATCATGGTGTCAAAGCTGCTTCTTTTCACTTACTCCTTTGCTGTGCATCCCTGGCAGCTACTAGAGGCATGCTGTACCTCAGCATAGAGCCCCATAACAATATTTATTTCCCAGGCTTGTTTAAAGCCAGATAAATTCAAGCTCACAATGTAGCAATACACAAATGTAAATTATTCTTGTTATTACCCATTACTGTGATCAGTTATTTCTGAAAGATTGATTCAAACTAGAGATGATAGATTCCATCACCATTTACTATAATAGCATTGTCTTACTCTAGTTGACAAAATACTGTGTTTCTAAACCCACCCTTATTTATCCGTTTTAGGTATTTCACTTTGCATATTTATAAGGCACCTATTGCCTAGCTCAGATGTTAGTGAATTGTCGCTCCATAAGCTGACTACAATTCCAGTCTAATAAATCTTTGGCTACTCAGTTAAGGCTATTCCTCAGATTTACGGTGTTTTCTGCAGACAGAAAAGCAGTGTTCAGTTACAGGATGTCATCATCAATGAATAAAGATATATTTGCAAAATAAGGCTAAGACACAAGTTTCACTTCTTCAAGTCAGCCATTAAATCTGCTAGTGTAAAAATAAGCTCTCTCTCCTTAGAGTTTCATTAGATGTGTTGCGAAAAAAAGCCAGCCCGTTTTCTTCTTTGATGCCATAGTTATTTATAATTATAGGACCAAAATCTTAAGTTAGGATTCTCATACCAGAGGCTCCTTCAGATTCAACTGCAAGATTAAGGCTATGTCTTACAATCTTTGTCTTTGCTTCTGAAGGTCTCTAGACACATTACAGATGTGTGTTCCTGTAGGATAGTAAATTACTCATAGGTTGTTGCCACCAAGTTTTGGATCAAGGTGCCCAGAGTGGAAACAGAATGTACATGTCCCCACTCCCACTGTTTCAGTCTCTGCTCTCCCTCCTGCCATTGTTATTTTATAGGAATTCATCTCTGAGAAAACAAAGTTTTCACTGATAAAAAAGTACGGCAGTCCTCTGGGTCACAACCTAGTTTTTTGAAGGAGAAGGGTAAAGTTACATTCAAAACTTGCATCCAAGAAACCTAGCCTCAGTTAATGTTAGTAGTCAGGAGAGAAAGCAGGTAGGAAAAGATAGAAGAATAGTTGGGAGAGCTTTCTAAAGCAAGATGATTATGCAACTATTACCTGATTTAAAAAGGAAAGGCAGAGGCTGATGCTTCTCATTTAGTAGTTGCCATTGCTGGTGGGACAGCAGATGACTCTGCTGGATATCCAGCTACCCTGCCCATCCAAATGCTTTCTTATCCCGAGCTTTGCTGTACACAAAGCTATAGCATTTTGCATCCTAACCATAGTGGAAAACAGTTATTTGGATGGAAGGCCCTGAGTTCCCTTAACAGTTCAGGTCCTTTGGTAAGCATTGCAGCAGGCATAGTCTCAGTTTGGAGATTGTAACAAAGCCCAAATCAATTGCATTTCCTGTGGTTTTAGATTTTGCTGTGAGCATTTCACACCCAACAAACGCAGGCCTGTTCTGCACATTACCTCTCTCATGGGGTAGAGAATTAGACAGGTCTTAGAGAACCAGACCCACACAGAGGTAAACATTACTTACACTTGCAAGAATGAGCATTTACTAGGGTCACTGCTGATGCCAAGGACTACTAGTCTTTCCCATGGAAAAATTTAGGTTTTCCAGTAATGCTGTAATTATCACCCTGTCATGTCACAAAGCAAACAGGTTGGCAAACCTAGGTACCGAACTAAATAATCTGTGGCATAATCTAAACATATAATGGTAATTAAATCTGACAACTTAATAAGATACTGAAATTCAAATGTACAGTAGTAATCTACAATTAAGTAATCTTTTGTAATAGCACCCTGCCAGTTTGTAAAATTCCAGGTAGAGTGCTGTGTACTGTTTCATAGCAAAAATATTGACATAAGGAAAAGGTATCCAGGCAATGATCAGACATATATTCATATCAACCAGTACAGTACATGGAAGGGTACAATAAAGGCAGTGATTCATTTCAGGTATTTAGTTGCTGCCACTAGCATGCATTCAGAGATGCCTTGCTATATTTGGGAAGGACTTTTTCTACTGTTTTGAGGGATCGTGGTGCCTGACATCTCTCATGACGTTTTTGGCAGTCCATTGCCTAACCTCAGAGATGGTTGATTAGAGCAACGGTCCATCTAGGACCCTTTTAGGGTCTCTGATCTCCAATGTTCACATGCTCCTCTGAGCAGAGAGGATCCGTTATACAGTATCTGAACTGGAAGAAGTTCCACATCTAGCAAAATCTTCAGTGGAGTTTAGATTCCATCATTTTGGCTTTGATACTATCTTGTGCAATAAGTAGTAGTATTCAAACTCAGTTACCCAGATACTGTGCTAGGTAGCAAAGGAAGAATTTAGACGTAATGGTAAGGGAGACAAGATTGGATGTGATCAAAACACAGAAAGCAGACTTCACATTGGGACTGATTCCACTAAATCAGCTAGCTGGTGAGGACTGGGAAGAAATAAAGACACATGCTTCTAGGAACTTCTGGATTTCTCTTTTAAGTCTTTTTGGTTGCCAGGTTTTAAAAAAATTATGGTATATGCTTTTGCCTTCATTCCTACAGCATGTCCCATCTATTTATGTACAGCCTTCTCGAAGGGGAAGGAAAAAACACAACCCCCTCCCTCAGAAGACCTCTGAGTGCAAATTGGCTTAGTGGGGGCTTTGCGCCAAACAACACTGTAACCAGCACTGCTGTTCCACAGAGGGTAATTATATTTTAGTTATGATGTCAATAAGCAGCTCCCAGGAGAGCTTTTCTTTTTTAATCCTTTGAAGCTCTGAGTGAATAAAGTGAGCCTTGGAAAAGCAAACCAAGGCAAGAAACTTTCTAAATATAGGAAATGCTTTGGGATTTTTGCATGACAATGACATTTTTAGGCATAGGTATGAGATTTCCTGCATTTGTCAGTCTGAGCCATCGTGCCTTGGTTTCTTTCTTCTTTAGGTTTTTTTTTTTCCATTTCTGCTTCTGCTAACTTCCCTCTCTCCTCATGTTGTTATTGACTGTTTCTACAGATGCTGTTTTCAGAGCAAGAGCATTGGGGAATCAATCACAGCCATGTTATAAAAGGATCCCCATCACTACAGAGCTGAGTAAGTTATTCTTTAGGAACAAATTTCACAGAAGCAATATGCATGCTGCATTATTTATTTACCCCAGGCCCTTTTTAGAATTCACAGGCAGAAAGCGACAAGCACTACATGTCCAAGGAACATTAAAAGGTTTGACTTAGATGTTAATTCACTGGCTTTGAAGGAGTCAGGATGGTTTATCAGGAGAATAAATATAACAAAGTGTTACAAAGGTCTCTGTGTGTAGCAAAACTCCAAAGCATCCATTTAGGAGAAAGATAATGTCCTTGGTTTTTTTTCTACTGGAGTGGATCTCAGGAGATCTGAGTTCTAGTCACACAGCCTGCATTCATCCCACCTATCCTAACATACTTCACTAAGGTAGATAAATCAGAAGTGTATTTGCCTGGTTTACCCTTGTTTTCAGTGGAGAAAGAGGCACCGCCAAAGGCAGTTCTGCCCAGATGAAATCTAACTTGCCCTTTGGCCATGCTTTCCTCTCTCTGATGATTTTAGAAAACGCTGAGACTGTATGCCCAGTTTTCATCCCACAACAAAATGGGGTGAATCAAGGCCTAATTCTCTCTGTTCCAACCCTCCCCTTTCTGAAACACTGGTGATGGTTCCCTCCTCCTCTTCTGGATTATGGGGGTAGCTGCAGCCTTCCTCAATTGTACAAGTGGCTGTGAAAGAACAGAGCCTGTTCCAAACAATCTGCAGTACAAGGCATTGTGCAATGACTGCTTGGGGTACAGTACTTGGATGGGTCCGTGCACATGCCGAAGTGGACAGAGTGCAGGCATTTTACTCCAGAGCCCAAACACCTTTGTCCTTATTCCACAAGGCTCAGCCTCTCTAGCCTACGTTCATAACTGAAGTAACTCAGGGGGTTCTTTCATGCTGCTTTTGGCTATCGTTGTCTTCATCTCCTGATGGTTACAAACTGGATCTTTTAATTAGGAACATGTACACTGATTAAATGATTACTAGTAACATAGCAGTCAGTGTCACACCAGAGTGGTGTGGCTGGGCTGCCAGTCCCGAGGGACATGGATGTTTATCTCCATTGAAAGTGCTGACACAAGAATGTACCCATCAAATCAGCATAGTATGTTGCTAGGCATCATGAGTGGCCCCTGACTCACTCAGGCTTTTTTTTTTTTTCCTTTATTTCTTTTTGATGCAATGCTTGTAAATGCTGTGTGGACTCAGCATATGTGGGGTCCTTGCTTTCCAGTCCTCACAAGGTTTGCATCTGGAACAGGGCTAGTGAGAAGCCTTGGCCTGTAGCAGGCACTAGCAATATTTTATTTATATGAAGCTCTGGTGTACTGCTTAGTCGAAACTTGCAACCTGATGAGCTGTGTCCCAGAAGCAGTTAAGCACTTGAATAGGCTATTCAGTCCTGTGTGCTCCTTAGACTAAAACACTGAGGAGCTACTCCAAAAAAAAAAAAGCACAAAATAATGATAAGATAATGATGCCTCCTCCTGAGTAATTTCAGAACTCTTGAATTGCCCAGATTGATATTTGGCTATCTTGTGCTGTGGTTTAGGCTTTTATTTCTGCTGTGTCCAAAAGTCTCAGAAATGTTTTGAGCTGGCTACTGAGGCCCAGCTCCTCTGAGAAGATATTGTGCAGTCAAGCTAACATCTTCAGACAGGCATTGCACCCCTGTGATTTCCCTCCAGGATGTGGTGTGTCAGTGGAGGGGAAAACATCTGCAATCTGTTGACATGACTTGGATTTTAGTCATGTCAGATCTTTGACAAAATAATGAATCGAGCCCAGTCCCTTAGCACATGGATGCCTGCCCCTGCTGTAGTCTTGAACAGCATAGAAATATGTTCAGAGTTACAGAGATGGGCTGGGAAGCAAAATAAACCCAAGAATTTAAAACCTGGAAGCACAAAACAGCTAATCAAAAACAGCTGGAGCTTTCTTGTGATTGAATAAGCTTCCTGTAAGTTGCTCTGGTAGACCTTGATCTAGACAAATGCTCACTTTTGTGCCTGTCTCTAGAAACAACCTGAGAGGGGCAATACTCATGTGCCTTAAGTTGTAAGGGCTTTGCTCATTCCAGGCAATTTCTTATTTCACAGCAGACTGAGTGTTGACCAAGGGTCATCTGTATCATTTAGTGTGTATGACATGCCAAATCCAGCAATACAATACACTGTTGCTGCTCAAAACCTGCTGTAAGAGAAGCTAAGATCCTTCGTACCTTCGGTTGAAGTTCTGTCACCACTGACGTCAGTAGTTTTGCAATTAATCTTGACAGGCACAGGAAGCAATGTGCTATCTCAATAGAGCCAGAACTGCCAAGCTTGACTTGCCTCTGCCATAGTTTCTTTGTGACCAGGATGGCATGCCAGAGCCCCCTGAGTCCCAGAGGTGTGCTGTGGTCCCAAAGGCGTGCTGTCCTCTTGCACCTATATAGCTATGGACACATAGTCAGGGACAGAGTTGACAGAATTAGCTGAGGGCTTGCACTCTAAAGGGGGCTGGATATGAATTTTGCCTTGAGGAGCAGGAGAGTTGTGTGTTGACATCGTGCTCTGACATGCTGCTGCTGCTTCTCCTTGCCCAATGGTGAGAAACACAGAAAAATAAGAAAAGCTAAACTGACCACTTCACATCAGGCTGATGCAAGGCCTGTTAAATGGCAAGCTTTGCATGGGCTTTCTGCGGGCACAGATCCACCAAGCTGAGCACAGTTCAATGTGTCGAGCATCTTCTGAATTTGTGAGTTGGTCAGTGGGCTCAGAGGCATATTATAAATGGTTATTCCTCAGAAACAATGGATTCTAGAAACCCTTGCCATAAGGAGACAGAGATCTGGGAGAGAAATAGCAAAGTGATCTGTAAAGAAATAAGAATTCTGCAAATATGTAAAGGAGAAAGGGAATGGTGTGGAGAAATAAAGTGGATCCCTTATTGTGGCTGCGAGACCATGCTTTTCATACCCAGACTGTATAAGCTAGTCAGTGGAGTCATACTGATTAATGCCAGATGCAGGGCCCTCTCTAAAATACAGGGTGGGTGAAATATCTGTATTGAGAATACATGGCTGAAGGATGACACCAACACTGCAAGACAACAGGAGACATTAATAGTATTGTGATTCTGGCTAGGTTTAGTCATCTTTAAAAATGATGCACTCAAATGCTTCCTGACCCAAGGGGACATAATAGAAATCAGTCATTACTCACATGGAGTTAGTTGTGCTTGCTCTCTACTTTTTAATGGGAAGATACGGGTTTTTGATCTCAATTCCTCTCAGTCTCCTGCTGTGCTGCTGTCATTCATCAGCATTCTTACTGGTAGTGCTAGAGTGGCAGGACATACCTAGCATGTTCAGTAGCACAGCAGCGGCCTTCTGCCTGGGTGTACTTAGGCAGTTCCCTGAAAATAGGAAAGAAAGTTAAGGAGGAATCGCTTTCAGAGTAGGGGGAATTCTGCAAGACTGTCTCAGCCAACAAGAATAAGGTTGAGAAACTAGTGAAGATCCCTGTAACAGTAGGACAGCTGTGAAAGGGACCCTGTAACCCCAATTTAAGCCAATAGAAATAGTAATTGTATTTCTGTTAATTCAGGAAAATGAGGGGAAGAAATGAAATAAGATTTTTTCCTTTCTTTTTCCAAGCAGGTAAATTAAGTATAATCTGATATCTTAAAACTTAAGTTTTAGGATTCTCTTGTCTTTTGTCTGCTATTGCACTATCAGTTAGCAGCACTGAACTTTTTTTTTCTTTTCTTTACTAATGCTGCATGCTCTGGCTGGTGCTGGACACAGAATGGCAAACTGGATTATTAACTTTCGTTTCTGATTCTAGATGGCTCCTCTCTTTTGCTAAGATGTTTTCTCTTTCTTCCTTCCTTTTCCAATAGAGTCTTCACCAAATGCCCAGTTCATTAATCAGGCTCCCAGCGGGAGTTCTGAGATTCCAGAGCAAGATCAGCTTTTCACCACTGGTGCCGGCACAGGAACTATCTTCTCGGATAGCTTCTTGAATTCTCTTTTGTCTATGGTAAGTAGATGTATCATGTCCTGTCAAATTTAGTGGCATCGGTGTGTAACAAAGTGATTACCAGCCAGGGTAAACCCACTTAATCTAGCCTTAACAATGGTCAAGGCCATGTGTGTCAGAGAAAGGCACAAGAAACGTTGCAGAGATCAGTGATGTGATTAGTTACATGGTGCCCTGAGAATTATACATGTCTATTCCTATTTGAGCAATTTGCTAATCAGTGGGCCTCTGTGATTTCTTGGGGTAGTGGGTTCCATACACTAAAAGGCAGCTATCAGTTCCAAAATATATGTGTCTCAATACGTGCTATTAGCAGGAACTCTCCCTGTTGTTGATACACACATAGAATTATTTGGAGAAACTTTTAGAGTGCTTTCGTAAGTTCCTCCCATTCCCAGCTCCAAAATATTGACAGGGTACAAAAGGTATTTAAAGCCAGCCTGATTTATTTACTTTTTGACAACATGATGTTACAATCAGTCCCTCTAAGGGAGCTGCAGTCACTGAAGCCAAAATTGCATTTGACACCAGCTGGCCCCTTGGTGGAAGCTCCAGCACTGATGCCAAAGGCTGAGAAGATTATATGGACTCTGAATTCTTACCTGTTCATGTAGAAAGGAGTTTTACAAGCCTGGCTGGAGGTGCATTAGTGAGCTAGGGAACAGGGAGCTTGCACTACCACCACTTTACCATAGCAGGCGATGGGGAAAAATGGAACATTTAACTCTTCTCATCTGTCCATCTGGCACCTAGGCAGAAATTCACTGGAAGTTTGGATGGAAGAATCTATTGAACTCAACAGGAATCTCACAGTGGCTGTTTTCTGAAAAGGTATAAAACAAATTCCACATATGTGGGCCACTGCTGATCCACAAGACCACATCAGATTTTAAAAGAAGTGCATATTTTGATTCTCTGTAGGCAGTGTGTTCTTTTAAAAACACTTGCATCATGAAGATGGGATACATTGCACCAAAACTGCAAGAATGGAGGGAATGTGGTGATCCCACCCTGGTGACATAATCATTTTAAGTTGCTGTCAAAACTGAGTGATACTGTCAGTGGCGACACACATGTGGGTCACACTTTGGTGGAGTTAAGCCACCATTTTGGCAGCAAAACAGCAGTTCAGCTCATGAGCTGACATTTCCAAAACTGCCTTCTCTTTTTTTCTGAAAGCCCCTTTCTTCCTCTTCAGCCCAATTCCCCATGCTACAGTCAAGTTCCATATGCCTTGCTCTCAGCTCCTGTCCAAGGGGATAGTGCTTGGGTGGCAGTTTCACAGAAACAGAATAAATACAAAACAAATCTCTCCAAGGGATAAGCAGTCCAAAAGAAGTGTGTCAAGTCCAGTTATGCCTTTTTGAGAAGGCTTCAGTGTTAGGGAAAGTATTATATTGCTGCTACTCACTGATATGTCAATCAGGCAGATGGTAATTAATGACTGCTAGTGTCAAGTGTAAAAGTAACTCAAGACATAGCATGACCTGTCTTAAAGGATAAAATTTCACTCAAGCGTAAGATTCCAAGTCTGTCCAGGAATGATCAGCACTCAACTCTGCTTTAAAGTAGAGGGGCACCTTAGGTTGGATTCAGTCATCCTGTAAATACAGTGAAGACTGAGAGAAACATGATATTGCTTAGCAATTGCAGTATGCAGGAGAAGATGTGTGAACTGGAGAAGAAAAGGAAAGGAGCCTTCAGCAGTCTAATATCACCTCCTTTTGCTATCACTTTGAATATAAGTTGAAATTTCTCAAGACACTCAGAGCAGGAGTGATGTATTCTTTTTAGCTTGAAAGGAGACTGGCAGAAGAATCTGAAAGGCAGAATGTGGCCTATAAAGTGAAATGTTACCCTTTGGAAGCCTGAAGCAGACCTGGCATTTGCTTCAACATGACCCTTGGGGTCTCAACAGGGAGAAAACAATTCAATGAGCATGATCATTATGGCTCAGGTGCTCTAATGAGCCCTGAATTCCCTTCCTGATCTAGCTGTGGGTTCCTAGCTTAGTAGCAACATGGAGTCAGTGGGACAAGGAAACTACTTGGTGATGGGAGAAGGTTTCTAGTCTTGCCTTTGTATGCAGAGGTGTTCCCAGGAAATCTGCTTGTCTGAAGCTGTAACCAAACATCAACTGGTGAAGAAGGTAACATCTCACAGGCACATTACAGAAACGTTGCTCCTTTAAAGTCAGCTTCAAGACCTATTCTAAATGCAGTGTGTTATTTCCTGAGTACGCACACACACACGCACACCTCTATAGTTTCCCCGCCTTTCAAATTCCTGTAGTGTAACTCGGCAAAGAAAGTACAGAATGAGGGTGACATGCAAATCCTATTAATTCATCCAAGTATGGAAATGCAATCCTTTTGATGTCAAAAAGTACAGCAATGATATGTTAAAGAGCTCAGCACGCTTCTGTTAAATATGTAAAGTGCAGATTCCCCCGAAGCTGTATCACTCCTGGATAACCCTGGACTATAGCTCCTTACTTTAAAAGACTGAGAATTACTCTAACAGCATTATACCCGTTTGCCCGACAATATGGTCAGATGTTCTTAAGCGGATTTGAGTTTAGCGTGGATTTAGTAACACCATTCCTTCTCTGCAGCCTGTTTAGTTTCTTTACTCAGGCAAATGCAGGTGGCAGATTCCATAAAGTGGCTCTATGTAAGAAATGAGCTTTTTGAGAAAGGGTGGAAAATAAGTTATTTGATGCACTGCAGGCAGAGGAAACAATTTTAGATTTAAAAAAAAAAAAAGAGACTCTAGGCCTTTTTTTGCCTTAGATCTGAGTTTGAACCATGGTAATTTTCTCCCCCAAAATACTGATTGAGATAAGGGCACAGAGAAGGTTTTCAAAACAATGTGACAACTACAAGGACAGAGTTTCCTGCTGCACCTGCACTCTGTAGTGCTGGGCAGGGCAGTTGTGCTCCCCAGCCTTACATTACACAGTGTTCTCCTACTCAGGTGACATCAGAGCTGCTGCCCAGTTTTCTTACATGCACACAGGTGCGCACACTCACACCTGCTCCATTTGTGCCATTGAAAGTCTTCCATTCAGACACAGCTTAGTGCATTCTATTATAAGAGCAGAGGTGGAATCTTCTGACTGCTCTTCGAAGCTGCAATGGGCTAAGTAGGTGGTGATGCATAAATATTGTCAGAAAACTTTAAACATAATTAAGGACTACTTTAAGTATACAGAAAAACTCCAAACTGTCTGCCTGATCACTTTCTCTAGGTTTTCACTGGAAAACTTGGTTTTCCTTTCCAAGGCATGCTCTTTTGTCTTTGATTCGTCTCTTCCTTTCCAGACGTACTACAACCATCACATCTTGGCTCTGCTGCAGACTTTGGTGACTAGTGGGACAAGCCCAGCATTGGGGGAACGGCTGTTGGAAGAGGGCAGCAGACTGCACAGAAATCCTGACAACATGATCCACAATGCCTCCCAAGTTAGATGCAAACTGGCACTCCTGCCACTGTCCAAGAGGTTGTTAACAGATGTCGTGGTGAGTTACATCACTGAGTGGTGCTTCATGGGCTATGCTTTGATCCTTGCTGCTAGTACTTTTGGTTTGTCATTACCTAAAGTTTAGTTTCATTCAGTTGAATCTCACTACATAGCTTGAGCTATATTTTGAAGAGGCAAAGGCATCAGATAGCCTTATTTTATACTCGATTCTAATCTTGGGGGGCACCAGTCATTTTTTTCCCTTTTTTCTTGCCAAATTTTAGGATACTAAAAGTATTGAATAGTATTGATAGCTGGCTAAATACGTGATTTAGTATTGGGCTGGATTGTCCACTTTCGTTCCTTAGAGATAAGAGTGGGTTTGCTTCTTTTATAGCAGGAGGACTGCTTTGGAGACATTTACTGCAGAGCTTTAGACTTGTTTGGGATACTCTGCTTTGGGCTCTACCGCCTGATGGAAGAACCCAATCCATACAAGAATAGGCAAGTATACTTTATCTCAGATTGTACCATAGTCAAAAGACAGCAGTCATGACTTTGAAGTTAGGCATCTGTTATAGGCAACCTGAATTACTTATTTTTGTCTTGGATTCAGACATTCTTGTAGGTGGCTAGGGCCATTTGAGGCAAACTGGTGTATGGTCTGAATATGGCGCTTACTGGCACTTGTATCAGATTCCCTTACGTTCACTTAAGATGTGATTTATCTTTACAAGTGAGCCTTCTGCATTAGAGAGCTGCTGGAGCATGAAGTTAGTAGTGTTGCTGAGGGCAGGGATTTCAGAGAGTTTGCAGGCAGAGGGAACCTTCTCATCTAACCTGTTCTACTCACTGATTCTTTCAATTTCAAGATTTCAGTGATTGCTTGAGCTTCAGATCTCCTAGAGAGACATTTAGTCTTGATTTAAAGATTTTTGAGGAATCAAAAAATTTACCACATCTTTCAGCAGCTGTTCCAGAGACTAATTAGCTTCATTTAAAATATATGTATCCCATTCCTAGGTAAAATTAAAGCCTCTGTATATTGTCTCATCATTCCGAAGAATTCTGCACATGCAGTCAGTCATTGCAAAAAAATCCTACAGCTTTCTGGCTGTCCCAGACACTCAGTTCAAAAGCCTCACAAAGTAGCCTGAATCTCATTTGCTACTGCTTTTTCAGGTTTGTGATTGCTCGGCCTGCCAGTGATTTGAAGATGCTGTCTACGGATCTGCTGTTCTGTGTTGTTCCATTCAACATTGCAACAACTGATGACCTGTGATGTGGGATGGAAGCTGGTTACCAAGGAAGAAAACAGGTAGTACAGACACCTTCATGCCAAAGTTATGAGAGATTGTGAAATGCCCTGCAAATAAAAAATTGTACAAGTTATTAAGACCACTACAATAAATTGTCTGTGTTCTTATTTCTTAGGGGTGGCAGTTTGAATTTGGCTAAACGTTAATGTGAGGTTATTACTGAAAATTATATTGTTAAGCTTTAACAGCAAACAGAGAGTAAAATGCTTTCTCTGCGAGGAAAAGGGAAAAAACTTCACTTTCTGCTGAGCACTGCACAGAGCATACCCAACTATATACTAACACGGTGACTCTGTTGAGTTTAGAGATTCTCTGCTGAAATTCTCAACCTTCAAAGACTCCAGCACACTAAAATTCAGTTTTCTTGCAGCCAGAACTGAAGATGCTGGATTGATAGGCATGAAAAGAAACAAAAACTCAGGCAAAAAATCCCAATAAACGTGTATCATAAATCAGGTCCTGCCTGTAAGTTACAAAGTCAGTTGAGGGAATGAGAAGAGTGGTGGTGTTGGTTTGTTTTTTTTTCCCCTCTCTCTCTCTCTTTCCCCTAACACTAATTAGGTTTGAAAGACTGCAGCTTGAGTCCAGATACCACATGCCGAGAAGAAAGGAACCCAAACAGCTGACGCAGAGTTCAGACTAAACTAACTGCAAGCTCCCCAGGGACATCACAAGGTAAACCTGATAGTCTCTGTCATTTACAATCATTATCAGGCAGCTGAGTCTCTGTAATTTTACTAGGGAGCCAATTAACAGATCCCTGAAGCTTGGGAATAAGGTCTTGGTCCTTTTTCTATTTTAGACAGGAAAAGGGGGAAAGTAAGTCTTTGTTTCAGACAGATACTCCAGAAGCTTTCCTACCCAGGGGAATGGTCAGATCTGGGCTTGCTCTTTTCCTCTTGAGGAATAAGATAAAGCACTGAGCTTAACAGTCAAGCAACTGGCTTTAGTACCCAGCTCTGGAAAGAGCTGGCTGTGTAACCTTGGGCGAGTTATTTAACTGTATCCTAATGCTGCTTGCTGCACACAGGGAATATAATAACATACTTGTTAATTTAGATAATGAGAGCTTTGGGGAAAGGACTGTCTCTTGTGATTCATTTGGCCTAACATAAATAGGTACTGATTTAGGATGGGACATTTAGGAACTCACTCAAACAACATGAGTAAGAAGCCAGACAAAAGCTTGGACCGAAACTCCAGATGGAAACATATCTGCTCTTGGGAAAGTTTGGAGTTTGGATTCAGGTCTGAGCCTTAATGTGTTGGACTCATCTTCCCTGGAACAAACTAATCGTACATTTTCAATTCAGGACAGATTACAAGTAGGAATCAGTGAACCATGCTTAGAGCAAACAAAATACATAGGAAGCATGCTTTCCCTTTGCCAGCCCTTTGCAGGCCTGAACTTGAGCCAAGACGGTCAGCTGATCTCTCAGTAGGAGTTTTTTGGCCTAAAATCACCCACTGTATATACAAACTTAGATAAGAATTTGTGCACTGGATTCTGTTTACCCTCTGGCAGAACAAGGCTTCAATAATAGTGTCTCAGTCCATTCCCTAGCATGCATTATTTTAAACAGACAAGACAGTTAAAAGGTGGAAGGAAAAGCCTGGGCAAGCTTTGCAGTCCTTTGACTACAAAGGATACCTCATACTAAGATTCTGTAAGCTTTCTGTATTGTCATCATCTGAACCTTCCTTTATTTTCAGCTGTAATTCAGTCTAAGCAGGGCACAGAGGAGGTAACATCCCTTTTTCTTCCTAATTGTTCTGTTGCTTTTAGATAACTACACATGCCTGGACCTCTGTGTTGTGATATTAAGCACGTCTTGTGCAACATTAAGGCATTTTTATTAAGAAAACTGCAAGAAACACCAAAGCCTGTTTACTCATAACTTCCCTGAGTGGGTGAGAAACTCAGACTATCTTGCCAGCAAACTCTGCTATCTGAAATCATCTGCTTTTTCTAGAAAATGGAGGGAAATGGTGAAAGTGCTCCTTCATGATTGAGATCCAGGACATACTAGTTTCAGCTTTTAAGGCACAAAACATTGGGCATACTACTGTGTTAGTCCAGAGCTATGCTACTTGGTGTAAAACTGCTGCAACCACTGGTGTATCTTTCTTCTTTCCATTAGAAAGAGAGGTTTGCAGCAAGTGCTTTTTTTTTTTTAAAATGTTCCTTCTCTCCAAGGTGTCTTACATGCAGGACCGCCAGTGATGACATATGCCATGCTTTTCCATCCTGCATTCGCAGCATCTCTGTGATGGGGGAATATGCCCATGTCCAGTCATAAAGCTTTTCCAGTACAGCTTATTTCCAGTTGCTTAACCTGCAGCTGCTAGAGCATGTAATCTACTGGGGTAAGGTGGAGTGGGGAGAAATGGCAAGGTGGAGAAGGGACCTCTTGCACTTTGCTTATTCCACCTTTTTGTTCAGTTGCTGTACCTGAGCAAGCAGTTCTGCTTCTCAGGAAAGAAGGAGGAGGGAGAGAAATCCTAAGAAAGGTAAAAGCATTAATGGGTCAAGGCCTCTTTTGCATAATTCTATTATCACCAGGAAGATTCTGCAATAATCATGTTAGGCATGTGCTCTGGAGCATCAAAGTGACTTGTCTTACTTTACTTTTTGATGTTAGACAGGTTTAAATGCTTTGTACAGATGAGGCACCTCAGACAGCTGATCAAGAAAGCCTGTGCTGTTCAAGCAAAGCAAAGGCCTGTTTTGCTTTTTTTTTAAATGTCAACAATGCCACATTCTTCCAGAAAGGAATAATCTCTGTTGTCACAAATTGTGAAAAGCAAAGGTGTAGGAGAGAATCTGTGTGTGGGTGCATGCAAACATGCTTTCTGAAGCTACCACCTTTGAATCTTCAGCAACAGTATCTTCTTGTGTATTGTTTGGGTCATATGTTTGTATAAATTCAGCTTCTGCAGTGAAATCCACAGCGTGGTACACAGAGCTGTTACAGGATCTCTGCACTGTAGTTTGCTAATCTGTACCCATTCTAAGCTGTAAAGGTCACCTTAGTGTGTGGGTGGTGATTAGTATTAGTAGGTTTTACTTTTTAGCAGTGTTACGGGAGTCTCTGATAGAGTTCTGAAACTTTTTGTGTCAGATACAATCAGAAGTAGTCCCTGACCCTAGTGAGCTTAGGTGGTATATACAAAAAAGAGTTATAAGGGAAGCAGAGGAGTTGTAGTTTGCTCAAAAGCATATATCAGATTGGTGGAAAAGATAAAAACAGAACCCAGATCTCCTGATTTCTAGGCTAGCAGCTTTCATACTATTCCCACTAGGCCATTTTGTATTTCCACTCTCAGATCTCAGCTCCTGCTAACGTGATCATTCCCTTGCCTGTCTGTCTAGGATTTAACAGTCTCTTCCAGAGGTGGCTCAAGTAGTCTTCATGTGGTACTACCTGATGAATTATTTGTTATAAGATGGTCAGCCTGTTTACAGAAGCAGACAAGTATCATCATACTTTCAAACAGGAAAGTAAGTTACTTGAGATTACCCAGTAGGTCAGCTGTCTTGCCGTTATGTGTCTTGTCTGTCTTGTCAGCTTGGTCACACTGTCATTTCAGGCTGGTACATGACGAATGGAGCCAGAAACCTCTCCAAAGATGCATGCAAGGATATATAGACTCTGTAGAGACTTCAACATGCTAAAGCACTTACCCTAACACATCCATCCACCTGGATCTGAGCACTGATAAGGGCATACACACAGAGGGAAACACAGGCCTCTGCAAAGAGCACTTGCCCATAAGGAGATGAATATATATATATATATGCAGGCTAGGGTTGTTTTCTCCGTCCTCCTTCCTGTAGTCAGATACAATCCAGCAGAATGAGTAGTGAAGGATGTCACTGCTGTGAGCTGGGCTGGGTTTTGCAGTACAGCGTGCTACGGGTGGTGACTGACACATAGTCAATGAGATCTGAGGAGAATCCAGACTCTATAAATGTTAGATGAGGCCGGCTGGGCATTGACAAAAACAAGAGGTGGCTGCAAACACCAAGTGTCATTATTCTCTGATCAGGGATGGCGAGAGGCCTAGGAACTTCCCATGGCGATTAACTACTTCACAGCAGGATGAGGAGCTGTCTCCTGATGCGAAGGGACATCCTGTTGTCCTGAGAACGCTTGGGAGGAAGGATGCATGACAGCAGGAGTAGCTTTTGAGAGCACACACACAGTTTCCTGCAAAGCACGTATCTTGTCTGAAAGATGATTTTTGCTCTGCTGAGATAAACTCCAAACACCTAATGGTTTAAATTAATGCCAGAACAGAAGGAGGTCTCCCTTAGTCATTAATTGGCAGTGGGTTCTCTAGCCTCCTCCTACTGAAAGAAGGGCTCTTCGCTACTTTCCCATCCATCTACTTCAGCTTACTCTATTGACCTGCCACCAATGTACCATAAAGCCATAGTCTTATTCCCCACTGTCTCTCTAGTGGCCAGTTATAAAGGGACTAGAGCTGTTTAACTGCTGATTGCTTCTCTACTTGCAGCAGGAGGCCATGCAGAGTGAATTAGGTGAGCTAACTGTATTAAGCAATCTGGAAGTGCATCATTAATGCTTCTGACACTTTTTCTGTAGTACACATGTGCCAACTAATAAGCATTAGTGACTGAAGTTTCTCATTTCCCAGAAAACGGATGTAGCTAGAGCAGTGAAAGTAGACACAGCCCACTGGGCTTTATCTCCCCACAAGTTGAGATGTGTTTCCAAACTCCTCTATCCTGCATATGGGTGAGAGTTGCGTGGGGATGACAATTAGAGTTGGCTGACATTTCTAACTTCCGCTAAAGCTTTAATGCAGAAGTTGGGTTTTGGGGATTGGCTTTTTTTTTTTTCAGTGACACAACAGGATTTTTGTTTCCAACCAGGAGGATGAGCCAGATCAGACACAGTGGCTTGGAATTTGGTTGTCTTGTAAGGTTTTCTGCTAAAAAAAAAAATTAAAAAAAAATGCAACCCCACTGAGATTCATTCTTCCCCCTTTGGGGCAAGGGGGAAGGAATATTATTTTTTCATAAAAGAGAAATGCATTTTTTTGAAGTCCACCTTTTTTTTCAGAAGGTTTCTGGGGTTGAGGTTAAAAGTTTAGTTCTGTTTTCCTCTCATTTTCATTCTTGAATAAGCCCGTACCTTAAAGAAAACTTTAAAGAAAAGAAGTACTGCTATGACTTGATATTGTGACTCTGTAAAATATAACGAGTAGTAGGCATTTCTTTCTCCCTTTCTCTCATCTTAGTCCTGTTGAGTATTCTACCAGCAGCGGAGAAGCAAATGTACCCAGTTCCTTCACTCTTCTATGAGCGCAAGGACTGGTGCTTGCCAGCAATGAGCCTTTTGTTTCCATCAGTGTGGCTGGTCTTATATACTTGCTTACCCAGGCAACTACCAAAAAGAAGCAGAAGTCCTAAATGCCAGACTAATGCATCAATCATAATTCCTGAGCTGCCAGCAGTCATGTAACTGCTTAAAGACTTCAACAGCCCTCTGGCACTTAAAGGAAAAAATCATCTAATTAATCACAGGTGAAACAGCTTGGACCTGCTCCAAAAGCCCCTGAATTTACTGCCAAGCTTTGATGCTAATTTTCCTTCTAAGTAACCCCCTAAAGAAATTTATGATTAGGTAATTAAAGTGATGAATAAAGAGATACTTAGAAGAAGGAGGGAGAAGAAAAAGGGGAAAAAAACCCAACCTTGAGTCAAAAGCCTTAAATCTCCTCCCCTTCTCAAAGAGAAATGTTAGTCATTTTTGTATATGCATTGTCTCTGAAAATTGGGTTTGATTCCCACAGGAGGCTTGAGAAATACTTCTTAAATTAATGTTTGCATAACCAAATAAAACAAAAAGGAAGGAACTCCTAAACAGATTGTAATGTCAAGATTGTTGAGGGAAAAAAAGGACTTGTGGCTTCTCTCTGAGAATCGCATACTGTACAATGTTTGTCAGAAACTGCCTCATGCCTTTTTCCCCTAGGTACCTGAGGTCCATTTTTTTTTAAAGGTAATTAGATATGTAGGAATGCTATCTAATAGAAAATATAGTGATATCTAATTAAGAACTTTGGAGCATCTGAACAACTTCTAAAAGTCTGACCATAAGTTCTTAATAGGTCGCAAGTCCTGTATAATGCTTTTCAATGTCCTCTTATATTCTTTCTCTCTCTTTTTCAGAGGAGAAGGAACTAAGTAGCCTTTGATTTGCATTTTTTCTTCATGCAAATGTACCACACCAAGCTCAATGTAAGGAGCGTGAGTTTAAACATAGGGGGACACGCTGCAAGGTTTTGATGGTGCCTAGATTGTTTCCACAGAAGATGCAGATGTGGCCCCAAAATGGAGAAAAGAATTAGGGTCTACTTTCAGTTCCAGATTGCTTTTTTATTTTTTAATTTAAAAAAAAAAAAAAAGAAGCAATCCACAAAACAAGCATGTCACTATCCAGGGGTTTGCTACTGGCTCTTTGGCACAGTCTTTGGTTAATTCTTTCCTTGTGGCTAAAAGCGCGTCTTAGAATCCAGGAAACTTCCTTACTGGCCCATAAAATGAAAAGTAATGGTGGGGGGTGTTGTTGTAAGGTTCGTTTGTGGTGGTGGGAATATTTTCCCTCCAGGACTACATCTCACTTTGCTTTCTACATTTTGATCCCAGGCCTTGAAGTGGCAGAAGGCTGCCATGCACTCACCTTTGCTCTGTTCTGGGAGTGTGCCCAAGACTCTGCTTCACACTACATGATACACCTGACCTTTCTCTGTTAATAAATGCCTGCTGACCCCATCACACGGCCCCCTTCTGCTCTGCCTGGCACTGAAGAAAGAGTTGCTGAATGATTTTTGAGGGGACCAGAGAGGATAAAAAATGAGAAAATGGCAGATTAGATCTGAGGTGACAGAGATGAGAAATAAAAGCCATTAGAGCCCATTTGCAATGTGCCCTCATTGAGTCAAGTTTCAAGGTGTTTTTCCAGATTATTAATAGCCTGACAGCAGTTTTTGTACAGGAATCTGATACAGGAAATAACACTCATGTATACACACTGCAGTGTAGAGGGGAAAGTAGAGTCCCCTCATTTATTTACTTGAAGAGATTTGAAATACAGCAAACCAGCCAGCTGGGTTACAGACAAAATAAACATTCTCCATTATAATTGTGGCATCTTCAGACACACATCTCTATAATAATGCAGTGGTATGAAAGGAGCTCTCATAAACCTCTGCAACCGGCCTTTGCTGTCTGTACAGTCTGAGCTGCATTCAGAGTGGCTCTGCTGAAGCCATAGCATTCTTTGGTGTGGAGTGCGTTGCTCTAAGTCATTTTAGTCCGTGGCTAACATCTCTGAACCTAGGTCCTGTGGACCATTTTGGACACTTAAAATCTCCTGAGGATCTAATTTGTTCAGTGTGGTAGGCTTCTTTTAACTCAGTCAAGCACCAATCCTAAACAGATCTTTCCTGTCTCATTCCCCCACTTATCTGAATTATCTCAGTCTTCTCAGTGTGATACCCAGTGAAATGAAAGCAAGAGAGCGAGCAAGGGAAGAACAAGAATATTTGGCCATGTGGGAAAGAAAGGTTAAAAGATTCCCAAAGTTATACTTTGTAGTTGCATGCTTGTAAAAAAGAAATACCAGGTGGGTAGCGCTTTGAACTTCACAAGGCTTTGTGGGACTGAGTTGTCAAATATGAGTAATTGTAGCTTTCTTCATAAACAAGGGGTGGCACAGAAAGTTTGACTGATACGGTTCATAATGCCTACAGGCCAAACAGACATTCAGCTGAAAGAGAGAAGCTCTTCAAGCATCATTAGATGGTGATGTCTGCTTGTCTGTGTCTGTTGCTTTCTATTAAACTTTAGTTTTTATTTCCTCATCTCATGTTGCAACCTAACTCTGCTTGTGAGTATTACTGGGCAGAAATAATCAAGTCTTGATCTATATTGCATAACACATTGTAGAGGTAGCCAAGCTAATTACCAGTGAAACTGGACAACAAACAGTAGAGACTAATTTTACCCATGTTTTTCTTTTTCTGCTCCTTTCTGAACAGTCTCTACCATGCAGCATTGTCTGGGAGGATGTGCTACCATGCAAACAAGCAACACTCCCTATAGATAAAGAATGTTCTAGTGGTGGTTGCACAGCCTTAACCAAAACGAGCTGGCCCCTTCCCTTGTTTTCATGGGCTCACAATTTAAAAGTTAACTGTAATTGTAGTTTGTATGCTGGCAGTCTTAGTCAGTTCTGGGTGCACTTATAAGCCTCTGCCTAGAAGAAGATAGAAATGAACTTAAAACACTCAGTTGCTTTCTAATGAAGCAATATCCCTGCCAGGAGGTCTTTTCCAGGAGACAGATGAGACACCCTGAAAATCCCCTTCTGCATTAGGGTCAATTACCTCTCAGTGGATCCACATCACCTAAGATGCAATTGAGCATGTGCATTTCCTACTTAATTTGGTGAACCTTGCAGATGCACAAGTATTTCCAAATTATATATCATTGTGGAAGAAAACAATGCCTTGATGAAGAAGCAAGGATGAAGACACAGTCTCCCACCAGCTCTTGCTTTCACACCCTTACAAGTGCTGTATAACTTGTAAGAAATGTTGAGAAGCATTTGTAATTCCTTGCTCAGCACTTCTTATCTTCTTGGACTTGACATGTACGTTATGAGTTGCTTTGGGAGCCAACAGTTTCTATAGCATCTTACCTTCTTCATCCAAATACTGGTGTGAAGTAATTCAAATTCCCTACAATTGCGCTTTTCAGTTTCCAGTAGCACTAACTCAGCACTTTATGTTTTCCAGTGAGGTGAGTTAGGCATCAAGCACTTTGCTCTGTAGGTTTCCATTTGAATAAGGCATTAAGACCTGGAATTGTGTCTCTGCAGAGAATTGAGGCCATGTTGAATCAGTCTGAGGAGTTTTCTGTTAGGGGCTTAACCAGTGTTCTCCTTGTCTCTGTGTTTTGTACAGTGTCTTATGCCATTGGCTTCCCCCTTTTTATCCCCAAAGCTGCTGCTTATAAATTCAACTTGTCTGAGTTCTCACAGGACACCCAGTATTACTGCATCTGACCAGCTCGTGCTGCTGACCATAAACTGCTACCTACAATGTAAAGAATTTGTGTTCCTCAAGATTTAATTAAAATATGTCCCTCATCTTTTACTATAACTAGTTGCTTTTATTTTCAAATGAAAATATAATTTTCTCTCTGTGAAAAAAATGCTTTCCTGCTAAAAATATATAAAAAGTGACTTTTTCAAATGTTAATTTTTCATGCAATTTTTCAGTAATATTTTTCATTGACAAAATTCCCCAAACTGTAATTTCTTAATCAGCTTAAGACTGAAATGGTAAATGATATTTCAGCCCTGTAAGACAAAACATAATACCACCTCCAGTGTTGAGATCTCCAGCTTGTAAACTACTATCCTTCAGGATGAAAGGTGCCCATATAACAATAAGGCATTATTACACTTCCTTTATTACTTTGTACGTGCATAATTTACTGACTGCTAAAAAACCCCTGGTGGAATGCCTCTTTGATGTCATCTGTCTTGCTTCAGTTGTAGTGGTTGCTGCTTGCTTCTTTCCTACCCAACTAGTTGCGATGCTGCCTATGGCAATTTCAGTGGCTAAATTCCTTCCTCCAGTAAAATCTTAACTAGTTGAACTGAATCGTCAAACAGGTCCACATCTCCCTCAATAAATATCAAAAGGGAAATCCAGCTTAACATAAACAGAGAATAGCAAAATGGTGCTATTTATATGGTTCAATTTCCCTTCAGTTAAACCACTAATGGCACATAGAACTCTCATAATTAAAAGCCACATCTGATAGAACAAAGTCATCTGTGGAAACAAAGACAAGGGAAGATGAAAGCGCCACCAATACAAAACAACAGTCCAGCTATAGGTCTGTACATGTCTCTTTTCTCTGTTCTGAGAATCAGCCAGAGCCTGAAACCTCTTTTGACAAGTAGCTCCTCTGATGACAGATGCTCCCCGCAGCCTCCACAGGCTGCAAACAGATGCATTGTTCTTGCTGTCAACTCCCCATTGAAAGGTGATTCCAGTAAGCAGCAATTGGCCTGATTTGTTAGCATTAGTCAGCAAGTGCATGGATCAGATTTGCTACCAAGGAAAAGGAAAAGCAGGTCTGAGACTGAAAAATCAGTGCTCATAATCAAGAACTTGTCAGGGTGTAAGTCTTGCTCTTTGGGATGTGAGGGACACGTTGCTAGTCTTGACTTCAACTCTTACTCACTTTAGAACAGGACTCGGTTTTGTCAGTGATCTGGATAAAGTGATCACATCCCTCTTCAGGATCATCACCCAGACAGCTCACAGACTTCATTGCTGTGGCAAGACTTGGTGACTTTAACAAAAGTGATGTGGGGAGGGAATGAATTACTGCAAAAAATTGACCCTTGAGCCAGAGTAGGACTACTGATCAGGAGGAGGGGGAGGCTCTGCAGTAGAATATTCATCATTTAGAAAAGAGACAGAAAAGCAGATGTCACACTGATGTTGCTCCTGTTTCAGAAGGTTTTCACACTACTGAATGGCCAGGCAATAAAACAACAGTGAAAATTCAATGCTAGTAAAGTCACATGGTTAAAAAAAAAATCCCCTGAATATTTGCTCAAAAACTTCTTCTTAATTCATTAATACCTTGAAGGAGAGAGGTGTCAGTGCTATATGAGTAGTTTTGTGAGGGCATCAGCTCTGTGAGAAACTTCTAGAGAAGAAATAGCATATTGCTCTTTATATCCATAGTATGCCTGTGTCTCAAATACTGCGTGCGTTTCTGGTCACTCCCATGGAACTCTTTCCCTGCTCCATTAGACATATCATAAAGTAGCTTTGATTATTGTGTTATCTCTTTAGCTGCAGCTGGAACAAGAAAATGGAGAGCCTGCCTACTGCTGCTTAAACAGCAGTGGGCAGTAGGGAACAAATGCCTGTCATTTTCCACCCAAGTTATCCTACCAACTTCAGTACATCTGACTGAGGTTAGTTTGATATAGCAGTGTTTGGCTCATGTGTTTGATCCAAACTTTTGCTTGGAAAATTTTAAATAACTAGGTAATTTATGTCTCTTCCTCTCCCCAGCTTTCTTCAGGCAGCTACAGACCCTAAAGAAATGATAGGCTCTCCCTGCCCTGGGCAGCTGGTGGGCAGAAATCCCACTAATATGGTGCTAGCTATAGATTTAAGCTTGTCTATACTTTGCTTTATACAGAGCACCAAAATTTCTCGTAGTGCAAAAGCGTAGAGCAGATATGAGCCACAGAAATGGAGCAAATGATTAACACCAAGCATGCAGGCTGGAGCTGCAATTGCACCTGATTTTTATTTTGGGGTTTTTTTTCAGTACATTTCGGCACTTTTTCCCCAGCCCTTCCCTGTCTCTCTCCCCCAACACAGCTAGAAGTAGTCCATTAGTGTGAATGATGCGTGTCACTGCATGCTGATCTAGGACACAGCTCAGGCTGCTTTTCAGAGCAAGTGCCTAGAAGCATTATTACACACCAGCCAAGATTCTCAGTGGTGATTTAAAATGGATTTTGATTTTAAAGGTACATCTTAAAAGCACCTGGTTTTCTAAAAATGTAAAAGCTACTCAGTTCTCGCTATCTGCAAATCAGAAGCTCTCAAATTAGGTACGTAAAAATAGAAGCATCCCATAGTATTAGTCTCTTCTGGAAATATTATTAACGCAGCCTGATTATCTTCCAGTCTGCAATTTGTGCTTGCTGCTCACTGTGTGAAGTGCCCAAGTGTAAATGGCTACTGATGGGAGAACCAGGCCCCTAGGATTCATGCAGGTTGTGTTCACATTACTCTTTGCCTGTGAACTTCAGTCTCAACCTGTGCCATGTCACCATTTAGAGGTGGTGCCTTCTGCAGCCCAGCTCTGCCAAGCACCGTAGCCTTGTCTAGAACTGCTCATCTCTTGCAGTTCTTGGTCTGAAGACCCAGGGCTGGTATTGGACATTAATCTGAACTCGGTTCCACTCTCTGCGAGTGACTGTGTTCCCAGCCATCCTCCATGTATATCTGCCCCTGGGCAGTCCTGTTTAAGTTCTTACGTATCCCCGATCAATTCTGCATTGTCATGTCTCCAATCTTGACCAGTTCCCTTAACCTAGCTCTACTCTGAAGCTTTTAGGTGGCTCAGCAAATGTCAGTGCTCTTAGACAGTCGAGCCGCTTTAGTTGCTTGATTCTTCTCGGAGCCTCATGACCACCACTTTCATTGCGGAGTTCTTTGCAGAAAGGCCATTAACTCTTCAGCTGGTCCGTACACGACAAGGCTGGAAATTAAGTGTACTTTTCAGTTGAGAATTCAGTCCTTAGAGTCATCTGTCTAAAGCTTGTAATGGCTACTGGATGTTGTGGGGGAAAGGAAGTTTGTTTCTCTGCGATAAAAGCCGTAAGAATACTAACCCGAGCAAAGTTACAGCTGCTCAGGGTCTTTCAGCATTTGCCCCTTCTCCTTTTTATTAATGCAATTCAACAAGTTAAGCCTGAGCAACTGTGTCTGACCCCATGGCTAGAGTAACATCTGTGACTGTACTCTGTCATTTGCAAAATGGAACGGCTCTAATCTCTTGAGCACACTGCTCTGCAGTGACATTTCCAGGACATCCGCACTCCAAAAGGCATGCAGTAGCCTTGGATTAGAGTTTAAAATAGAAACATGTTTGCCTTTGTGTACAGCATGGGATTGCTAAGGAGAAATAGCAATGGGAGCATGCAGTTGGGTTGTGTGACCTGCGGTAGTTGGATGGTTCAGAGGCTTTCATGCAGTGGGACCTGGTCTGCTTTTCACATCACAGTGATACTCTGAGCAATTCATTCAGCTTAGTCAGGGAAAGCTGTTACCTGCCTCTCCTAAGAAACTATTCACCTCAATAGAGACAGTGCTAATTAACACAGGTCTAAATTAGAGCAGAACTAAGGCTAACACTTTAAAAAAACTGGATGAACTAAAGTACTTCCAATATAACATAAAACCAGGAGAAAGCTGCATGGTTCTCACTGAGCAGCCTGTGACGTTGTAGGAAACGTGCTGTCATTTCCCTTGGCGCAGCCTCCAACCTGCTGATCGTGTCTGTACCAAGCAGTGGGGGGCAACTGAGGGAAGCCAGTCTGTTTTGGAAGCAGTGTGCCGTGTTAGTGTCGTGCCGTGTCGTGTCTTAGCTACCGAGCCTTGCCTTTAAGCTGATGTGACAATACACCTCCTGGTTGTTTTGCAGGCTCAGCTGGTAGCAGCTCAGGTCCTTTCTACCCTTCTTTGTAATGCAAAGTAAAAATCCTTTAACTTGTGTTTCTAAAGGTGCTTTTCATAACTGTAAGCCTGTTAACTCTGGTTTCCTAACAAACAACAGCTGAAATTCTTTTGTTTGTTTGTTTTAGGTATGGTATTTTTTAAACACTTAGAGCAAGCTGTTGTTGTTCATCTGTATGTTGGTAAATAGTAGCTGCCGACTTTCACCTTGGGAGAGGCAGAATTTGAGCAAACAGTAAACTGCCTGGGTAGACCAGGCACAGAACTCCAGACTAGGGGAGAGTAGATATGGGGCATCTGTCCAAAAGGCAGCTTTTTTCCTAAAGATTGCTGATTTTCACCCTGAGCTGGGTACATAAGCATCAGTTCATGCCTCTGGAAACCTCCTTTGGAGCCGTTGCTTCTGTAACTGTGATTTCGAGGTAGGGACTCTGGAGGTCTCTGTCTGGCACAGGGAAGCGCGACCTGTGAGAGATGGGTGCAGAGCAGGCTTTTTCCTCTGCCCTTCCTCCTTTCCCTCTCCCTCCTCCCTCCTTCCAGCAGCCCAGTGCAACTGACTGGAGTGTGCTGGTGCCCAGCATGGCCTTGTGTACTCTCTCATTCTGTTCTGCAGTGGCAGTTTTCTGCTGGTTTGTAGAGAGCATCCAACTGATTTATTGCTCCCAACGTCTCTTAGTTTGTAATAAAGTTTTCAGCAGCTCTGTCGAGCCCGTTCCCCGCCCCCGCACACGCACACATCCCCGCGCTTGCTTTGTTCTTCTCACACATAATGTCAACTCATAAACCTTTCATCAAGTCAACCAGGTGGAAAAAACCCATTACTGAAAGAAGTGTTCATTCAGGTTCGGGAGGGGGGGAAATGGAGGGGAAGGCGGAGGAGAAAGTTCCCCAATGGAAAAAAAAAAAAAAAAGGAAGGAAAAAAAAAAAAAGGAAGAAAAAAAAAAAGGGAAGGAAAAAAAAAAAAAGGAAAAAAAAGCTGTGTGTGCTCTTAGCTGAAAAGCCGGCTTTGCTGCGCGCCCCAGGTGCCAGGCCCCGGAGGAGCCTGGCAGATCTGTCATCCCGGTGACAGGAGATGGAAAGCGCTGTGTACATATTCAAAGAAGCAGCGATTTGGGCCTAATACCCACTGATGAAAGGGAGCTTCAACACAGCCGGCCTCTGCCAGCTTGAACAAAACCACTTGTGCTTTTGTATGGCAGAAAGGACCCCCCCGCCCCGCAAACACACACACACTAGTGGTGGAGGCTTCCCTCCTGCTTCCCCCCGCCCTGGATCGATGTGTTTAAGCCATATTGGCTGAGGCTCATGTGCTGAAAGATGCTGCTGGCCACACAATGGAGGAGCTGACAGGGGTGTGTCGGCAGGAGACATGCTGTGTGGAGAAGGCGCTGAAAAATGGAAGTGAGGAGGCATGTGTGAAGTACAGAGATCAGGGAGCAGCCCGGGTTCTCATTACGGCAGCGTACAGCCAAGGCGGCCCTGGGGATGGTGCGCTCAGAGCCTGGGTAGCTGCGCCAGCAGTGCCCTGGCAGAAAGTTGTTCCTGCTCTCAGGCAGACCCCAGCACCTTGCTGGATGGGTGCCCGTGCGAACGCATCCCTGGAGCGGGAGCAAGGAATGTCTCATGGGCAGAGGCACGACAGCAGGACTTGGGGGATGTGGGCAGAGTAACCCTGGGCAAAGCGCCTTTACTTCTGTGCCTCAGCCTCCACGTAGTGCAGATGATAATATTCCTGTCTCCCACTGGGTCTCAACTACTCAGGATGCAAACTTTTTGTGGAAGGCACTGTTGCTTGCATAGTTCATTGATACCCGTGGCCAGTAAAATTTCATTAATTTTGGATGGAATTTCAAAAAGGTCTGTAGGTGGAGTTCACTGAGAAATGAAGTCTCCTTTACCCCAGCATCTTTACGGCTCAGGCACATACTTTGGGGTTTGATGGATTTCTCTTTACACACAGACTTTGAGAAAGGTCTGCACAAAATTTTATTTAAATAAGTTTTTAAGCAGTGTAGTCCAGAGTTACTGCTCTGGAGAAGGGACACAAGGGCACTAGAGGATGGAAAAAGAATGGGAAGCAACAAAGGAGTACAGGGAGTGACATCTGTCGCTAGTATTTTATAAGTTAAAAATTCAGCATAATCTACTGCCACCCTGTCCGCTATACTGAGTTCCAACAGTAACAGAATTGTCATGATTTCTACATGAATTAATTCAAATCTCTTTTTGCATGATATGGCGTAAGAAAGGGGCCATCTGGTTTATGTTCTAGGTGTCAGAACCACTCATACCAGCACACTTTCATAGTGCAAGATGGAACTTGACTGCACATATTAATGTCTCCTTACCCTCTGCCTCCCTGAGACCTGATGCTGTTGTCCCATTATGGTGCTGCCATTTATACTGTCAATAGCAATAATAATAATAATGCAATGTTTGGCATGCACATAGTACCTCCAATTACAACTGTGGCTGAGTGTTACTTACCATTACAAACATTTGTACTGGTTTCTTCACATGTATGAGGCTTAGGGACATTAAGTAGGATCATGCTGTGACTAAGTTAGGAGTGGCCAAGTGCACAGTAGAAGGTTGTCCAGCTTCCACAGAATTAATATCTGTAACTAGTGACCTAGTTCATATACAGAGGTTATTGGCTCCCCCCAGACTACAGAAATAATCATGAGCAGTGGAGTTGGGAAAAAGAATCAAGGTATGTGGACACCTGCCCATTCTGTTGGAGAATGACAGCTGGCAGTCAGGTGTCTTCTCATTATGATAAATATTTAAATACTAGCTATCAGACTTGGGAGCCTGTGATAATAACTTAGCTAATAGTAAAAATATAGTTAGAATGTTTGTAGGTGATAACATCGTACAGATTGACACTGCATGATTTTCAGAGATGTAAGCGAACCTGAATGTATTAATCCTCACAACCCCCTAAACCAGTGCAGTACTTGAAATTCTTGAGTAACTGCACGAAAAAAAAAAAAGGGGGATCAAGAAAATGGGGAGACTTTCTGGGCTGTAAACAAGTGCACCAGATTTTGATTAATTATTATAACAGTGTAATTTTTTTGTTTGCATTACAGCTTGGTGACAGACTGGTTCACTGTGATTTTTCCAGCAGTTTACTTGAATATGCAAAATCCAAGCAGAATTGGTTTGCTAAGACTAGTCACCAAAGCCACAATTTCTGTTCCCTTTTCTACATGAAAGAGGCTCAGAAGAGTGGGAAAAAAGTCCTGAAGCAGAAAAGCCTCATCTACTACAGATTAGCTCTGTTTATACTGCAAAGGCTCTGGCTCAAGTGAGGGGTTTTTTTGCTTAGAAATACTCTTTTAGTGTGAATTTATCTTGAGATGAACTTTGTGGTAAATAGAATTTAAGCATGAGCTTAAATTTAAGGTCTTATTTAAGTGCTTTTCTACTTCACTTGCCAGCTAAGGATCTGGCCTGGGCTTTGAACATCTTTAGGGAGAAGAAACAGATTAATGAGATTAGAACATTTTAAATCACTTTTGTACTTCCCTGGGCTGCATGATTTTTATAATACCTTGTCTCTATAGACTCTATAAAGTGTATTGGCTGGATGCTAATAGACAGGGATGATGAAAATAAGGCTTGCTTGTGCATCCTTTCAGATTTGGGGAAAATATTCAATGGTCTGTGGGTATGTTCAGTTTCATACGTCAATATGCATTTAATCTCTTTGTCTGCTTTATGAAATCCAGCATTTGAGTGTGTAACTCTCAACCTTGTGGGCCTAATTTCCTTGCTGAGGTTTGCACCAGATATTTTACGATCAGGCCAGTAAAATGAAAAATGTGGTCATGGAAGATGGTAAGGGGTGACCTGGGAACAGACAGGCCTTCACCTAGAACATTAAAATTACAGCAGGGTCTGGACTGGTACCTTTTGGCAACCCCTACTAGCATATCCACACTCACACCTACAACTTCATAGGCAAAAGGCAAATCTATGATACTAGGCTTTACAATTTTTTCTTCCTAATTCAGAAATAAGCTGTCTCTACAGTAGTGCAGTCAGGGAATCAGTGGCCTGGTGAGTTCATATTCCACCCTATGACACTTGGTGGTTTCCATTTACCCAATGATGCAATGTAAAGCAACCCCTTTGAAAGCAGTAGAGCGTAATGTGGATTGTCGGCCTTAGGGGGTGAAGAGGCTTGTCAAAGGGAAATTGAGCAGTTGCAAAAGACTGGAGTCTCCTGCAGCAGAAGTTCTCCAATGGACAAAGTTAATCTGTTCCTCAAAAGCTTTATTTGGAGGAAGGTAGCAAGAAGCCCAAATCCCACAAAATATCAAAAGCCCTAGGATTTTTCTGTCCAGAGATTTTCATCAAGGCAGGTTTCCCTGAGAGTTTAATTGCATGTTCATCTCTTGCAGCCCCTGGCAATTCAGGCTCTGAAAAGTAAGAAGAAGTGGGAAGAAGTAAGAGAAAAGTTTGGAGTGTTCTAAATTCTGCTGCTGGTTACTCCTCGCCAGTGTCAGCTGGTCCCCCGACGGGTCATCCCTCAGCCAGGAGCAGAGAGGCAGCAATATGGAGAGCTGAGAGTGAATGTATGTAGATGGGGTGTCAAGAGGGGAGGGCAAAAGCACCAAAACAAAGCAAATCTTGTTTATAACAATCGTATGCATAGAGTGTAGCATATATTTAATGCAGGATTGTCAAAAAATGCAGCCAGAGTAAATGACTATTGTACAGAGCTTACACCTTGTAAGCAGGTCTTGCATGGGGCCAGGACAAACTCAGCAGGAAATGCAAACCCTAGTTACAGCTCAGTTTCCTGCATTGAAATAGTGATTATAATTAAAAATAAATCACCATTGCTTTTAGTTTGATGAAATTACCACTTATATTAAGAGCAGCTTGAGCTGACTCTAAATCATCTTCTGCAGAATGTCACTTTGGGATTTAAAATACATGATCAGTTAAAGAATATGTTGTGCTGCACTTGGGAAAGAAAAGAGTAAAACATGAATCACACATGGGTGAATGCAAGACATTTTTATACTCTTGGGTTCCTGGAGTCTATAAGAAATGAAATTAGCCCTTCTGGAAAAGGGTTGATTAATCCAGAGATGCTCCCAACTACTCAATTCATCTGCCTTAATCAGATGTGGGAGTCAGTTTTGACTTACTGGCCAAAAGGATGGTAAGAAAAAGTACACAGTGCAAAAACCAAGTTGGGATTCCTTACTAAAAGGCAATTTGATTCCCTGTTTGTTATTGATGAAGACATTTAAATACTCATTCAAGAGTTGACCTTTAAACAGAGACTTTAGAGGATGTATAAAAAGCAGAAGAAAACAAGAAGCACCACAACCCTACAAAGTAATCTACTAAGCTGAAGCACCTTAGTGACAGAGAAGCAAAGCAGTTTGTGTGAGGCACAAGAACTGAGAGTCACAATCTTTCCCCCCACCCAAAACACAGCTCAAGTTGCATCTAGCTGATTGTACTGAGCCCGAGTCTGCTACAAAGATCTCAGTCTTTTCAAATGTGAAAAACAATCTTCTTACTTTAGGGATTTTATTGCAAGTTTTACAGTATGGAGTATTTTTTCTGAAGATCTCATCTCCTAAAGACATGAATTTAGATGACAGCCATAGCTTTCATTCTTTTTTGTTTCTTTTACTTTGTTAGAGCTAGGCTCCTATCCAGAGTTATTAGTAGTTCAAAACTAAGACCTTTTTTTTAAAAAAAAGCATTTTCTAAATTTGCATTCTGCATTGCAGTTATGGTAGCTTAGGGGAAATGAGAGCATGAACTCATGAATTTTGAAAGCTTGGGGTTTACGATGCTGCAGAAAGACTATTTGTTGAGTACAAGGCCTGATCTGGAAATGCATTTAAGACATGCATGACTTTGAGCATATAAATAGTTGCACAGAAGTCAATGGGACATAAATTTATGAATTTGCCTAAGTGCTTTGCTGGATCTTTGCCTACGGAACCACTTACCATGAGTTTCAATAACAGAATCATAGCCTTGTTAATGAGCAAACCTCTGGAGCAAGAGCATCAGTGAAATGTGAAATCCAGCTCCATGCCGTATCTATGCTACTCAGCTTGATTTCATCTTTACGTAAACTCACTCTGCTGTGCTGACATTTATGTCTCTTGCCTTTTCCAAAAAGTGATTTACAAGTTCCATTTTACACTTGTGAGTGCAACAGGACAGTGCAAGATGAAAAGCAGCATGCACAGCAGTCTGGGGGTGGTGCAAATCAGAACTCAGTTCTAGAGGGCAGGCACTGGAGCAGCTTTTTTTCCTAGAAAAAGGCAGTTCCAGAACTTCATCAGTGAATTGCAGCTTTCACCTTCCACTTTTCCTTTTTAAAGTTTTTCTGGCAGCAGAGGAGGCTGACCAGGAAAGAGAAACATGAATGACTAAGACCAGTCAATATTGTCAGGTCTCTGCACAATAGACTTCATTAGTGCTGTCAGGCAAGAGAAGTGCAGATTTCACTGCACAGAAGATCATAAATCACTTTGGGAAATGGAAGCTGGGGTGGGGATGCTGGGAAAGGAAGAGAGGGACAGTTCATACACTACAGTACCAGGTCAGTGAAGATAGAGCCATTCAGATGGACCAGCATAAGGCTTATGCCACCACACAAGGGCGGCCCCAGAACTTCATGAAGCCTGTTTATTTCCTGGTATCTCAGATAAGACCATCTATCCCACTTCGGTGCACAGGCCTTGTGATGGCTGTCTGCACAGGACAAGTTGTGTCTGCTAGGGCAGCTAATTACTTTGACTCTGCCCAGAGCCTCTGGGAATAATCCCAGCACCTGTTTTAAACTGCTCTGCTAACTATTACGGTTTTTAGCTTAGGCAGTGCAGGTAGCAGATAGAGGCCAGGTCAGGTCTCCACTGAGGGAAGCACAATACAAAACCAGAACAAAAATAGGATCTCTGCCTTCAGGATATTACAACGTAAATAAAAATAGGAGCATGGCAATGGGACAGGGTTGTAATACCTTTGATCCTCTATTGCAGACAATTTTTACATTGGAGTTTCTTTTATAACAAAAAGTAGCAGCGCCCCTTGGGAGATCATGGAACAAACAATGAGTGCAAGGCAGAACATTCATTTGCTGAGTATCACTTTGGGCTGTTCAGCAGATTTGGGTATATTCAATAAATCTGTGTCAGAATTCTTGCACTTAGAAAGTAAGCACAAGTTAAAGTACTTTTATCTGTTGTTCTGCACAGACATTTGTTTCAATCGAATAAGAAATGCTACCAAGTCATAGTGAAACTTTCCCAAAATCTATTTGTGTGACCCAGAACTAGCCACTGCTACTTGCCTGAGAGGAGTACACCCTCACATGTCCATGAGGTGTCCTCTGGACTTCAACTAGTAAAAGCATTAAAAGGGAAGAAGAGCTGCCTTTATGCTGCGAGTGTGGCAGTCCCTCCATTCCCAGAGCCCCTGGGGGTGTGCTCAGCTACCGAGCACAGAGGTGTGGGAGCTGAGGGCTCAACCAGCTGCTCAGGGTGCATGTAGTAAGCAGTAGTAGCAATGCTGAGCAGACGTTGTAGGGAGACATGGTATATACTGAATCAATATGTTAACCTAAGAATGTCAAGAAAGCACATGCTTGGAAGGTTTAATTTATGGAGATTAGCATGTCAGATATATTTTGAGGAAACTTTGGGGTTGTTTTCCAGAAGTAAACCCCAAAACTTTTCCAGGATTCCCAGATACTTTGTGGGTTAAAGGACCTTCAGTCCTTCCTATTCTCACAGCATCCTCTGCTGTGGTTCACACACAACTGTGTTAACATGAGTCTGGAATATCTCAGCACATAATTATTTATCCTTCAATACAACAAAGAAAACCATGTCTAAATCTGACTAATATCCCCTCCTCAGCCTGCCAAGTGGGGCCTTGTGTTTTCAGTATTGAAAACCAAGCCTGACTTGCCGCATATTTCGTGTTACCATGGTTTATATCCAAATGCAAGGATTTAATTTTGTCCGTCATCAAACCGTGGTTTCCATATGACACCAATACATTCCTTCCTTCTGCCTGCTGTTCTGACAGACGACAGAATAGAATTAAACATTCCAACTACCACGCTTAAAACGCAAGAGCTTATGTTCCTTTGGCTTTGGAGATCAAGGGGCAGATCTTTAGCAGGTATAAATTGTCTTCACTAGGGCTATGAAAATTTACACCATTTACCCCAGCTGAGGTACAATCTTGGATGTCTTTATTTCACAGTACAATTCCAAGAAGATAGATACAGTAGGACTGACAAATAAGATAGACTGTCTTTTTCTTCTGTGCCTAGCTATTATGAGTGATTATTATTGTGTTTCTTTCTGGAGCAGTTACTGACCAGCCCGACTTATGCCTCTCAAAGCCAGTGAAGAGAAACCCCTCCACATATTTCTCCACTAACTACAGCCTGCCCTACATCCCAGCCAATTTCAGTGTAATGATATCAACATTTAAAAAAAGCCAATCCACAGTCTCTACCATACTGAGACTGGGAGTAGAAAAATGACCGGTTCCTTCTCAAAACACCGGCTGGGGTTTCAAAGGAGTCTGAGGGAATTACGCACACATCTTACTTCGAAATTTAAGCTCTGGATCTTGAAAGAATAGGCTTATTCCACAACTTCACACTCTGAAGGGACAGCTCATTGCCTGGGATTGCTGTGATGTCATCCCTTTAGGGAACTTTTTCAGATTAAGTCAGTACACAGTCCTAGGCCTTCTTGTGACCTCCGTCTCAATCAGAACACCAGTGGTGTGATCCTGGGCTGGTGGGTGTTCAAATACTCATGAGTAACAGCAGTTCCCTGTCTGTCCATCCATAGTGCTCAGTCAATATATTGGAAATACGGTGTTACTTCTAAGTGTTGTAATGAGGCTGAGCTGAAAAATCCCTGTGGATAGGAAGAGGAGATACTCTATCCTCAGGAAGGAAAAAGAGTCCAAGAGGATGATAGTAACAATCCAGCTGGGCCTGCAAGTCAACACCATTCCTGGATTTAGTCAAGAGCTCTGGCAGCTTTTGAAGTGCTTGGGATTTTGCCCTGGATTTATAGTCTCAAGAGTGGTTGTTGTCAAGATTTGCTAGGTGTGGTAGGGTGACTGCTGCTGATGCCAATAGTCTAGGAGAGGGGAATTGAAACCTGCTGAGACTTGGGAATGAAGCAAATTTGTATTAATTAGAAGCAAATGCTGCATGTTGGCTAATAGGTTCCAAAGCAGATGTTTGTCAAAATAGCCAAGAGATGGGTCATCTGCAAGCAGAAGTTATAAATAATAGGAACTATGTTTCTTGCTATTTCATGTTTTCTCAGGTCAAAACCATGTGTTGTTCAGTGTTGGAAGTATCATAGAGTGAAATGTCTTGTGTTATGCTATAGGGAACTATGTGCCATCATTTCTGTGTATCTGACCCATAAACCCAAACCACCGTGCAGTTAGAAACCTGTGCATGGCATTACATGGGCAGCCACAGCCTGCTGAACAGACATTTACAGTAAGGGAATGTTTCTGCAGGCAGAGGCTGGTAGCCTCGCTCCACCTGTGACCAAATTGCTCTCTTCAATTGTGTACCCATGCAGATGCATGGGTGTGAATGGCACTAGCACCTCTGCGAATCTCCGTCCTTCATTGGAGCCAGCACAACGGAGTACAGGCACTTCCATCCGTTCAGTCCCAGGATACATGAGAATGGGATGAAGAAAGAGGTGTGCATCCATCTGTGATCCAAACTTTCTGAATAAATTCAGTTTTTCCAGGTAAGAATCCTGCTTTTAGTTTGACACCTAAATTTGGGATGCCTTATTCATATAATGTCCTTTAATAATTTAACTATGGTCTTCAGATCAGGTAAGTCTTCAGTGTTCACTCTGAACATGCAACAGTAGGTGCTGAGAGGCTCTTCCCATCATCAGGACTGCAGAAACGTAAATATATGTAGAGCCAAATTCACTGCTGGCATAAATACACATGATCAACAATTTTCAGAAAGATGTGCCTGTTTGCTCTTCAAGTGAATGTGGCCTGCTTATTTCCTCTTATACCACTATGTATTATGGCCCCCCCCCCCCAAACGTACTTTGACCGTGTTCTAGTATTTATATACAGTGTGGTATATGCTGTATAAATACTTATGGGTTCAATTGCCAGCACATAAATCAGCACAGTTAAACAAAGATACGGATTTACACTCCCTGCAATTCTGACTTTATAAATGGGTCAGTATGAGATAGCTCCCCAGACTGGCACTTCACATGCAATTACCAGCCTTTTCTACAGGCAGGAGATGGTACAAATGGAAGTGTGGGCATCTAAATCTTCATACCAGGGTTTCTGCATTCAACGGTCAACTAGCATATGTGTGGATAAATATAAAGAAAAAGACGTAAGATTAGACTAATAGTCAAACTACACTTTTCAGATGAAGTGAAATGCGTTTTTTTCCCCAAAACTTGAGGCAAGTGAAGATACTTTAGATTGAAAGAATAGTGTCCTTTGTACTGAAATTTGCTTACAAATAGTGTAGTAAGTAAACATTTTTTAAAAGGAAGAAATTAAAAATATGACTGTATTGTTCATCATGGGATGTATCCACATGACTGTCTTCGTGGGTGTGTGTAGATATTTGGATATGTTTTGTATCTTGTAGATGTGTATGCTAGAACAAAAAGCCTATATTTAAAATTGTGTAAATACACATGTGCGTGTAAAGACACAATATACACACATTTAGTCACATATATATGTGCATATATAATAATGTTTGTATACACAAACACACACAAATTATGTACAGAAAATAAGCATATGCCTGCCTCACCCTAAAATGTTGCATCCCTCTGAGGAGCATCAAACCTATTTGTGTCAATAAACAGACCTCTCCAGCCCAGGAAGATATTAACTTAGATACACAGTGAAAAATAGAAATCTCTATACCTGTAAGGGCAATTACTTATTTATGCATCATTTCTGCACCTCTTCCAGTTACTCCCTCCCACTGTAATCTCTGTCCCTCCCAGGCAACACTCCCTAGCCAGAATCCTATGATCTTTGCCCTCTTTTCCTTCAAATTAAATTTCAACTTTTTTCAAATCTCTGGTGAGCGACAAGCCAGTGCCAGAACTGTCTTTTAATACACAAAAGCATAAATAATGCCATCCATCAGAGCTGTCACTCAGAAAGATAGATTGCTACTTGTCCAGACACTGGAATGACACAAAAGTGAAAGTTAGAAACTGTCTCTTTTCTTTGCTTGCTTTCTTTTTCTTCTTCTTCTCTCTCTTTTTTTTTTTTTTTATTTGCCGGACTGCTTGATTCTGATTAATGGTGCTGTCAGGGAGGGATTCCGCTTGCCCGGATAATGAGTCAGGAATGTATTCCCTGTCACAAACACAGCAGATGTCAGGGGCAGAAGGGCCCGGGAATGCCAGAAACAATATACAGTTTCTTCCTAGTCCCCTGACAGGCCAATATGCTGCACAAGGTCTAATTTATGTAGACAAAATGCAGGCAAGGGGCTGTAGCAGCAGAGAAACTGTGCTGGGAAGTCTGAACTACAATGCAGCAGGGGAGAGAGCTGAAGGGAGGTAATGAACGCTAGCAGTGGGACTCAATAGCACTGCATCAAATGGCCTTAACAAGAATGGCCCAGGACCACTTTGACTCCATTAAAGTGCACTTTACATCATTATAGAGAGAAATCAAACAGGGCAGAGGGCTTCTGTTTCTTTTAATGGCTCGATTAGGTTATTCACTCATCGGGGTTTGCAGCTGTCATAGTAATGCAGCAACTGCCAGGAGAGGTACAATAGCACTCGTGGCAATGTGGGGCCCATGTTCCCTCTCAAAGTGGAGTGCGTTGACTGGTTCTGCAAATTCCCCACGTGTACACAACGACTAACGCAAAGGCAGATTTAGAGGGGATTTGCCAGTCCCAGTGAAAGAATTTCAAAGTGATTTGTCTCAAGATGCCTTTACTTTTGGGGTTGGCCACCTGGAAGCACTGGAAAGGGGCCAGGTCTTTGCTGAAAGCTGAGCACCTGGCTTTGGCTATCTGGGGCCTTGGCTTGACATGCCAACAAGAGGAACCCACATTCACTTCAGAGAATGCTGACCTTCCCTGTGCTGGAAAGAAACCCATAGATTTTCAGCTACAAAATGCTGATACCATAAAACTAACTCACATATTGGGAAAATAAATTAGCATTGAAGTGCATGCAACTGCACTGGTCTGTTGCACTTTCTGTTCAGCACTCTGGGGCAATTTGGTTTACCAGTGCTTGTTCAGCACTTGGAGTAATGAGGTCCTGGTCCAGGAGAGCTAACACTCAGGGCCGTGTGATGGTGTGTTGCAGTCCCACAAAGCTTCCCTGAAGGTGTTGCCAGGGCACCTGTACCTATCACAGAATGAGTAGTGAAAATATTAATTACAGCAGAAGCATAGCTTAAGGAAAGAAAAGGGTTTGATTCAAAGTCCTCTGATGTCTGCCAAAGTTTCCATATTGACATCAGAGTCATGCAGCAAACTCCTAAGCACTTGGGAAACACCCCTTCCTTGAAGATGTCACGTTATCTGTCTAGCATCTGCTTAATGAAATCATATTATACTGCAAAATTTTGAGTGAGAAAAAGACTTTGAAACTGGTTGTGCCAGAGGCAGCTTTTTAAGGCCATGGCTAGCAGCAAGTTTCGGAACCACATGTGGATTGCCAGCCCTTTGGGATAACAGCCTTTTCTTCTTCCACGTTGAGCTGTTAGCACAGTGGAGCTCTGGTCTGTGGAAGAGCTTCTTCCCACTCTAATAATAGTATACTAATAGCTATTACCAGAACAGAGCTAGTCACTTAAAAGGGATCAATTCCTGTAGTAGGGTAAGCGTACTCTTCACCCTAAATCTGGTTCTAGAACTTTTTACTGTGATCAGTCTTTTCAGTCTTAAAAGCCACACCTCAAGGTACATATGAGGTCTCATCATTGAACATTTAGTCTTAGTCCGAATACAGCCATTTCAATCTCTGTCTTTAACCAGGGTAAAAATACTGAATAAAAATAAAACCATGTAAGGCATTTTGGTGCATTCAAAACACTTTCTGCTGGTTTCAGCACACTTTTAAGTCGAGCCACTTGTGTTGCGGTATGGCAGCCGTCCATGAACTCTTCCACAAGAGCCTTCTCCAGCTTTTATCTCCCTGCCTCTTTAACTTAATCTGAACCCTGACCCATGAAAGGTCCCAGTAACTCCTTCCTGAGGAGCAGAAGCTCAGCTCTGACATGATTTTGGCACTGAATGCTGAAGGACCTTGAGGTCATAGGATCTGTGGGGGTGGGGGGAGAGCGTACATATCCAAGGAGGTAAAAATCAGGAATGACAGACAGATGAAAATAAAGATAAGGTTCTGCTATCCAGAGTCACCAGAGTAGGCAGGAGCTGCTTTGAAGGGGAAAGTGCAGTCAGGATGCTGGCGTTGGCAGATTTCATGCCCAAATTAAATAGGATTAAGTGGTTGGTCCTGAGTTTTCCCGTGACCCTACCATAAAACCCTGTGCAGTATCACAAAGCCATGTGTATGCAGCACATATTTCCTATGTATTACATCTAGGCAGCTTGTTTAAAAGTGACACTGTTCTAGTGAAGTCTGTTTACACTGGTCAGGGAACGGTGCTAGCAGGATCAGGTTTGCCAGACCCATGCTCTGAAGGCATGATGACGTTTTTAGTTACATCGGTGTAAATCCAGCCACTGGGCCATATTTGATTTCATTTACAGCAGCAGTCCAAAGCAGCTCTACTTCAAACACCAGCCTGTTTGTTCAGCAGCACAGATTAGCGTAACTGTATCAGCCTCAGTGAATTAGGCGGCTGTAGAGCTGTCCCAGTGCAGCAACTTCAGCTTTACCAGGGTATGAAGTACATACTCAGTTGCACTCTGTTGAAATCAAGCTAGTGACTTCATATTTGCCCAAGTGAAGTCTAAGTGAAACCTCATTTTGGTTTTGTGAGGCTCAGAAGTAGGTAAGAAGTTATCTCTCAGTGCGCTCCTGAAACTACATTTCCTGAAAATGCTTGAAGGCCTTGTCCTCTTGAATCCTGCAGTAAAGTCCATTTGCTCTACCCAAAAATGATGTCCTTCTGATCTCTGAACTATAAGAGCAATGTGACTAACAAGAAAGGTTGCTTCCCAAGTCACCTAGCTTAATATGGCCTTGTCCACAACACTGGTTGAAAAGACATTTCTTCTAAATTGATAAAGTTGTGGTTTTTTTGCCCCTAAAGCTCAACATGTTTTTTATTTAAAATAGCTTTATTCCTGCTCAGACTGTCCCTAATCAGAACCAGCACCTAACAGCCTGAAAATAAAGGAAATAAAATTAAAGACTGCAATTGCTTTGGTTTTACAAGCCTGAGGCCTGGTGAGGCTTGCTTCGGGAGAGGGGAGGGGAGGTAAGGGGCACAGTTTTGTTAGTTTTGCTTGCATTACACTGATCAAAGCAGCGTATTGTTAAGTAAGCATAAGTGTGGATTTAGAAAGTTAGCACATTAAAATAGCTGTGATTGACATCAGATTGCAAGAGTCAGTGCTTGAAGGGAGTGCAGAGCACAGAGATGGGGCAAGGCAAGTCCTCAGAGGCTGCCAGGAAGAGCTGAGCGGGACAGGGTGCAGAGGATGAATGAAGGGGCTTCTTTGATGCTGCAGGTTAGGTATGGAGCAGGACAGGAATGCAGGAAAACACTAAGCAGCCAAGCAAAATTAAATTTACCTGATGGGGCTGGTACAAAAGTGTATTCCCAGCAATAGGAATGACCTATTGACCTTCACTTTCATTTCTCTTCTGTACTCTTTGGTGATTCCCCCCTTAACTGAAACAATGTGAAACTTCACTGTCCCTCCTGCTCTCTTTGTAATTCAGAGAGAGCTGGGTCTTACATCCTGCTGGGGAAAAACAGGCTGGGCTGAGCTGCTGGCACCTTCTGCACACTATGATCCCTGGGTGTAATGGAAATCCTATGGAAGCAGTTATGACATAGACATTAATAACAATACCAGAAGCACTCCTCAGGCTGAGCTGTGTTATGTATTACCAGTGGTGCTGAGAAGAATGAGCACTGTTTAACAGCACAGCCTTGACTGTGTATTGTTGCATATCCTATGTTGTGGGGAAGGGAGCATGCATGTGGTGGAAGAGGTAGAGATAAGGCTGTTAGAGCATTTATCCTTTTATGCTTTCCATTGTAATGAAACTGCTCTCATGTGGACCAGAGTCTGCAGTGATGTCTGTGAAAGGGAGTCAGTGACACAGGCAAAGCTGCGCCTGTTTGCACCAGCATCAGTGCAAAGTAACTCCATTAGATTGAGTCCAACAAAAGGCAAGTCATAACTCAGCTGATGCTGGAGCCAGGAGGGGCTGCAAGGTTTCAGGAAGTCATGCTGTAGCATGTGTCATCAGCTGAAGTCTCACAGTCCACAGAAGGCTGAAGTGCCACACCAAGGCTACCCTCTGTACCTGGACGGAGAGCCAGAGCACACTGTTGGGAATGGACAACCACCAGGGCAGTGGTGGCAGTGGGGAAGGTGGACTTCCCAGGCCACCCTGCAGCCTGTCTTGCCCCCCTCTGCGTGTCAGCATTAGTAGGCAGCAGCCGAGCATTAAGTTATTTAAGCTGTCACCTGCTGAACTTTGCAGAAGTTGCAGCCCAAAAGATTTATGCTTATCAGAGCCAGCACAGCATTTTGTGTAACCTGAGTCCTTGTAGGACCAGGTCAAAACCTGGTCAGTGTTCAGGCATCTCCCTGATTTCCCATCCCCACAGCCCCTTGAGAGGAGATTAGATTTCAAACGCACTCTGTGTGTCGTCCTTGAAAGACATAATACAAATAAGTGACACCCCAGGACCAGGCGTCTGTATCAGGGGGCAAAGGGAAGGGAGAAAAGCACATCTGATCAAAGATGCCCCCAGCCGCTTCGCTGAGGCATGTCCCTCAGGAGGGAGGCTGAAAAGACCAATTTTCACAGATCTCAGCACCAGGAAATAGGCATTTCATCATGAGTTGAGTCATGGAAAGGAGGATTCGGCCAGGCTGCTGCTGCTAAGGCAGAGACAAATGTAATTTATTACCCTGAGGCCTGCTGAGGCTTGGGGAACTCAGGAGGAACATGCAGCATTAAGGAGGCCTGGCCCCCTAGGAGGCTTTTTGGAGAGTGACTAATTGAGATGGGATATTCTCATCTGTCTGAGCACATTCAGTCCTTTCACACATTTGTATTGTAAAATAAACAGCATGTAGGTACTGGGAGAAGGGGCGGCCTCGCTGTTAAAGTGCTGACCTGAAATTCAGGACACCTGGGTTCACTCACAACTCTTGTAGGTGGCTTTTACAATTCAGCAAGTTATTTAATCTTTTCCTCTATCAATTCCCCATCTGCAAGAGCTGATGATAGTAGCACAGTGCACCCAGGTGCTAGAAAATACATGTGTTCCTGTATGCATCATCCCAGTGAGTAGGAGGGAGGTGGCAGTGACTCTCCTGTCTGGGCAGGGAGCTGAAGGTTATGCCCATGGGCACTCTTATGTCATCTGGGGACAGAAGTGGAGTACGAGCACATTCTTACATGTCATTGTTCAGCCTGGTATGTATTTTGGATGAACAGGGCAATAAGATTATGCTTAGGGAAGACTGTGACCTTGCAGGAGTGATTTCACATGTATGTACCGTAGTTAAGCCAGTACTGTAGCTGAGTCTCTTGTGCCCGCGCTGCAGGGGAGGAGGGCTGGGGAGTCATTAATATTTCTGAAATGTATTAAGAATTTTCAGGTGAATGGGGGCCTTTTATAGCTGTGCAAGGTACTGGGCGTTTTTCATGTGTGTGGTAATTAACTGATAGTATTAAATGCTGAAGCCCACCACTTCCCATATGTGCAAGTGTGTGTGTGTGTGTAGCAAGGCCAGGCAAATGACTAATGCAAACCCGAAAAGAGACAGCAGAGCATATTGTAAAGATCAACCCTATTTCAGCTTATGTTCAAATCGGAAATGCCAGAGATTGTTTCATAGTCTTCCACAATGTTCATTATAAAAGTCCCCAGATGGCAGATGGCTATTAGCTCACTGTGACCTATATAAATGTCAAACGTAAAGCTATTGCCCCAGTGAAAATCTCAAAATAAATAACAACAGGAGGGATGCTGTTCTGCTGCCACCAGGATTTATGGATTATGAATTCATGCTAATTCATCCCAAAGCCAGCAAAAAGAATGAATCTTGTCCTTTTGGAGGAATTCACTTAACACCTGCTTGCAGATGAATTCGAGTCCCCCATGCCTGATTCTTCACTGATCACTTCTCAGCTGTGTCCCCCTCCAGTCATATCCAGCTTCCCCTGGAGGGACAGCTGGTTCCTGGGAAGAACAGGGTATGTGTGGGCTGGTATTGATTAACATGAGACAATGCCAGTGTCGCTCACTACTGACAGTGGAGACTTTCCTTTGTTTGCCGAAATTGTGTAATAGCAACTTGAACAGTGATTTCACTTTGTTTTCTTTGCCCTTATTGATCACTGTGGCACCTGTCAATCAGAAAAAGTGTGATTCTCCCTAGGTTTTTAGGTAGTGGTTGTATGTTTGCAAAAGCCAACTTGTGTTCGTAAGCACAGTCCGCTTGCTTACATTGGTTTGTTTGGAGGAGAAGGGGTAGAGGAAGGGGGGCTTTGTTTGCTCAGTTGTTCTGTTATTATGTTCTCATAAATAATCAAAAGATGAATAACATACAGCACGAGTAATTGCAGTTTCTGTAGCAAAACTTCTCCTGTCCTACTTACTACAATCAGAAAAGAGCATGATGGAACAGATGCACTTTGCAGAAAGCCCAGAAAATTAGCTGTTATACCTCACTTTGGTCTCACAGCACCATCCATCTGTGGTAGCTGTGTCACTGGAGCTGCTCTGAAACAGAGAGGAACAGACCCAGGTCCTGCCGCAGCAGCAGCCCGGTCAGTTGAATCCCACGTGCCCATCTTGAGGCCTGAGAGCAAAGAATACAGGGCACTATCCTGGGCATCTCAGGTGCCTTGAGCAGCTCCCAGTGAGCTGAAGTGGTATGTAAACAACTCAGTTGTATAGCAACAATTCATGCAACCCATAAGCTCCTAAATATGCTTAGGGCCTGTCTGTATGGGGAGCCATGAGAAGTAAGTAATTGTATGAGATTACAAACAGAAGTTCAAGCCTATTAAACCCCCATGTGGTTGCTCTGCTTCAGAATAACGTGTCTGTAGTTTGCTGCAGTTTCATCTAACCACAGAGCTTTGATGTATGCACATTAACTTCATACTTTGGCTTCATTTGTCTCAACTTTCCTCAATGTACCCTGTAGACAAGACCTTTGAAAGGAAAAGAATTGCATTCATGAGTTTCCAGGAATTTGTCCTAAATGGCCATTTTAGGATGATGGGCTAGACAACTTGGCAATCACCATTTAGTATGTTCATTTATATTTATGTTTCTACAGTGTTCAGATGCCTCAGATGGCATCAAGGACACATAGTGTTCAGCAATGAGCAAACACAGAAGCAGGTCATTTAAAAAAAAAAATATTGTGGAATTTGAAAGAGTGGCTTTTTTTCCCTCTCAAAAGCAGTTTTCGCAAAACAAGTTGTTGCTGCTGTCAAAATTCTTTAAGTTTCACCAGCACAAATTATGTTTTGTTTTTTAATATATTGCTCGGTGAAAAACATAAATGAGCAGATTTTAGAAATATTTCATCTCCATAAAAGGCATTTTTGGTAAACAAACACAAATGGATATTTTATTAATGTTTTTGATAAAGATATGAACGTGTAGTGATATCATGCAGTGAATGAATCAGCTTATTAAAAAATTAAGCGGAAAGTAGGAATGTGGGTCATTTTTACCCATGCAGGAACAACTTCAACTATATTTTTCTCACAAATACGAGATTTCATTTTTGAACTGTCACAGTAATAAACATTCCCAAGAAGCATAAACTTGCTTTCATTTCTTAGCACACTGATTTATATTGGCTGAAAACTTGCAGGCTTCTACATCTGAGAATCTCTCTTTAAAAATAAACACCGTGTCACACCTAGAGGTGCACTGCTCTTCCCTGGTGATATCAAAATTGAGAAATGGGGTATATGTCATATATAGAGAGTATACATGGTATGTGAGGCAACACTGATTAGACTGCTGCAACATCCTCCAAAAGCCAAGTGAGGCCTTGGAGCACTGTATAGTAAATCCAGGGCTCAAATCTATTGTGTAGCTAATGACCAGAGCTCTAAAAATGTGTATTAAGCATGACATTAAAGTGACAGTGCTAAGTACTTCATACTAAGTGCACCTCTGCCTGATATAAATTAGGAGTAATTAAATCTATCAAAAAATAGAACTGTACAGTAGTTGTGACCAAACTGCGCTGTAGTTAACATACATGTGGCCAAAAGGGACAGTTTAATTTATGATGTGGGTTATTCAGAAGTCAGGACTGGAAATAGCTGTATTTACTGTTCTTGTTCTGTAGTACAGCAAGGAACACAGCCATGCTGAGGGAGGGCTTCATTGCCACCATCAGCGGTGGATGGGTTCGCTGGACTTGCAAGAAAAATTACTCTCTGGATATTGCCGTCAGTGACAAATGCTATCATTTTTATGGTAATCCTAGTAACTTAATCCTGGTGACTTTCTGCTGCTTTAACCCTCCTGTTCCAAGTGGCCACTCCTCAGAACAGAAGATCATGTTACCTTTGGGTATAAAATGAGATTACTCTTCCTAAGTCCATGAAACTATATTCATTTACATGAACTGACAGTCCAGCCTAGCATAGGAAAAAGTTCCAAAGAAGGTAATATTTCTTAGATACATTTTTATTTTGTAGTGGGCTGCATCTTTGCTGTGAAAAGTACACAGTAAGGAAACATACAGGTCTGTTTCCCACTTGATCCATTCCCACTGTTCCACAGCGTTAGATCAACGGGCTACTGAAATTGCACTTGAAAATTAATTTCCCACAAAGCTTTTGCCGACAGCTGACAGGTGACAGATTGCCGCATTGGTTGTATATATATTGGTTGTGCCCTAACGTGAAATGGAGGTCTTTGAACAACGTCTTTTTGTTTTTCTTTTCTTTCATTAAGCCTGCAGTTCCACTATGACAAAAATTACAGCCACTGGCTAGTGCCATGCAAAGGCACCAAAGTAATGTTGAGGCCACAACTCCAGAATCAGCATAGTTATGCCCCAGCTAATCCCCTGGGCAAGAAGGGCTGATAAGCTCAGGATCCTCACCATGTATCTGTAGTGATCTTGGGATCAATGCTCTGACTGGCGTTGCACAGTAACATGTAGAGCAGCTTACTGGATCATTGCTGGAAAGTGAAGTTAGTTATGCTGAAAGGGTGGACAAAGAGATTCTGTTTAATCCTCTTCTTATGTCACACTGAACTTTTATGTCAGAAGAAAAATAAGAAAAAGGATAGCAACAATAAGGAACAAATTCCTCATTTTGTGCTTGTGCAGTTTCGACCACAGTGGTTAATTTGCTGCCCTGAGGGTCTGTGCTGGGACTCAAGAGACTCTCCAGGGGATGCAGAACTGGTAGGAATAATGGCAGAATGAGGCCTGTTATGCCAGGCCTGCAGAGAGAGAAAAAGACAGCTTGGCTGAAAGCAGAACTTTTCTCAGAGGCCCAGCTCCAGCTGCCCATGGAAGCCAAGTAAATCTGTGGAAGATGATGGTATTTGAGGAATTACCATAGCAAAAGATGAGGGTGTGTGGTTTAAACACCAGCATCCCTTGTTGCATTGCAGCACAGCAGGGTTAGAGTTAACATGACCTAGAAGCAGAAACAAAGAAGGCTTTCCTTTTTCATTCTTTGGCATGCCTGTTTCTTGCCTCTCTGAGTATTTGCATGACCATAAATTCAGAGCTCTGGAGGATATTTTCAGCCAAAGACTACATGTGCAGGATACCATAATGTAAACTGCATATGTTGTGAGAAGTTGTTAAATGGAACCAGCAGATGATAATGTGCCCAGCGTTGCTGCTAACATCACTTGATTTCCTCCCACCATAGGTAAAACAAGACCTCTTCCCAATCAATTCTAACTTTCTGACAGGCCTATAAATTAAAATAAAGAAGAGAATGTTTTTTGGCTACCAGACCTCCACTAGAGACCCAGGAGCTGGCCCCCATTTCTTAGAGCAGCCCTGATTCAGAGAAAGCTTAGGCATGTTTAAGCACAAATGGGTTTCACTTGCTGTTTCCCATTTCTGCACTCTGCCTTGCAGACAATGAGACGTGTTGAAAAAGTCTGGCACAGCCCAGTACATCTGCCATCTTTCCCAGTCTCTTTCCCACTGCTTTTCCATTGCAAATAGCTGTTCCCCCTTTCTGTGTGAATTTAGAGATAATGGGAGCTGCAATGTTTCCTCCTTGCTTGAGGACGTGCAGCTGTTAAAGCCACGTGGTGAATACAGCAAACCCATTTTGAGGAACTCTCTTAATCAGCTTCAACAAGAATCAGGACTGAAGTGGACAGAAAACTGGCACTTTTCCCTGTCAAAATATTTGGAGGTGATTATGTATCAGGAAAATAATTTGGATGCTTCTCATGCAGTGAAATCCTAGTGGAAACTGTTACACACTCTCAGGTAAAATCTGAAGTTGAAGGAAGAGCAAAGGGTTCATTTTTACCATATTGATGATTGTAAATGTATCATGCTGTTAGTATTACCAGGTCCTGTTTTAGTTCATTTGAAAGTCTAATATTGTACATCAAATAGGCAAAGATTATTAGGAGATTTTCTTAGGAAGCAACCATGCAATATCGTAACAGTCTTGGCAAATACCTTTTGTTATAGAGGGAGCAAAAGGCTGCTGCACAGAGGGAAAACCATCTTCAGTATTTCTTCCTGCTATCAGCTTCAACACAGAATCTCAACCTGAAAAAAATCAGACTTTCCTTCTGATAGCCCTTAGTGCAAATATTAGCGTTGGTGTCAGTGTCAATGAAATTCACCGCTGCACAATGATTTCAGAGGCAGCCAATTATTTCCTTCCTCAACCCTTAGCCAGGAAGTTTGTTGGTTTATTTTTCAGCACATGAATCAAAGGGAGATCGTATATTTATCTAAATGATGTTAATATGTAGAGGTATAACAGTAAACAGTAATCAAATGCAAATTGAAACAATGCTAAAACATATGTTTCAGGGTTTGCATTTGTTTATAACTTCAAGTGGTCAGGAAGAGATAGCCATGTGGATTGTGTGATTCTCGTGTTTGTGGAGTTCCTTTTGTTTCTTGAACATCCTGCTATGAAGTTTCTTGAAGTCTTTTGCCAAGGCATTTGATGCAGGTCACTGTCAAAGGCCAGGTGATGCACATGATCCACCCTGGAAATTGTTTCCTTTCTCCAGTTTAGAAAGGAGCTAATTTTTAAAATTGTTTATAAGTGCAAATGACAAAAATGCATTTTTGTTTTGAAGCTCAGCTGCTCGGAATCTATTTACCCGTTATTTACTTGCCAAATCTCTTGTCAAATTGAGAATTTTTCCCTGTGATATTCCAGGGTATTGCAGGCACCTCAGGCAGCACAGGCTGAAGGAAAAAGCTCTGCTTGAGGTGTCTGAGATGTCACTAACTGTTGCTGAGAAAAGACAGAACCCTAAGCTCAAGACGAGCAAAGTAAAGCAGACATAGTGTTTGACTTTCCATATAGTTTCAGCATGCATTCAGCTTGCCTTGATGTTAATTTTGTTTCATTTCCTTTGCCATTTCTGGCTTTAAAAGTTAATCTGTAGAGTTATTATTTTGTTACCATTTGTCACAAAAGCTTCTGAGTTACTCTTTAATTGGGTCAAATGTTGTCTGGGGAGCTGAAAGAATTTCCAGTCCCAGTCATGGCAAGACAATTGCATCAAATCCTTGGTGTGAGGAGTGCTCTTGCTGTGATCTGTATCTGAGGAATTGCAAGAGTTCAGAGTCTAGCCAAGGTGATAAATCAGCAATGCATTTTACACCGGGGACGTAAAATGTAGCTTTCACCATACATTTTGTAGGGTGCTGGTGCACAGAATACACAAGCCCCTTCTGCAAATGCTTAAATAGGATTACCTGGCACTTGTTTTTCCCACAATGAGTTAGTAAGTCCTGTAGGGGATTAAGACCCAAGCTTGTTCTTACGCACCTGGGTTTGGTGATGCTGAGACTGTTAAAAGTTCTTTGCCCAGAGGTACGAGGTCTTACTTGGGGACTGCTATTTGGAATTGGGTAGTACTAGCACTGGGAGCAACTGCATAGCTGCAGAGGTGTCTCAGGGAGTCCACTCTTCTCTGTGCTGTTTCTGGGGGTTAATGCACCTCGGAAGGAGTGCAGAAGGCTTTGTGCTCTGGGTTAGGGAAAAATGGAACTGGAGCCTTTGAGGAAAGAAAAAGAGAAATACTCAGGTTAGTGCTCTGCAGAGTAAAAGGTCATTACCAGAGATGATACAATCTATTCTGAATGTAGTGTCCTAAGTGCTTTGTTAGCCCAGAAGCTGAGGCCTCCATTAAATAGATGGGACAGATCCTTAGTTTATGAACTATAGGAAGTGCAAGGAGAGGGTGCTAGATCGGCTTGTGGCCCCACTGCCTGCAGAGTTTGGATGTTCTTGGATGCAGGACTGGGGGCATAAAGAACCCCGTTCTGGAGTTGTGGGTAGGGGGGAAGCCTTGTAATTCATAGAAATGTCTTTATAAGCCTATGGAGCTGCCCAAAGAAAATAAAAAAAAAACCTCCAAACCAACACCTTTAGTATACATGGCGTGCAATGTAGCAGCACCTCTTGCAGGAGGGTGAAAAAACTTTTGAGAACAATTATCCTAATAAGGAGAGGATTAGTTAAGAGGCTTTTTCTATTAAGTCCTGATGATTTAAGGGCAGGTGTTAAACACCCTGATGGGTTGCAAGCATGCTCTGTCCTCTTGAAACCAAATTCTTTACCTGATAAAGACTGGAAGGAAAAAGTCTTGGAAATACAGCACAATTTAGATCCTGTCTTTTCCCAAGGGACGTTGGGTGCCTGTTCCTGAGGCAGCGAGTACCGGGGCTCTTATGGGGTAAGAAATCCTCCTGCTTTCTTCCTTCTTTCTGGACTGGGCCCTTTTCATTCCACACTGCCAGTTCCCTGTGATTGAAATTTGAAAGCATGTAGCTGTTAATCTGGGAGTGATTAAAGAGCCTCATTTCTTGGAAGAGTCAGTACTCATCATCTGCCGTGCTGAATGAGCCTCTAACATCCCCTGATCCCATTATATTGTGATTAATTGTGCCAGTTTAAGTCAATAATTCATTTGTTAAAAATAGGCCTGCAAAGTATCATTTGTCTCAGGGGAGATATCAGAATAAAAAAAAAATCATTTGATACTTCTCATTAAATTAGTGTTGGGAGCTCTATTGAAGGGTTCTGTTCATGAAACATTTATTGCAGGCTTATTTGATAAGAAGTTGTATTTGTCTAAAATTATGTCTGCTAACAGATGTAACGGCCTGCATTTTTCCATTGTTAATGAAAGTATAAAGAGTCTAAATAAGTGCGTGACTGGGGAGAGAAGTCTGTGATGACAGTAAGGGAGATTTCTGAACATGTGTTTTACAAAACAGGCAGAAATAATGTCCTCATCTTTCAGTACAAAGTGGGGTCCTCTTCTCCCCACTCACTCTTCAGTGTGACAGTGCGGTAATGGGAGGTTATGTGCCTGCAATGAAAGATGGATGTGCCCTAAAGTCTCATATGTGTAAATGGTTATAAATGTTGCATTCATATTCATCGAGCCATTAAAAATGTTTCAGCTGTAAACGGTTCTAAAAGGAATATATAGGGAATAGTAGCTAGTCTGCTAATGATAATGGCCATAACTGACAAAGACACATGCTTAATATCTTCATCTCTCTAGTCAGTCATACTTTGTATCACAGTAATATTCCTGGAGATGTGTGGAAGGATGTATAGATTATGAGAGCTCACCAAAGCTGCACAAAACATCCCTTCAGGAGACAGTCTAGGTGGCTAATGGGGTGTGCAGTCTTTGATTGCTAGGTCACTGATTTAAATCCAGGCCAGGTCACTAAGGGCCAAAACCCCTTACTAGCTAATGGATGTTCAGTGGCCTGCGCGACTGAAGCCAAAGGTGGTTTCAATTGCTCTGACCTATCCCTGTCTTCTTTACTAGAACATAAACTGAGTGGTGCAGGGCTCTCCCTTGCTCCCTAGGTGCCGGAGGAGGCACGCAGAAGGAGAAGAAATGGGTTATACTTTGTCCTTTAAAGGCGTGCAGCAAATCCCAGCCTGATGTGACTGCCGAGATCCAGCACTAAAGCTTGCCAGCGCTCTCCCTGGCACAATGCAGCACCGTGCTTGTTTCCTGCACTTCTGTGCCTTGAAGTAAGATCCAACCCCCACAACAGTAGGATAATTTTAATTCAGGTTTGACATCCCTGTAGGAATTTCTTGCAGTGCCCTGAGTGCCGCTGGCCCAGCCATGGCAGCGCCTGCTGCCCAGGCACTCCCCACCATAGCTGCGAGAGCTACTGGCCCTTTTAGAGGTTCTGGAAGAAATAAAACCCTTTGGGGTCACTTACCTGGCTAGTTGCTAGATTGAGTTGGGGTTACAGTCTTTCTCTCCTTTCTCCTTATACTATTTCTTGATATTTGTTAGCTTACCAGAGATTTATATAAAAGACTCGTCACTAAGCTCCAACCCCAAGTTCTCATCAATCATCACCCAGAGCACTGAAGGCCTCTGTTGGGAAAGGTCTCTGGGGCACATCCCCACGGACGGCTGGTTCAGGTGTGTGCCCTGTGCTCACCCTGCCTCTATTGCAAAGTGCTAGTTCTCACAGAAGCTGTCCCTGTTATTCCTTCTGGAGCTCAACCACAACATGAATAGTGTCATGCAAAGCAGAGCCTTTTTTGTTTTATGGTGAAAAGTGCTAGTGAGCAGCAGACTGTTTCTGCACAGGTTACAGTGCAACATAGTATGTTTTAAATACTTTCACTGGTTCTATGAGGCCAACTGAACTTGGCCCATAATTTGTTTCAAGTAATGGAATGAAAGATGGTGAGTATGTGCTAGGGAAGGAGGCACTGGAGAAGACAAGGAAACACTGCGCCTCTTAAGGAAATGTGCATGTTAAACTAAAGCTAGGTTTGGAAACCCAATCCAGTCCGATGCCAGGGTCTGTTCCAAAATTCATACTGAAAAAAAAATCTCTGCAGACCGCAAGTCCCTCTTCAAAACTAGGCTCTGTGTTATTTGCTTGTGTCTTTGAGATATTTTATAGCTCTTGCATCACATTACCTGGTGATCTGCCCATCAGCTGTGCCGCACAGTGTACAATCCTTCCATTGTTTGAAAGCCTTCTTGTTTGACAGCAAGTTCTATTAATGTGATGTGCTTGGCCAAAAATGTGTCACTGCTGAGAAAGGGTGAGCAAAAAGCGCCTTTGATGTCTGAGTGACAAGTTTCATATGTCTGTGTGGGGTAGAGAGAATATGAGCTGGAGCAGCAATCAGCAGGGAGGGGGAAACAGGGATGCTGATAGTCTAACAGCTGTAGGTGCAGGCTCTGCTGTGTTGTTCTGTCTGTGGACGCTGCTTAGTGCTCTTTGGCAGAAGGGTATCTATATTGCCCTATTTCTAACATAATTATGGGTTTACAACCTCGGCCTTTTAATGCACTCGCGCTACTTCTGATGGTGTCCATAGAGAAACAGGATGGATCTTGTTTATGCTTAACATAGCTTAGCTCAGTTAAGTCAATGAAGCTAAATCAAGGACAATTTCTATTCGATGAAGTTGCAACTAAGTCTCTCTGTAAAAACAGTGCAGGTTGTATCTATCTCTGACAGATGGCTCAAGGAAGGTAAGGGTGTGCTGTCATTTTCTCACACTTTGGCAACATTTTGTGAAGCTTCTCTTGTCAATAAAATCTCATTTGAATTGACTTGAATTGACAGATATCTATTGACTTGAACAAGAGATGGATCCATTCAATAAGCTCTCATGCCTCAGGGCATAAGCCAGTCACTAACTCAGGGAAGGTTAGAAGGAAATATCCCTGATGTGTTGATTATTCCATAAAATTGTCCACTAGGAGGATTTATGGACATTTGGTTGCTCACAAATACAGCATACGGGATTGTAGGGACCATTAACCTGTTCTAGTCCAACAGTTCTGAGGTTCTGCAGCTCTGAGTATCTTTGCAAGAAGTGTAGTAGAAAGATTGAGTATTGGTGGTGTTTAAAAGCATGGAAGGAAGAACATTGTTGTTGAATCTTAATCTGGATACCAGAACCTGAGACGTGCTTTCCCTATTTCCCCTATCCTACTTATAGGATCCTTTATCTAGCTTTGCAAGCAGCACTTTCAACAGTGCTTCTCATGGTTTTTTGTTCAGGACATGCAAGCTTTTGCTTCTTTCTAATGGCTAATCTGATCATGCTATTTCTGTATCTTCAGCAGCCGGGACTTTTTGTCCATTAGCTCTAAGGGTAGAACATCATTGCTGCAGTGGTTTATTCAGTTCATTCTCTTTGTTTTAAGCAGGGACACATTCATTAAAAACAATTGCAATACAAATGCAGCACTCTCATCTTCTTGGCCTTAAGAACTTCCTAATTTGGCTAATGAATATCAATCACAATCCTATAGGGTGAATAAGCATTACTGTAGCTGGGGAATGACCACTGCACAGAAAGGTTTGATCAGTTCCCAGAAGTAACACTCAAAGCTCCAGTTCAAGGCCAGAAATCCTTTAGTCTCATGTCTCAACTTCAAGAACAAAGCATAACTAGGTAATGGTAAAAAAACACTTCATGGGTTAACTCTTCATGTTAACACAGTCACAGACTAGATGGTATCAAAAATCCAAAGAACCTATAGCCCCATGCTGTAAGAAAAGTTTCTAGTTTACGGAGGATTGAGGACACTGTCTCCTGTCACATTAGGCATGAAAGAGAAGAATAGGGTACCTGCTGCATGACCAGCGAGTTTCCAAAGTTCCCATGCATTGCATGCTAAAGAAATGACCACAAAGGCTAACGCTGCATTTTCACATCAGTGTGGGGTTGCTCTGAAATGAAAGCCAATTGAAAGGGCCCCTGGTTCTGATCTACCTACCCTGCTGTAAATCCAGAATTACTGTGGCTGTGTCAGCAGAATTACATTGGTATCAAAATAGCATATAGGGAGAATGGGACTTTTGGAGGTTACAGGCTAAAATTTGGGCCTACATTTTGCTGAAGATTTACTTCCATTTTACTCTGAGGGCTTTAGTAAAACTTGGGCCACATGGTGGGTTTTTGCTGGGTCTCTGCACTAATGGAGAGCAGAGAGTTTTACAGCATGCAGAGCTGCAGAGCCAGATTTCCTTGAAGTTCTCAAAGCATTTAGATGCTGTGCCTTGTTAAAGGCTGGCCTGTACTTAACTGCCAGTGAGTTGAGGACCAGTGAAAATCTTGCCATGACTGTGTATCCTACGTGCTTTGAAATCAGTCCTGTGGCATGTGGGATGGGAAAAAAACCCTTGTCTTGGTTTTACTAGTATTTTCTGATTCCAAGCTCAAATAGAAGAGAGAAAGGTCACAGTTTTCATTCATCAGCAGTTTATATAAAAGTGTTTGTTTGGTTTTTCATTTAAATAACAGGGCAAGGTGTGTCCCAGCTGGGCCAAGAATAAAACAGTAGTAGGGCTCACAGCAGTGCCATGGACTGCCTATGCTAACGTGCCAGCAAACCCAGACTAACCCTGTCCTGGCTTTGGTATTGTCACTGTAGTCATCCCACTTGGAAAGCTTTTGCTGGTTGAATTAAAAATAAGAGCTAGGTTTCATGACTCTTCCTTCTGTTTTGCACCCTGAAGCACCTGAAGTTAAGAGGAGCAAGCTGCTTGATTTCAACAGGTAGTGGCTGCAAAATATGCTTGGAGTTGTGGTCCCACCTTTGTGCTATGTTTGCTCTCTGGAAGGGTTATTAGGGCTGTTTGAGAGTCCTGCACTGGCCCCTCGGGGCTTGGGAATTCAGTTGCATGGGAAGAAGTGTTCAGCAGAAAGAACAGGCTTCAGCCAGGAGGCCATTATCAAACTTATGCCTAAAACATCCCCAGAATCTGAAATGCAGAAAGTCCCCAGTCGAATGAGTACCTCAGACTGCCTGCAAACCCATCGGAAAGAGGGCTGCAGGTGTGTGAACCAAAGAAACGGTGGTCTTTCAGAGACTGCACTGAGCTTTGAAAGAAGCCCTCGGTGAGAAGTGAAAGCTGGCAGGCTGGTCAGCAGCCTCTTCTGTGAGACTTCAGGAAAAGCTGGTTTTGATGACATTTTGTGAATGCTTGTGTGTGAGATGTAGGGATAACCTCACTCAGTCCCCACAGCCATCAGTTAGGAACAACTTTTACTTGCAGTTGTGGGTTGGATTTGAGCTGGTATGCTAGAGGTCAGAAGCTGTCACTGCTATCCCTTTAAGTCATCCTCTGTCCCTCTATTCCCAGCCATCGCGAGGCTGCCTGTCAGCAGGGAGCATAAAACAGATTGTGACACAGGGCAGTAATTTTTTTAACAATCCTATTATGAAAGACAGAGTGCTCCCATTTCCTTTGCAGCTTTTATCAAGGCTTAAATTGCTGCCAAGGGAGAAGGGGGAGTGGGGGGGAGCTCACTGCTTTTATTTTATTTTTAATTTTTTTAAGAAAAGGTTTTGCTTAGTTACTAAATTCCTCCCTAAGTCTCCTCCAAGCAGAGATCCAACAGTATCCCTATTAAATTATATAGAGCGAGTCCAGTCCTTGGCTGTCAGCGGGACCCATCAGTCCTAATTTATCGCCCCAGGAAACACAGTACAATTATGGTAATAAATAATAATAGGATTCAGTACATGACAACATGAATGATGGAGCCTCTCAGAACTCATTTACATTGCTTTGTGTTGCAATCACCCTGCTTCTAATGTAATGCCAAGCAAATGAGCCTTTTTGAATATTGTGCAATCTATTGCAAGTCAACTGGCACAAAACTCACTCAATAAATCATGTTCAAACACATGCCTCTAATGACAGGTAAATCAACAATGAAGTAATTGCATTTAATGTATTGAAATACTGGACAAAAACAGTGACCTCAAAGTGACTTTTTGTAGAAGGTTTGATATAGTTGCAATGGCAAATGGGTCTTTTTTTATCAGGCACTTCTTGCTCAGATGCACATGTGAGAATTAATGATACTATTTCCTTCGCACACCTTGATTTACTGGCTGCTTTCTATACCAGCCCTGTGCCTGCTGCTAGCAGCACTGGCTGCTGGGAGTTTGCTGGTGCAACCATTGCGTTGCAGGTCTGGGGTCTAAATCTTGGGCTCAGTTACATACTCTCTGAGGATCAATATACTTGATAATCAGTGACGCACCAAGTTCTCTGATGCTGCAGAGTGCTGTGACTCCATCAAAGGCAATTCAGCTCTACCAATGTATAGTGGTGGGGTTTTGGTCTGTTGCTTTCAATTGATTTTTGTTCAGTTTCCCCAATTTCCGTGTTCCATTTATTTCAATAGAAAAGGAAAAGACAGCTTGGACTGTGGAGCAGAGGCTTCTGTGGTACCTCCTATCAGACCCTCATGTGGTTTCATGGGTGGTGGGGTGTTTTTTTGTGGTGTTTTTGGGCAGGTTTTTTTTTTTTCCTGGGTGGCTAGAGGATGGAGGAATAGGTGTATTCAGGTTCTGCTTAAATCGGAAGGTTGTTTTTGCTTTGGTGGCAAGGACAACATTAGACTTACATTTCCGGTTCTTAATGGGATGTTTCAGGAAAGAATTCAGACCTGATTCCCCAATGCATCGTGCAGACATTTACACCTCTGCAGACCTTCTTGGGACTGTATTCTACTGTGCTACACTGAGGGAAATGTGAGGGTATTTTCTGCTTCTTTGCAAGGTTGTTACTGACTGTAAGGATCATGTCAAAGATCAGTCAGGCTCAAAGAGTATTCTACATGTGCAACTAAAAGTACTCTGATGAAATAATGTTGTCTCAGAGGACATTGCTCCAGAAAATGTCAGTGCTGTAGCAGAGGTGTTTCTATTTTTGCTGCCATTCCCACGCCGTGTTGCCTGCTCACATCCCAGCAGCTGACCTGGCAGGTTGCAACAGATCCTGAACTTCCACGCGCTTGGCTCTTCAGCAGCCATCCGTGCGCAAGCTGAGGGGCCAGATGGCCAGGCTAGACTACAGGTGGCCAGTGTGCAAGAAACAGAGCCAACAGTATGAAAAGAAGTGGTCTGAGCAAAACAGTTCCTCAATTGTTGTTGCCCCATAAAAACATGGTGTCAGCAGAGGAAAATTTTAAGATTATATTTGAAGGCTAATGAAGAAAAGTTTGCAGATTTTGGCAGCGACTTTATTCCCTTCCCTTGCAAGGGAATTTGGCAGGTGTCAAAGGTCTCCTTGGGTTCTTCAGGCAGTGGAAAGGTTTTACATATCCCCAGGCTTGACTGTCTCTGCTGATAGCTCCCATATGATATAAACTGATTAGCAAAATGTCTAGAGTCAGGACAAAAGAACTATTAACTAAGAAAAATAGAAAAGAACAAGAAATTTCTGCAATTTTAGAAAATTGTTACCAGTTGTGCTTACCATCCAGTTTGTTCCTTGGCAGTAGGAACGTCAGGATGCAGTCACCCAGTTTTCCTAGACACAAGGACTAGGATCTCTTACAAATACTTCCAGTGTCAATCTAGTAGTAGTTGTGTGGGACTTTGTTTTGGTTTTTCCTGTTAGGATGGACTCCTGTCATCCTTAAAAGCATGGCAGGTATTTGGAAAGAAGGCTTTCTGCAGCCACAGTTCATTGCCAAGAGAGGTAAACCCCTCGCACCCTAGTAGTCTAAAGTCAAAATGAGTGTGGTGGTAGTTATTTGTTTGGGGTTTTCTTAGACTGGACTACAGTCTGGGAATCTGAGCTAAAGTTGTCGTATAAACTTTTATAAGTGTTGACCTAATTTTCTTGCTGTTTTTAAGGGCTACCACTGGAAAAAAACTGAGCTTTTTAGACGTAGTAGTGTGAATATCAGTCTAGATAAAGCAAGTGGCTACAGACTGGATCTGGACCTCTGAAGTGATGGAGGATCAAGAGTTGGTTCCTGGTTTTGGTCCAAGATTTTGCCTAGTATTTTGTAAAACTGGATTTTTCACCAAACTGCTCTATTCCGCTATGCGGGACAGTGAGTTCATACATGAACACATCTGTGCCGTTACACATCTGTTCACACACATGCACACAGCAGCAGAGTAGTGGCACACAGATCCTGCAGGGTTTACTTGCACAGATAGATTCTCTTTCCCTGCTCTCCCCCTCCCGCTGCCTTCCCCAAGCCCCCCAGTGTGAATTAATGTCAGCAGTTTGGCGGCAGGAAATAGACTCACTCCCCTTGTCATTTTATTACGCAGCTCCCAAGAGCCAATAATCAGGCTCTGGCTGTGAAAAGGCCCCGGCTTAGGCAGCTTGATTAATGACTGGGGGTCACTGCGCACCACCTTTCCCACTGGATCTCTGAAGCACACATACAGCCCAGCTGGAAATGAACAAGAGTCTGAAAGTGAGGAATAAAGAGCCTGAACAATCAGGAACTGAAAACAGCCCCAGCCAAGACAAAAGGGAGGAAATGCTGCTTTTGCAGGCATCCTTCATCGAAGAGTTGGGGTTTTTTTTCCCCCTGCAGTGAATTCAGTGGAGTTGCTGCATTAACTGCTCTGGAGACAGGGAAGGGTACAGCAGGTTTGGGGGAATTTGGGATTTTGGCATAGGATTTGGGAAATGTGAATGCTCCTTTTCCTTTTTTTGTCCCTCTACCATCCATTCTGTTTATACTGGCCTGCTAAAAAGGACCGTGTGCAGCCGGCAAACTGAAATGAAGTCCGGTGTTTGTGAAATACCGGGAAATGGGGAGGACTGAAATGGGAAATGAAACTTGAAAGGGAGTGAATGCTGCAAGCAGTTGTCTCTTCTGCATCTCCAGACTCAGGCCCAGCCCACACTGCCTTCCCTGGCTCCTGGGAAAGGACAGGGTGGGAGGCTTGGATCCACACCTGATTTTCCAGGAGCAGAGGCATTCCTCCTGCAGTGGAGGAACCTTTTCTTCCTAGGTCCCACTGTCACCTTTGAGAAAGGCTTCCCCCTGCAGTGCTTTCATAGCAGTGACTGCTTCAAGCCAAGTTTGTCAAGTAGTTAAGCTCCCCTCCCTGCTTCATGCCAGCACCAGTCAGGAGGAGGCAGGACATCCAGCCCCATGTTATTAATTCCACTCCCCCCCCGAGCAATGAAGTAACAAGCAAGCGAGTACTGTTCAGGGGTGATGTCATTGGTCTTCACAAGAGGCCCAGGGATATGTTCTGCATTGAGACATATTGACCCCCAAGCTTTTCACTTCACTTGGTCACTAATTACTCTCTGCTTTCTTCTCATGTGTGGCTCTGCCTTGAAACCCAGCTGTGGTGCTCAGTACAGACTTGTTTCTGGTAAATAACATTTAGGGGTGCACCTAAGGTTGGGCCTATTTACTCTTTTGCTTCTACAAACTTCATCCTCCAAGCCCCCAATCTGAAGCCACAGGCCTGAAACATCATATTAGGCAGTATGCTTCTCTTACCCCCTGTGCTGAGGTGCAGCCCACGGAGAAGAGCGTGCTGCAGTAAGCCCGCCCTGCAGAGGCAGTGTGGAAGCAAAAAACAGAGGTGATTTGCAAAATCCAGAGACAGTTCAGTGTCCTCCAAAGTGTAAAATACTGCTTTTGTCCTATGAGTGCAAACTTGGAGCAGTTCCATAGAGTTGAATTAAGTTCTTGGCATCCCTGGAGTTACTACACGTGCACCAATGGCTTGCACTCAAAGATCCTTTCTCTTACAATATACGCATGCTTTGGTTCACCTCTAGGGCCTTGCCTGTGCCCAGAAGTTTTGTCTTTTTAAGAATAGTGGTCTTGAAACCACTCTAAATGCAGTAAACCATTGTGTGAACATGAGGTTCAGTTTCAGGCTATTTTAAGCTAGGTTAAGAGCACCACCACAGCCTTTGTACTGGTTTACTAAATCAGTTAAAAATTATCTGTTGACATGTCAGATGCATCTCATCTCACTGTGACTTCAGCAGTTGATCTTCTTCATATGCACAAATGCAAGTTAACGTGCTTCAGCTAGAACATTTTTCATTGAGATTTAACTTAATACAACTTAACTTTTTTTTACTCTAATGACTTACAGTGGCTTGACTCACAGTGAGGGTGTCGCTTGCACTGCATTTAAGTCTTTGCAAAAGAGATGTGAAATGTTGTTGCCCTACTTTGCAGAATGAGGAGATACAGTGGAAGTGGGAGAAGTCAGTCCAATAGCACTCAAGAAACTGGCAATAAAGAAGGTATGTCAGTCATTTGTAGGAACAGAGGGAGATTTTGGATTTAATTCACCTCAAATTTCAGTTGATTCTGCACAAGTGAGTAGTGATTTTTTGATTCACTGCAGACAAGAAAAAATGCTGATTTTGCTGGCTGAGTCAGCTCTAAGAATCTGATTTGGGTATGGCAAGTTTTATTCTTTTGTTGTTAAAACAAAATATATAACAAAAACATGTTCATCAGAAGAAAAGGTGAAATGTCGCCCTTGACTGAGCTGATCTTTCTATTTTGTGAGTATGTAATTTCCCACTGTGATAGGCACTTCTATGTAAAACAAGCTTGGTTTGAGATGGCACAGGAGAGGAAAGGAGAATTGAACTGATGCAGTTAAAGTTTCCAAGACCTTATGGACTAGTAACAGAAGATCTACTTCTATGAGGTCACCTTGTTCACACTCACTCTCCTACCCCAAATACCTGCCTTTCCCAGCACTCTGTACTGCAGTGCTTTGTCCAGCCTGTTTTCAATGACTCGAGCAATGTGGTTTGCATTGCTTCCCTTGAGAGAGTATTTTGGAGTCTAACAGAGCTCACCAATAGGAAAGATTTCCTGATAATAGGTCCAAATTTTCCTTTGCTCGCTTTCATCTCATTGCTAATTAGGTATAACCCGTTGGCCCATTTCTCCTCAGTGAAATGGCCCTAGAAACCCACTTCCAGCATCTCACAGTTTCCCATTTCCTCGCCAGTTACCCATCCCTGTCTTTCCCCATCACTCACCATTTCCCTGGACAGGCTGGGCCAGTGTGTTCTTGGTGTCATCCAACTGGGACAAAAGGCACCCTGATTTCCAAAGCCAGCACCCACAGAGCAGGGAGGTCAGTCTCAGAATTTGCTGGAGCTTCAAAGAACTCCAGTCAAGATTAGCAAACTCAATACCCGAGGAAATTAGGTTGCTAGGATCCCAAGATTGTTTATTATGCTCTCAACTTTAATTAGCTGTAAGTAACATCATGTCAGTGTTCTGCCACAAATGCTAAAGCTGTCAAGGCAATTTTACCGAGTCTGGCAGCTTAAATCAGAAACAAGAAAGTCAACATGTCAATAATGGATCTAGACATGATGGATATATTAAAGGGGAAACCTAAAAGTTCTGGACTTCATTATACTGACTTCAGCTCTGAAAATGTATGCCAGAGAAATCTGCACCTCATTGGAAAAGCCCCTTGGAGATATTGTTCTCAATTATGGAGCACTTCTCCTCACCTCCATGCAGTTGGTTTCTGCAGTATATACCTTACAAAATAAATTAAGGAAAAGGGCAGGGGTGGAAATAACACGTTCAGGTTCAATTTCTACAAATGTATCTGTAGAGGTAGAGATGGTATGGTGAATCTAAGGATGGGACTGTAACTCCCTTTTAAGAAGGAACTTTAAAACCCCCAAAGAAAATGCAATCCTCTTTAACATCAGGCACGTTCAGAGACAGATGCTGGTCCTGATGCACAAAGCCCCTTTCCCCCATTCTGACATGGGAAAAGAGCTTTAAAGTGAGCCTAGGTTCCAGTCCCCGCCTTTTAAGCTAGCTTAGCATAACTACCACAAATAGCACAACTGAAAATCAGACCTTTTAATGCCTCCTCCAGCCTGTGTGTCTGAAGTGGTGCTCTGTTGTCTCTGAGCCAGAACTGTTCTGTAAGTGTTTCAGCGAGGCTGATTTTTTTCACATGAATGTCGTGCTTTTTTTAAAGCTTCCTTAGAAAGGGACTGACATTTGACCATTAGAGCAGTGCTACTCTGATGTTGAAAACACAAATGAAGGCAGAGGCCTTGCCTTTTCTCTGCGCTCCCTCCCATGCTATCTCAGCACACTTAGAAGAGGCGTCTTTATTTTTCTGTAGAAGTTCTTGGGTGTGAGGCTGCAGTGGGGGGGAGTTATGAGGAGGAGATGACTGAACTGTGGCTGCAGGGGATGTGTGTGGGAGAGAGAGAAAGTGCAAGAACTAACTTCCTTTATATTTCATTAGTTAATAGTTGTTTATTTTCTGACATGTCCCATTTTAAGTGTATTTTGGCTTGTGTATTATACATATGTCTATTAAAATTAACCAGATTTGCCACGGTCTGACAATGTTAATACTGCTCTGAAAATATAAACAGATGTTTTATGAGCTCTCACGTTGTGGGTTAACCACAGCTGGCGTGTGTGCGTGTCGGGGAGCCTGCGCTCTCCAGTACCTGGTGGGAAAGTGTCCATGTGTCCTTAGGTGGGGCTGTCAGTGGAGAAGGGGATAATGTCTTATTTTACACTAGCAGTGGTAATGGTTGATTCAATGTTTGTTTTAAAATCTGGAAGTGTATAAGTTCTATAGGGTAAAAGGACTAAAGAAATCCAAAGCTTTTAGTAAAGCTGAACTGGCCTCTCAGTTCAGCAAAATACGTGTGTACCTGCCAAATTTTGAGTAGCTGGGTACCCCGTTTGCTCAAATAATGATCGCAGCTCCCCTTCACACCCACGTGCTGGTGTCAGGCACAGAGCACGCTGCTTTCAGAGCAGACCAGCGCAGTGTGTCTACAGCCACCTCAGGCAGGGCGACAAATGAAACGCCTGAACTAGTTATACAAGCAGGAGTAGCAGTCTAAGTAACCAGTGATGCTGCTCCCATGTTGACACACGGCTGGCTCACTGGGGCCCGCTGATGCTTTAAATGCTCTGTTCACAATTCCTCTTTCCATGCAACTGTAAACCAACTTGCACACGTCTGTTTGTTACCTATCACAGACTCACTTGCTTTTGATCAGCCTTTTGTGAATTGTTGGTTTATTTTGTTCCAGTTCCAAACTGGTAACCACACTTGATTAAGCTTTCTGGACCTAGTTACAGAGCTGTCCATTGTACATTCCCATCACTAGAGATTTTGTCATTTTTCAAATGTTTTACGTTTTTAAAATCTATTTTGCTTTTTCTTCTTTCATTGAAATATTTTGCTATTGTTTTAATGATGGATTTCTGTTCTTATTCACTGCGTTTGGTTTGGGGTTTGGTCTGAACTTTCTTCTCTTTCTATCGTCTGTTTTCCATCACTTGATTTACAGCACGTTAATGTTGAGTAGCTGAAGTGCTGCAGGAATCTGCTGGCCTGCTCGGCTGTATGCGCATGGTGCCATTTAGGGCTGTGCGGGGAAACTGGTTCGGGCCCTCAGTGTGACACAGCTGTAGTCTGTCTTTAACAGGCATTAATTTTTGAGGCTCAACATCGGGCTCGTACAATTCCAGTGCTTCTAGTTCTAGGTCTGTCACTTGCTCCACATCATACTCCCATGTGTGGTACAGGATTGCTTCTTGCTGTGTAACTCCCCCTTGCTCTGTTGGCCACTGCGCTACTGGACCTTTCTTTCTGCTGTCTTACAGAGGCTGCTCAGACTGACTTTGCAGCTGCTTTTCCTGAAGTTTAGCAGTACGCTAAGGACATCATGGAATCAAAAATTTGGCCCCTTTGTTCAAGCTTTCTTTCTCTTCCACATTTGGCTCTCCCAGATGTTGTCGGTCATTTCCGGGTTGTAATTAATAATAATAAATCAACAGAGTCCGTCAGGGCTGGCTATTTCCTGCCACCACTTGGATTAGAGGGCTATGTTTTTTTCCAGATTTTCCAACTGTTGGTCAAGGGAAGCTGTCATATGGGGACTGTTGGTTAATAATAAACCCTACCACATTTCCTCCCTGGGAAAGTAACATCTTCACATCTGCTTTTGGGTGGAAACATCTGTTCTATCCAAGCCTTGTCTGTCTTGAGAAGAGACAGGCATTCTGGGAAAGTGTTCCAGCTGGGCGGGTTTTTTCTTCTCTCTCTCATTTTTTATTTTTTTTTCTTTTTATCCCCCAGAAATCTTTCTGACATTGATATGCGCCAAGCAGCCAGCAGTATCCGAGCATTTGCCAGGCATTTGTCTCTTACACAAAACTGTATGAGCAACCCAGGGAAAATCATGAAAGATGCAGTAAGATTAAAAAAAAAAAATAGGCTGCTGCTTAAGGATGCAAATCTTTAAGAAAGGTGTTATCAACAGTATGAATACACAGGGGCAGAGCCATCAGAGCTAATGGAGGCTTATCCTTAGCCTCTAACAACAAGTAATAATGAGTGAGTCCTGTTTTATAACTGAGTTTCTATTAACATAGCAGCAAAATTAGGTAGGAAAGGGAAAACTACACAATGCTTCTGAGCTAACCCTACTTCAGTAAATAAATAACTATCAGATTATAGTGGCAGACAGTACTGGGCTGGATACACATGTTCAGGTGACCACAGCAAATATTTTGCTTTATCTTAATGGAGAAGCCAGTGACTTTCTCATTGCAACATCCCTGAGACAGCTGCAGAGCATGTTGTGCATTGCAAGCAAGGAGTGATGCTCCGTCTCCTGGTTGCCATACCACCTCTGTTTCAGGACACTAGCAACCCATTTATCTGAAATGCATAAATCTGAATTAATTATCTCTACTTCAGTGGGTTGACCCCATACGCTACAGTAGTGACAACATGTATTGGCCCTGAGGCATCTAACCAAAGAATAAAAGTTGCTATGGCCAATGTTTGCAACCTGCTGTGGCCTTTAATTTCTTTGGGAAAAGGAATGTATCTTGCATTGTGGTTGTAGAGTATCCACTGTAGTGGAGTCTCCAGCATAATTGAATCTCTGTGTGCCACGCCAGTACAAACAGGCCAGGTTTGACAGCGATACTGTGCCACAGCTGCATCTTGAGTTTTCATCTTCTCAGTCCATAAACAGCACCTCTAGTGAGATGAGACAGGAGAGCTAACAGCTTGCTGGAGCACAGTTCACGCTGCCTGTCAGATTTTGCTTCACTGGTGCTCCCACTTCTGGTTTCACTTCACAACCACTTCTACTTCCAAGCTCCACTTTTACAACTCGGGTTCAAAATATCACTTGCATGTGCTACTATGCTGTTTGAGAGGCTTTCAGGTCATGACTAGAGCTATCAGGACTAGGTAGAGCTCCTCCCTGCTGCCAGATCTTCTGCCCAGATCTTGCATCCCTTATCATCCTTGGAGGCCCTTGTCAGCAGCAAAGCCTGTCTGTCCTTTCTCTCAGCTGGTGTCAGTGTGAGCCAGGGTGATGGTGGAGGAGAGGAACCTTTGGTGAGCCAAGACACTGTCCCTGGCTGCTGATTCCTGCTCCTCTTACCCTGCTTGGAGTGGGAAGATAGCCAGTGGTGAAAGCAAGCAGGCACAGATGTTTTCAGTAAGTCTTAGGCTCTCCTTCCTCACCCCATGGGCGCTTTCTGTGTTGCATGAACATTTGTTCCTTGTCGCTTGAGGGGAAGAGCACAGTGTGCATGAAAGCCAGCAGTGCTCCAGCAGTGAAAATGTGAGGAGAGATGCTAAACAGTTCAGGAAAGGATTGCAAGCCTCCAAGTGATGAAACAGAGAACCACAGCAGTGTGGCTGCAGAGGATCTAGACCAATTACTTACTTTCTTGTGGTCACTGTCAGTCCTAAAAAAGCCAGCTGCAGGCTTGTCCGTGCCCCCTGTGTCACCGTGACTGGCTGGTGTGATCCTGAGTATGTGTCAGGCTCTGCCTTTGCTGGGAGAAATGTCACTGGGAGCTCCATGCCCTGAGGCCCAGTGCAAAGTGTGAGAAGTCAGCAGAAGCCCTGCCAGGCAATTGCCTGACTTTTTATTTTCTTTCATCGCCCTTTTTTTTTTTTTCCTGCTTGGATTGCAAAGGATTGCGGGTGACAGATTTTGTGCAAAGAAGGAAGAGCATAAATCGGGCAAGACTGGCAGTGTATGCCACCACCCCTCGTGCACATAATTGCTGGATCTGGCCCAGCTGACGCTGGTCAAAAAGTCCTGCCGGCACAGATCCACGTTCAGAGCAGAGATGCTGTTGTACGCGTAATTACCAAGGGCTGGACATAATGGGAAAGGAGAGCAGGGAGTAGCTGCTGCGCTAGGTTAGCTATGCAACACCAGCAGAGCAAGCAATTGCCTAGGGCAGCAAAATATTGAAGCAGTGGCTGACTCATGGTAGATATTTTCGTTTGTACAATGCCTCGCTTGAGCTGGGAGCCTATGCTGCTGTTAGGATGTAAGACGCAAAAGTAACCAGCACAGGTAAAGATAATCACTTACCCAGAGTGGAAGGGAGGGAAAGGAGGGATGTACAGGATTTAAGAAATGAATCCTGGAAGCTGTGGGGGAGAAACACCCTCAGTCCATCTCTGCAAGGCTTATCTTATTAACAAGGTATATAATCCTCTCACCTTTTCATCTGGGTATCCCAGGATGCTTCACAACCCTGACTTCATGCAGTGGCACACTGCCACATTGGTATAATCACCTGCACCGCAAACCAAGGGAAACTGAGGCATATTGAGATGCCATCAATGACGCAGGCCATCCTGTGCGTCAAAGGCTATGCTGGAGGAGCAGAGCTTGAACACCTTTCACCCTGTTCCTCTTCCCTCGTCCCCAGCCCAAGCCATCGTGTAGGTTCTATGGAAAGGCTTACAGACCATTGCTATTTGTGAGGTTGTCTTTGAGGCTGCAAAAAGATCATAGATTATGACAATGTTTTATGTATAACATCAATGTAAAGTCCTTTCTAGGACTCCTGGAAGGCCAGTCTGAACCTTGCAGGTTTTGTACACCCCTTATTTGAAGTTTTTGCAGCTGTGTGAATTGTTCTCCTTCCAGCACGAAGCTCTGTAATTCAGTTTGTAGCTAACACCTCTGGTGGGACCCGCCACCGCTCAGTAGAGGCAAGTGAGGCTGTGGTAGCTGACACCTGCACTGGCCCTGGCTCCCCTGCTGCATCGCAGGAGGTGGAGGTGGACAGCAGAATTGCTCCCCTTCACCTCCACCAGGCCAGTGAACGGTTTCTTCCTAATGCTTGCACGCCAGGAGCTATGGACCTTGCTATTTACTACCCAGCTGTGCCGCTCTGCAAACCCTTCCCTGCTCAGGGCTCTCCGTGGTGTGGTCAGAGGGGTCTTGTGGACCCCAGCCCAGCAGTGGGAGATACGGCTGAAGTGGTGCTGGGGCAGGGAGCACTGCCCCAGCCCGCACCTGTTTCTGCTGCTTTTGACGGGGCTGCAAACCTTCTCGCGAGGTGGAAGACTGAGGAAGTGGTTTTGCCAGCTGGATAGGGATTTATGACTGCAGCGGCACTTTCCTTCTGCACTCTCCCCTCCTGTGCTCAGGCGGAATTAGTCAAGCCACACGCACCCACTGCCAGGCCTTGTATGGATGAATTCACACATTAGAGAAGGATTTGTCTCCCTTCGCTTCCCCTCCGGCATCCTGCCACCTCCAGCCGCCCCTGTTATTGTTTACAAAGGAGTACAGCCCTGCGAATGAAGCCTGCCTTGGTCTCTGGCTCTCTCCAGCCATGTGTTGTACCCCATGAGCTGGCTTGTGGCATTTATTAGCGGGAGCAGAAAAGTGCTTGCCTCATCACAGAGAGCAGCTGGAGACAGAAAGGTTTTCAAAGGCATGTGACTGACCTCTACCTCGGCTGCCGGGGGCCTGGGTATTGCCGACTCAGTGGAATTTTTTTCTTCTTCTCTCCGTCTCTCTCTCCCTCTCTCTCGTTCCTTTCCGCAGTGTCCTGACCTTGTGAGGCCTTGGTCTCCCCCCTATCCATCTCCCAGCGTTCAGTCTCTCCTGTGAACTCATGCTGGGAGATTAATTGCCACTATCGCCCCTAATCCATCACACTTCCCAAAGATTGTTTTGACATCTAGTTAATTTTTGGCTGATGATTTATCAAATTCTTATTACCGTGCTCTGAAGGGGCTCATTTATTGTGTTGATTCATGGTAATGATAAAGGGGAACCTTTTTGAATTTTAACTACATTCCCTCATGTTCTTCCCAGCACAGCTAAAGAGGAAAAAGGGAGAAAATATAGCCGGGGACTCTTAATTCAGAGAGTAAAAGGGGAGGGGGGGGGGAAAAACCTCTATCCTCCATTATTTGTTTGAGAGCCAAAAGTCCTAAAAGAGGTTAATATATATTAAGACATATTTTTAGAGTTCTGGTCTGGACTGTGTTTCAAGAGCATCTCCCCAAGGCTCTTTAAAACATTTATTGCCCTGTAATATTACCTAAATGTCTACTACCATTTTATTCAAATAGAAGTTAATGCTAAATGATGTCAGTCATGTACCAGTGGAAATGTAAAACATGTCTCTCTGCCAGTCCATATGGCAATTCCAGCTTTTAAAAGTACACAGAGAATTTTCTGCAACCCTTTATGTCATTCCCCCATCTTTGTTCCCACCTATTTTTAATTTGCTGCGCAGTTTTTAATAAGCCCAGATGGTAAAGGAAACACAGTAAATGGCCATTCTCTCTTTTTCTTTCCAGGCAGCTCAGGGAGTTAGAGCCTTTACATGGAGGGGAAGAAGTGTAGCAGGGGGTATGTGTGGATTGGTACATGGTTTTGGGGAAGGGAGATGCACAGATGTTGTAGTGGGCAGCGAGACAGTGTTAGAGGAGCTGCAGTGATCCTAGAAGGGTGTGTGCTAATACGGGATTCATGCAGTTTAGAGCTGAGAACAGACACAGGAAGAGTCATTTGAAAGACACTCCAAGGACCTAACAAACAGCCATTTCCATCTGCCCATACAGTAACCTCCTGCGTGGCCCAGTTTAAGTGCTGGCTATTCAGAAGAGGAGGGATGCTCTTGTGTTTAAAGCCCCGAGAGCCTGAGGCTTAGCTCCTGGTTCTGCCCTGGCCTTTCCCTTGTGACTGCAAGCAGTTATGTATGCTCTGTGTGCTTCAGTTTCCTACTTCTGAACAGTAATAATAATCTTGCCTTTTATCCATCTGTCTTCACTATTAAGCTTGCAAGTTCTTTGGGGTGGAGACTGTCTCTTCTCTGTACAGACACGCTGGCTGACAACAGTCCTGGGCACTAATCCAGGATAACTGAAACAATGAACGAGAGATAAGGAAAGTAGAATCAAAATAGTAGGGAGAAAGCAAACAGTTCCTTTTTATCAATTCAGTTTTCAACTTTAGCAGATCATTTTATTTAACCTTTAGGGACCCTGTAGGATTCATAACCAAAGCACAGAATTCATCACAGAAGATGCTGTGAGCATCCAGCTAAGGGCTGAAGGAAGGGACATGGCTGATATATTCTCTGCTGTAGTCAGGTTTAGCTGCAGGCCAAGGTTGTGCTGCATGTGGCAGAGCAGGCTTGCTGGGCTCCGCGCTGGGTTCTGCCGTCAATTTCCTGAGACGAATCAGTTTGGAGCTCTTGGGTATGTTATTTTATCCATCTGGGTATCTTTCTCACCAACAAATTAATACAGTAGTTTCCATCAAAAAGTGGTATTGTTAGATGTGAAAATATGACAAAATGCTGTAAAAATACCTGGGTTTCTGTTTTCCTTAAAGAAATTCCTGGAAGTTAAAAAAAAAACCACCAAAACCAAACAAAACCCCCCACATTCTTCTGATGATCTGTACAGGGTTCTTCTGGCAGCCAGGTCCCAGCAGTCAGTGTGGAGCACCTGAATGGCCAGGTCCTGCCACTGCTCCCAAGTTAATAAGATGTACTGGAGTTTGGAGTAAAATTCCTTCCAGGCTAGGCACACTGACGTAGCTGCAGTAACCTTTCTAAACAGACAGGGGCCTCAGACCAGCGTTTTAACAGTCCTTCCCCATCTTCCTGAGAGAAAGCAAAATGTTGTTCCAGCTCTGCCCAGAGAGTCACATTTTCCTTCCCTCCTCCTCCTCCGTCCTGGAGTGCACTGAGCAAAACCCAGCCCTTTTCTGTGCAGGTCAGCAGGTGCTCTGGCTTCGATCAGTCCTTGTGAGCTTTGCCAGGTGGCTGTGCCGTATCTGTAACGTGTTTGACAGCACTGTGTGCTATGCTTTGTGGCCAAGTTTGAATGCTGCACTTCAAATCAAATCTGGTCCATTTTAAAAATTCATGGTGGGGCTCTGTTTTAATTTGTTTCAATTTTTTTAGGGCTACTGCCATTTATTAATTTTGATCCCAGTTGCATATTTTACATTTATTGTACATTTGGGATTTTTTCAGGTGTTCCACTTTGCTTGCTCGGTTTCCCCTGCCTCTGCCTGGGAGAGGAGGTTGGTGCGTGAGTGTCAGATGGAGGGAAGAATAGATGGAGGGAGAGTTGCTGAAGAGGAGATGGGGTTCCAATGCAAAGGTGGAGGGCCTTAATAAGGGCACTAGACACCCACTCTCTGAATCTTTTTATCACCTGTTATCATGCAACAAGGAATCGGGCCTGCCACAACATTGAATATGGTACTAGTTTGGGGTTATTTTGTTGCCCTAGGCTGAAAACCGCTGATGGCCAGGAGCTCTTTCACAGACGTTCCTAGCTCTGGGGACAGTTTCTGGCAGAGAGAGCAGATGGGCACCTTGCAGCAATAACCGCTGCACCCATCACTTACCAGATCGCAGGAGGTATGTGGGTGCTGCATGGCCAGCGCTGGAGCCAGGAGTAACACACCACGTCACAAGAAGCAGGATCTGCTGGCCCAGTCCCACGAGCTCTGGGAGCCTGAGCAAGGCTGAGACTTAAACCACAGGGCCTTACTGTGCTCTCAGCAGCACTTGTGTAAATCAGGAGTAACCCTGTCCAAATAGGAGCAGAATCCCAGCTGGTGCAGAGCAGAATCAGTCCCATAACAACCAGTGCCACTGCAGTGCTGGAGTGAGCCTGAAGCAGGGTAGAAGCTCACGAGAGATTGTTCATTTACATCACGCCCTCTCCTTATCTTTTATTTTTCTTATTCTCTCTTCTTCTCCTCCCCTGTCTCCCCCTTCTTCCCTCCCCCTCGTACTCTGCGCCTCTCATTTTCCATCCCTTTAAATGAGGTCACCCTGACTGAATGAAGGACGCAGGGAGCGGGAGAGGTCACGCATTAGCACTGCTATAACTGCGCTGCTACTGAAACTAGGCAAGTCATCCATCACGGCCTCCACTACTCCATTAGGCCCCGCATGAAATATGCCCTGCTCTGAATCGCATGGCCATACATCTCCCAGTCTAGACACCTTCCTGTTGTGTGAAGATCAATGCCGCGCGGTCATGCATCATGTGTCATCCAGTAGCCCTCACTCTAATAATCGTGTCTATTCTCTAGTCTGCAGTATAAATTATGGGTACTGTGAAAGTACTATATTATTCAGCAACCTTGGTCACTAATGGATTATTGGTTTAATGGCTGATAATGTGAGCTCCTTTTTTGGCTGGATCCTACCTTTATTTATTTATCTTTTTTCATGATTATTATTCTGAGTGATGACTGATTTGGATTCTTATCCGGAGGCTTTCACCCTTGCAAAGCAATTATAATAATAAAGCCCTTTGACCATGGGCCTATTGCCCTGGCTTTCACTTAATAGAGATGGCTTTTGCTAAAATAAAAGTCAAATATCTGTCTCTCCTTACCAGCTCAGTCTCCCCTTCCTACCTTGTTTTAGCTACTGAGCCCTTTTCCTGGGATAGGGCCTCAAGCAAAAGACTAGAAGTAAAGACCCCGGGATTTTTATGGGTGATACTGCAAGAAACTCATTTCTGAAAGACATCTAATGCGAAGAACCTTCTCTGCCAGACTGCCGCAATCCTTCTTCCCAGGCTCAGACACATTCCCATTTGGACAATGAAATCCAATCCCATGAGGTCAAACTGAGGGTCCCACCAGCTCAGCGTCCTGTCACTGACAGCAGCCCATACTGGGTGCTCAGGGAAGTCATAACAACATATGCAGCGTACCCTGCCAGCTTCTTGCAGTCAGCAACCACAGTATTGAGGTCATTTTTCCCAGTTCTACCAGTAGCTTCTTATGTTGCACCTGACCATACCCTGTATTGCACCCGGTTGCCGACAGGGCGCTCAGATGTCAGAGAAGGAAGAAACCCCGTGAGGAGAAGGCGGATGGAGGATGGTCAGTAAAGGCACAGGGCTGGGGCAGGGAGCGCGGGATGAGACCCGACTGGCACGTGAGCAGTCGGCACAGGCAGCCTTAATTGCCTGTAAAGAGTGCCGCATGTTGCTGTGCCGTGGCTTCCTCACGTGTCAGCTGCTAATTTGTTGCTGTTTGTTTGTACATGACAGTAATGTGTTTACCTCATTAGGGGATGTCAAAGTTCCCCAAATCTGTAGCTGGGAGATTACGGATTTCCTTTGCTGACACGTGGAGGAAGCACAGCAGACGAAGGAGCGGGGTTTTTGGCAGTGGGACTAAAGGCAAGCAAAGCGGAAGGATGCGTTAACCCTTAGAGCACTTGGTCCATCAGAAAAGGCACACCCTTCCCTGAGAAGGGTTCGCTTCTGTTTATTCCCAAATCCAGAGCCTATGTATCAAACTGTGGCAGTTAAACATCCTTGGATACCATAGCAGGGACCATGATGTAAAACCTGTAAAACTTCTTAAAGCAAGGACATGAGAAAGAATGGGCATATAAAGAGAGGGGATTAGAAAACAGCCACTATACATCACACTCAGCTGCTCGAACCACAACCAGGCCCACATGCAGCTACTCATTGAGCGGTGTCTTCCCATTAATTATGATTAAACTACCCTACAGTTAGTTGTTCCTTCATTTGTAAAATGCCGTATTTTCCAACCAGTTCTAATCTTGGCTGTAATTATCCTGGCGGTAGAGGAGTCACTCCAGAGAGCCTTTTCATCTCTCTCTGATGTATTTGAATCTAAACAGGATTTGTGGCTCTGTAGCTGTAGTTCCTGCTACTAAAAGGAGGTACAGCTGGGCTTGACCACATCCAGCACTCCGTTGCTGCGGGGAGCTCTGGCATTGGGACCAGCTGAGGCCCTGGATCTTGGTGACCTCAGCCTTCCCCTATTCAGTGGCATTCATGCCTATCTAATTTACAGGATGGCTCTGAGAATTAATTAGTTAAAATTTTGCAGATTATTCTGAAAGTACTAGAGGCTACTGCTGCCTATGTTTTCTGCCAACGCATCACATTTACCACCTTCCATGTGAATGAATTCCTAGGATGCTGTCCAAACTGACAAGAGGAGCAGGAAATGCCTCCTGCGAGGGCAGAAGGAAGGTGTGAGGAAATTAAAGGAGCAATTCAAAAGCTGCAGCTTTGTCTTTCAGTGTAAGAGAAAGCAATAGTCATGTCCCCCTCCCACATCCTCTACTCACCAAGATAAGCCAGGCCATGTTTTCTCAGGCCCTGACGTGCTACGAAAGCCCAGCGTGCACATCAGTGCCAGTGAGGCTGTCCCCCTTTCAGCAGTGTGGCTGTAGCCCCTAGGAGGAGGCTGGAGGGAGGGAGAAGAGCCTGAGGGATGGGGACGGGAGAAGGGTCTGCGTTAGCTTGGTTGGGGTCACTTGCAGCACATGCTGGGAATTCCTCAGCAGCTGGTATCTCTGACAGACAGAAGGAGTATCTCAGGGAAGATCGCGGCAATCAGTTTGACGGGGGCGGCTGGTTCCACTTCCTATGAGACATAACTCCGGCACCACATTTGACTCTGCTGATCAGATAGGAGCTACATTACAAGGCAATATTGTGGTTTCCCTTAATGTCCTGCCAAACTACATTTATCTTCTCATTCCTTCCCCACCCTCCCTGAGAAACCCTGCTCAGGTCACAGCGTGGAGAGAAAGTCTTCCTTGTGAGGAGGAGGATGGAGACCTAGTGCAGAATCTGGGTTGATAAGCATGTTTTATATTAGTCAGGAATGAGGCAGAATAACTTAATTAGAGGTACTTTAACTGGTTCACTGTACAGAGGCCTTGACCTACAAGGGTGCATGTAAGAACACTAGAAGGCTGAAGCAGTGGTTGTAAAATCCTGGAAGGCTTCTGACTACTATTTGGCTAAAAAAAGGTAGTCTTTTGAAAATGTAAATCCATAGCAAGGAGCAGGACAGTGTGATAGAGTTGGCTGAGTGCTGCATTCGAGTGTTGGAACGATGTTTTAATTCCAGCTCTGCTGACAGAGGGTTCTCCAGCAGCTCACAACTGAGGAGCTGGGGTAGCTGAGTAGTGTGCAGAAAACTCTTAGGCTCCACCTCACTGGTGAAATGTGGAAGGAGGGCTTCCATCAGCTTGTGGATTAGAGGAATGGTTGTGCTCAGGACTTGGGAAAGGCACTGCAAGGAACAGCCATGTGCAGGCAAAGGACATGATAGGAATAGCTGAGTTTGCCTTTTTTATCTCTTAAAATCGGTGAGGAATTGCAGCAATTTGTTCATGTGCCTAAGTAGTGCTATGAAGGTCTGCTCACAGTCATCCTGAATCATCTCAGTGTAGAGGAGAAACTAAGTAAATGGCAACAGCCACATCAGACCCTGAGCAGCACCAGCCAAAAAATATTACTGTGGCAGTTCCAAGTGCCATCAAGCATATGGCTAGCGAGGGCACTTTGTCATTTCTGCCTAGCAGGACTGAAATACTGTGCCGTCAGCTTCCATCTGCATCTCTGTCGATGGAGGAAGGCTTCTATCATACAATTGCTGTAGGTAGCAAGGGAAAAAATGTACCCATTTTCTCTAAAAATTGGTAAAAAAGTTGGGCTGTGATTTTGATCAAAGCATCAAGCTACAAGTAGTAACAGCAGGTTTATAATGCGCTTGCAGCCAGAAAGTGTTGTGACCATGGAGAGGTAGACTCAGCTCTGAAGTTTTACATACAGGCTTATGCTGATTTTAATCATACATAAAATCAGATACAAACACATACATACATCTGGATATGTGGAGACACAAACACACACACAGTCATTATTACCACTTGATACCTTTATATACCTGTGTACATGCCTAATAACCTTTTTCAGGCACACTCGTGGGTGTACATCATACCAGTACAGTTGTGTATGGAGAGGAGAGGAAAAAAAAGCTGAAAAAGGAAATGTATTGATACCTCCCAGCTTTCTTCTATCTGCTGCTCCACAGAGCTCTTTCTCTTGAAATTACTTCTTGCCGCAGTGATCTAGGGCTTGCAAGGCTTGTTGGGATCCTCTATCCATCTTCAGAAGGCCACAGTCAGAGAGAGAGATAATAATGGAGGAACCCCAAAATTCCTAAGCGTATTTGTCCATTCACTTGATCCACAGCCGAGGCCCTCCACCTGCAGAAATCCTCAACCATCACATTTCTACTGCTCTGGCCGATAACGAAGATAATTGTTTCATCCACTTTGTCAAGCTGAAATGAAAAGAGGGCAAAGCAAAATGATGCCATCATAAATCATCAGGCTGAGACAGCAAAAAAAGGACAAGATAGTGACTTCATTAAGGGTTATGTATTGTGTCATTAAGTTGGCAGGGGTCACCTTTCATGTCACACAGCAGCCCCATGATGCATTGCTGGCTCCTCTTTCCAATAAAATTAAACGTAGATGTAAAACTGATTAGGCCGTGTTTGCTTCAGCCCAAGGCAAGGGAACTGCGCAGGGAATAATTGATACAAGATCGCGACTGATTTGTAATGGCAGCGATTTCTCTTCCTGGTCATTTCTTTGCTGACCTTGCCCATTAAAATAAGCCCAGCTGCCTTGAAAAGAGAGACACTCATTCCACCCTTTCCCTCCCCCTGCCCGAGCCACTCGCCTGGAATTCATTTCCTCACTTGCTTTCCTTGGGATTTTTCATTCAGCATTACTGCAGGCTGACGACCACATGCTGCCTCTGGCTTGGTGTAAGAGTGGGGATAGCCCTTCGTATCTTCTTGGTGTCGCTGGTGACACCATCCTCATGTGTAGGTGACATCCCCTGTTCCTGGTTTTGCCCTCCTGACTGACAGCAGATCATTACCTGCCTCTAAGCCTCTGCTCCCTTTTCTGTATCTTGCTGCAGGGCCGGTGATGCTCTCCCGAGACCTTGGTTATAGAAACATCCCAGTGCCCAGGTCTTTCAGGGTTTTGGGGGTGTTTTGTGGAAAGATTTTGTTAGGGCTATCAAAACATCTTCAAGACAGGATGGTGTTAGCTTCTGAAGGCCTGAAACCTAAGACCAAGTATCTTGTGACAGCACCAAACCACAATTCTGCAGTGTCCTACAGTCCCTCTTTGCTCCCCACCGTCCCCCCGGGTGTGCTATACAGCTCTGAAATAGGGGGCTGTCAGATGGATGAGATAGGAGGGAAAATGTGGGCTAATGTAAATCCCTGTTAGGGGTTATTGCAAACCACAGGGCTGCTTACCATCTGAGATAGGGGCACTTGAGACACGCTTGTGCTGTGTAGCAAGAATATGTAAATGTGTCCCCTTTGAAACTTGTATGCAGTGTCTCAGTGGCGTTATCTTTCTGGAGCGACGCAGAGACCAATGCTGGCTCCGTCATGCAGCTGTTTGGTCCTCCGATGCCCTTTATTTCTCCTTCCCTTCTCCTGCAGCATCTATCTAATAACATGGGGCCCACAACAGTGCTCTGCATTTCAGAGGCCTCCCTGGTGCACCATATATTACTGTGCCCGAGTAACCTCAGCAGATTTACACTCCTGCTGTTTACAGCACTTTCCCAGGTAAGGTTAGAGAATATGAGATCAGGCCAGGGATGAAAGTGGAAGCAGTCACTGGGATTTTAACTTCTGTGTGCACTTTCCTTCGGGGACTTTGAAAAAGGAAAAATACGATGCTCACCCAAAACACAGCGCCAGATCTAGAAAAGTGTTCGATGTGGGTGGCTTTCACAAGGGTTATTTATCCACTTAGAGCTAAAGATGTGTTTACATGATCTGATGGAGTGGAACTCTTACTTGCAACAACTGTGCCTCATTCTTCATGCCTTTTGGCCAAGACTTTCTTAAGTGGCTTCTGGATTTGGGTCACTCCACTTGAGAGAGGTCCTGAAAGTTTCTGAGCACAGTCACTAAACTTTGCTGGAAAACTGAGTGGCTGCTAAGGTGCCTCAAGGTAGATGATTAAGAGAGTGGATTCCTTCCTCTGGTCACAAAGTACTCCTGGAAATCCCAGCCCTGGTCTAGGATAAATCTTAGCCTGTGAGGCCACATCCTCAGCTGCGGGATGCTGCAGCTGCTCTGCCTATGGCTCCATGGAGTGACACCAGGTGGTTCCAGCTGAGGACCTGACCCACAGCACAGATACGTGTGTGAGCTTTCAAAGAGCTGAACCTCTACAAACATCTCTCAGATGAGCCCAGGCAGGGTTTCAGAGCTCTCCCTGCTCCTGTTTCCTTCACACTCAAATAGGTCAGGGAACTTCATAGCTATCAGGCAATTGGATTGATTGAACCAAGTGCTCACAATAATGGCACTGAAAGAAGGCAGAGTAAATAACGAACATTGGATCCCCTTTACAATGAAAAACTATTAGAGAGACAGAACCAGTAAAACAAACACAATTCCGTATGTCAATCCAAGACATATGGACTAAAAATACATATAGGGAGAGAGCGAGCATGCACAAGAGAGAGAATGCAAAAGCCTTATAAATGGCGAAGTGAAAAACACTCATTTCCCATGCAATAACTAATATGATGTGGAACAAAGGAGCTGAGACCTTCTCGCCATAAACAACCGATGAAAATATAAACATTTTCTGGGGCGCAGATGGCTGATGCTTTGATTTTATTTTTCTTTTCTATACATTTGACAGCTAAATTCAGTCATTTGTGAACAACGTGGCCATAAAAATGAGTAATAATGATTGGAGGTATCTTACTTTTGTTTTAATGGGCTCTAGAGTGATTCTGAGGAGCTGCTCCAACCCTTGGGGGAGGAGAGGGGGTAAGATGCTATGGCCAGATCCTCAGTTGCTGTTCAGAAGCCTCACAGCAGCAGAATTACACCAGTTTACGCCAGCTGTGGATTGGGCCTGTAGGTTTTCTGCAGTACTGGCTCCAAACTCTAAATTAATGCTGTCCTCAGCTGCACTGTTTCAAATTTGATTGCAAAACCCTGTTGCTGACACAGACAGCTATCAGCGTAACATTACCCAGGACAGGCGGGGAGGGGGGGGGCTTTCAGAGATTTTATCGGCTTTTCAACTTTTTTCCGTCGTTAATTATTTCGGCTATGTCAAACTTGAGCAGAGGATTTTTTCAGCAACTAGAAAGAGTTAGGCACTCCTTGCCAACCTTAATTATTTGTATAAAACTCTTACTGAGAGATTTTCAGAGGGGTAAAGCTACATCTGCAGGGAGACACACTGCCAGTAACTGGAAGGAGCTCCAGCCATCTCTGCAACAGAGTTTCAGTCTATTTTCATCCACAGAATCACTATAAAACCTGGGTGAATCCAACAAATTCCCTGTGCTTCACTTTACCTTCCTGTAGAAGATACTTACTTTATCTATATGACCTGCTTTGAGATCCTCAGATTAAGGAAACACAAGGTGATATTGTTTGTTTTCAGAGCTTCACACACTGAGCAAAAGGTAAGTGTGTGTGTGCACCTCGTTATTGTTAAGGATACTAATTTTGGATATAGAGGAGCTGAGTGGCAACAGCAACATGGAATCTAAATATAGAGAACATATAACAGAAATACAAACTCCATCCTCAGCAATGTAAATTTTAATGAGATTATGTATAATCCTTGTATTGACACTTCTGCCAGGGCAGCACAAAAGAATGAGGTTTGTCTGTATCCACCTCCCATACAGCTGAGCATTTTGGCCTCGGCATTTAGGAATCTCCCCAAAATCACCTGGCCAAAGATTGCTCTGGCTGGAGGAGAGTGGATCCAAGGGATGACTTTGCCTGGTGTCAAAGGATTAGTTGGCTTGGAACTTGTTTAGGGACATATCCTAAAATACAACATGCCAGTGTTGCACATCAGCTATTCAATGACGTGATATTAGATGATATTTAAAACTAAAGCTGGCTCTGGCAGTGAGATTTACCAGGCTGGAAAACTGAGTAAAGCACCATGAACAGGAGTTTCAGCTGCTTTGCTGAAGATGGAAATTAACTGCTTTGCAAAAAAGGCAGGGAAAAACCCCAAACATACAGTGTCAAAAGTCCTATTTTGAGGGCTTGAACTGCTCCCAGGCTGCAGCCAGTGTCTACTAGGATGAATGCTATCCTAATACTGCAAATTGCTGCATGCTTTGATTAAGGCCTTTGCTTCATTCAACAGGAAGGTCTTGTGCTGAGCCCCAAGACAGGATCTGTACCCTCCCTCTAAGTGTTCAAAACTACCAGGCACCAAACCCTGTGGTCTCCCAGTGATAACGCCTTGACCCACACTCCTGCAGTCCTTTCCACTGGCCTTGGTGAGCCATGCCAGGGCTTTGTATAGTCCTTGCAGAAATCTCTCACTGCCACTGAATAAATGCTCCTTCGACTGAGCCAAGCACTCCGATGCACAGAATTATGTTCCATCCACACCTCTGACCTTCCAGCATTTAGAAAAGACATCTTCATAGATGAATACAAGCCCGGAGGGAGGCCAGGAACGGTGAGAAAGAGCAAAGTACATTTCAGCCACATTCTTACTAGTGTTCCCTTTGCAGTCTCTCCTGCCGGTTGTACTCTTTTACTGCGATTTGTAACAGAGCCAGAAGATGAGGAGAAAAAATGGGGGGCTTATTAAGTAGATCAAATGTTAAGGTAACATTATGTCCCACACTACATTCTGCAAACTGGTGAGGACACGGTATTATTCAAGTGGTAGCCAGAGATGGCTTTGATAAGTTCAATTACTGCTTTTTTCCATGGGCCTATAAGATCCAGGTCTCTGTGGTTCAGGAGAGGTTGTTGCAACACGGCTTTTCTACCATCCTTCCCTGAACAGGTGAAAGAAAAGACAAACACTCCACTTCTGAGACCTGATAAGACTTGCCGAGCCCAGAAAAGCTGGCAGCTCCTCTGCCTCTTTGGGATGTGAGAATCTTCAGGTGCTGTGACATGATGTGATGTGACAGCTTCACCAGCAGCATATTCCTCTTGTTTACTGCCCAGCTGTAACCTAACTGCAGTTTGAAAAACTTCTCCAGCAGCCCCTGCTCTCCAGCTGGTCTGCACTGTGTTTCTTCCCCCATCTCACTGTACACCCTTCTCTAACTGGCCCTTATGGGATGTTTTGAAGTGATGGTCTCTGCTGAAGATGCCCTTTCTGCAAGTGGTTTGGCCGCTTGCTGCAAACTGCTGACAGCAGTTGGCTGGGAGCCGACCAGATCTGGTGAGTCCCTGCCTTGTGTGCTCAGTGCATCCAGGTTGCCTTCCCAGCCCTTTGTGTCTCTTTTTCTCACACTCATTGCACCTTGTTGGTTTTCTGCACTGTGTTCTGCTGGGGCTGGGTTGCCACGTTGCCCTCAGCTCGCTGTTTGTGAGGTGGTGCTCAGGCTTAGCCAGTCTTCTCTGTGCCTCTGCTGTATTCCCAGCTAGCAATTCAAAGAGCAGACCTGTGAGCCTGTGCAATGAGTTGCCTGGGCTTAGCGGTGTGCAATGCTCATACGTGGGGGTGTTTTGCCAACAGTTCTTAGAAATTGCAGGGTATTTAATTTTAAAGGTGCCAGGGAGCACTAGGCACCAGCTTATCAAAAGCGAGAGGGGAAGATAAAATGATCCCTGCTCCCCATGTCAGAAAGTAGATATCGCCACAGGGGGGTCCACTGGATGCCACAACTTCTCATTTACTTCTCCCCAGTTCATGCCACAGAGTCAGGATGGTGAGCTCTGATCCTGGAGTGATTTTTCTTAATGTCTTTATATAGATGAGTTAACTCAAAACCTTTCCAACATAAGCATGTTTTTCTGTTCCTTCATCCTGACCTTGGCATTTTCTTTCTCCACTCCAAGTTCTCTGCTGTCCTCTGGCCAGCTTTGCCTCTCATTTGTCAATGTTATTATTGAATTTTCAAATGCCAGTAGTGCACATAAATCAATGGCTGGCTTCTCCCCAGTGGCATATCCCTGCCACATGTGGTCATTCATTTTTTTTAATAAGTCCTCCTCTCCTTTCACCCATTTATAAAAATGCATCTTGTTCGCCTGCTGCCGTCCATCATTCGGTGAGTCCAGCTATTTGTTGCCCCTGAGTGCTTATTCATCAACGTTTTCAAAAGCAAAATCACTCTTCGCCTCCTGCTCTTATTGTGCCATCAATCTCGACTGGGGATCAATAAACCTCGCTTTTGCAATTTTTCCCCCCATCGTCCTGTGCTAGCTTTCCCAAAGTCTAGCCTTTGTATTTACATTTTTAACTGATCATCAGAAGTAGGACAATGACAGTGTTGACGAGCAGGATGCTTTCATTTGCTCCCAGAGTGGCAATAACTGGCCCAGCATCACTCATCTCTCTTGGGGACCCTGAGAATTGAATACTCATCTCTTTCTCTTTTTCCTTTGGCCCCAGGAGTTGGAAATGGGGAGAAGATGACCCCTGGCCACACAGTTCTTGCAGACATTAGCCCTGGAGACTAGAACTGGGTGAATATTTTTCTTCTAAACATCATTTGAATGAAAAATAGCTTTTCACTGAGAACTGAAATTTCCATTGAAAAGTCTTTTTTGTTGTTGTTGGTTTTCAATAACAACAAACAAAACTAAAAAACTCTTTTTAAAAAAGTTTCCTCTTTCAAATATACACTTAAAAGGCTGACATTTATTTTTGAAACTGCTTCCAAGAAAACAGACTATTTTATTTTTTGACCAGAAATGTTTCCCAAAGCTGAATATTTTCACGACTTTTTCAAAAGCTAAATGTTTCAGTTATCAGTTTTATCTTTTCGTTGAAATCCTAAAAAAAACCCTCTCTGAAGCTGAAAAGACTTCCAGCAATACTGATCAGCTTCTGAAATTTTCCAAGCTATCCTGCGCACTGTGCAAATAACAGGACTTTCTGACTAGCTGTAATCATAACAACCCGTATCGAGCACATAAAGACTTAGGGTTCAGGCTCGGGCACCGCAGAATGGTTGAGGTTAGAAGGGACCTCTGGAGGTCACCTTGTCTAACCCCCCTGCTCAAGCAGGGCTGCCTAGAGCTGGTTGCACGGCCCCTGTCCAGACAGCTTTTGAGTATCACCGAGGAGGGAGACTCCACAACCTCTGTGGGCAACCTGTGGCAGTGCTCAGTCACTCTCACAGTAAAAAAAGTGTTTCCTCATGTTCAGATGGTGCCTCCTGTGTTTAGCTGGTGCCCATTGCCTCTTGTCCTGGAACTGGACACTACTGAAAAGAGCCTGGCTCCATCTTCTTTGCACCCTCCCTTCAGATATTCATACATGTTAATAAGATCCCTCCCTGAGCCTTCTCTTCTCCAGGCTGAACAGTCCCAGCTCTCTCAGCCTTTCCTCATCCGTGAGATGCTCCGGTCCCTTAATCGTCTTCGTGGCCCTTTGTTGGACTCTCTCCAGTATGTCCATGTCTCTCTTGTAACGGGGAGCCCAGAACTGGACACACTACTGCAGGTGTGGCCTCACCAGTGCTGAGCAGAGGGGAAGGTTCACCTCCCTCGACCTGCTGGCAGCGCTTTGCCTAGTGCAGTCCAGGATACCGTTAGCCGCCTTTGTGGTAAGGGTACATTGCTGGCTCGTTGCTGGTTCAGCTTGGTGTCCACCAGGACCCCCAGGTCCTTTCCTGCCAAGCTGCTTTCCAGCTGGGTGGACCCAGCATATCCTGGTGCATGGGGTTATTCCTCCCTAGGTGCACAACTTTACATTTCCAACCCATTTCTTTCTGGGGCAGGGTAGCCTGGCCTCATTAACCCTTCCCTAATGAGACAGAGGAAGCGCCTGCCCCAAAGTTTTCCAGCAGCAGAACCTGAGTAAAGGAGAGAGGCAGCAGATGGAAGCATGTGCCAAGGCAATAAATTCAGGCCACAATCACTAACATTTTGTGGTTTGACACTTAATTGATTAACTAATTTGAGGCAACAAGATTTAGTGTAGCTGTAGATTAGTGTCGAAGGGATAATTACGGCTAAGCTCCCATTTCCAAACAGTGCGTCAGCTGCAGTTTCGAGCCGGCAGGACCAGCGTTAAGGCTCTTGCCTTGCAGCCGATAGCAAAGGTTCCTGGAATAGGTCCTCTATGGCTCAGCACCCGGGGATTGCAATGGAAAGGTCAGGCACTGACTTATCAGCATAGACAAAATCCCTTCCTATAATGTATGTGTTTATTCTCAAATTAAATATATTAATGTATTATTTGTTCTTAAAATGTCATTCAATAGATAGTAGGCTTAGGTTTCCTGGCAGACCTTTGAAGCTTAAAGAGTAATGTAATAATAGTACATTAATCCATAAGCTACACAGTCTTCTCCCAGCAGACCCCAAACTCCAGAACTGGCTCTAAAGCACTGAATTTGCTGCATCTGTTTCTAGGAATTTCTGTCTAACAATAGTGGACTTGTTGGAGTCTGCTCTGCCAGTTCCAGCATGAAATGCTTTTCTCGCACCCATCTGTTCAGCATTAACATTTGGGCACCTGTAAATGGTGTTTCTGGGGGCAAAGGCAGGTGTCCATTCCTCTAATGATGCACATCTCTGTACTGCTAACACAAGGGTGGGCTAGAGGCACCAAATCCTGTTCTCCGTGTCCCTGCAGAGAGCAGGTCTTTGGAGCCAAAGTTTGGTTTGGGCCAAGCCCCAGTTTAAGCTAGAGGAAATGCTACATTTGGACTTTTCCCCAGGCTGAATTCTTGGCACAAGCAAATCATGTCTTGGGAAAAAAAAAAAGTCTTGAAAGAATGTCTCCATCTTTTTCTCCAAATCATCTATCCATCTATCTGTTTGTCTGTCTAGAGATGATAGCTTGATAGCTATCTAAATGCCAAACCTGATGTTTTGGAGAGCTTGGAATCCATCTCTGAACTGCACTGATTTTAATTCTGCAAGTCTTAATACTTGATTGACAAATACAGCTAAACAATCCATCACAGTTGCCTTATCTAAAAAATGTAACCTTTTTTCTGTTTATGGAACAGGCACATGTGGAACATGTTTTTCTTTTACTGTCTATTTATTCCACTTTATTCAGTGCACTTTTTATTTTTTGTTTTGCTGGCTCTCCCCACCTTCACATGACACACCTTTCACCTCCGATTCCTGGAAAATACTGGTTGCTTGCAAACAAGCTCTGACTGTGTATGAAAGCAGGTTTGAGAAAAGAGATCTTGGAAATACCCCAGCTGAACTAAAGGTTGCACTTTCTGCCCATATCTCCCTGAACTTTAGAGACTGCACATGGAGCTAGGTGCTAACCACGCTGAAGTCTTCCTTTGAAGCCTGCATTCAGCATGGCACAAGGGATAGAGAAACTGAGTGCTCACTCCAGAGTCCTCAGGAGGGATTGTAGCATTTTATATTTATGCCATGTGGACAGTCTGGGTTTGGTCTGTGACTGGAGCTTCTAGGTGCTGCCAAAGTGACAGTAATAATTAGTATGCTCATCTTCTACCCTTTTAAGATAAATGTGAATCTTCTGTTGTTTCAGGCAACCATGGTGGGCTGCCAACACTGCAAGAATATCCAACAAAAATTGATGTTGAGATATGCTCACCACTGTGGATGTTATCACTAACAGTGTTGGCAATTATTAAATTATAGTTATTGCTCTAATGATAGTAAAAGTAATGTTTGTTAATTGCTAAGGCAAATTAACATCTTTGCAATTTCACATTTGGGGAGAATCTTAACAGACTGGTGATGCTGAAAGAGTCAATGGCACCGCAGGGAGCTGAGCTGGGAAGGATCCATGCAATTTCACTCTACTGCAACCCTGTTTTCATCCCAACCCCACCCAAAACAACTCCTCTGCTCTTTAGAGGAGAGATTCAGCTCTGCCTGCAAATGGCAAATATGAAAATAAATAAGTGCATAAATGAGTGCATTTGGCAGGAGGGAAATTCCTCCCCCCTCAGCTTCCCAGAACTTCCTTTCCTTCCCATCCTGCTGCCGAGGCAGAGCCAACCCAGGGCTCTGTGTGGCAGATAAGTGCCTCCCAAGCTGTTTGCTCCCCACGAGGGAAGAAGGCAACGTGGCACCTTTCCCTTCTGAGAGCAGGAGAGGATTTCCTGGTGTAACCCTGGATCACAGAGCCATAAAGGTCACTGAGAGAACATGCTGGGATCCTTCTCTTCAGCTCTTGTAATGGTATTAGCAATGACTGTTTCTTACTCAATCATACTCCCAAAGGATTTTCAATAAACTTTTTATGTGCCATAACTGTTACATTAAATAAAGCTGAAAGTATTGAGTAAACTGACTGTAAATCACTTTAGATGCCTTGGAATTACATTAAGTGTGAGAATTATGGATCTTTTGCTGCTCGCAGAAACAGAGAGATGACAGAGCCAGAAATTTTTATGCTGCCAACCCTTCTGAAGGTTTTTTTAATTATTTTTTTACACCATACAACAGGCTTCTCCTCCTGTAAATGGCTCGTTGAGGGACATGTTGGGACCCTGTGGGGTAGGATCCTATGGTGCTGGTGGGTATTTTCCCTTCCTATCAAGCTGGGTTGGTTTTCTCAGTCTGGAAATTGTAATTAAATGCTGGGGTAGGGTTACTGTTAGCAGAGCTGAACAGGCTGTGAGTTTTATTGCATCAAGAGTGATTTTCTGTTGGTAGCCTGACAGCCAATACTTCATCAATACAAATATATATTTTGTTGTAAATAAATGCTGAGGAAACATCTTCTGTCTCTACTCTTTAGGCACCCCAGAATTAGCTTAAATGTATGTTACATTTAATACCCTACAGAGAGACACACAATCTAATAAAAGCAGCCCCAAGTGCCCTGCACTACAGAATAAATGAGCTTCTCTCCTCCTTTTCCCATGTTTGCCCCCTCACACAATGTCCCGCTTACATTTCACTGTCAATGACTGGGACCTAAGCACCAGATGCTTTGGAGCAGAGGCAAAGCAGAAGAAGGAGAACGGTCAGCCAGGTCTCAGCAGCTTCTCCATGGCCTGGCCTGGATCTTTCTTGCTGGGTACGTCCTGCCATTGAGAGACAGTGGCTGTAGTCTCTGAAGGTGAGAAGACTGGCCCTGACATCCCTCCGGGTGGAGGAGACTTCTCCTTGCTCTGTCAGTTGGATACCAGTGGATGTGTGACAAGGACACGTAGGGAAGCAGACCCCTCAGGAGCTTTGCTCTGCCAGCCCAGACTGCATCAAGAGTAGCAAATGAAAGGCAACACATCTGCCCAGAGCAGTGCTTAGCACTGAATGAGTTTGGCAAATGCAACTCATCTGGTGATAAACCAAGACAAGAAAGCTGACTGGACGGTGAACTTGGCGGAGGCTGGACCCGAGAATGTGAAACCTCTCTAATGATACCGCATTTATGGATAAGGACCATGGGAAAGCTCTGGAATTCTGTGGATCTTCCGCATTTTAAACCAAGCTTTACTTTCCCTCACCTACATTTGTGCCCATCGCTAGGGCTGGTAGGATGTAAATATGAAAGCAGGGGCTCAACCTAGTCCAACAAAATGTACTTTTCCTAGCTGGGGACCCATGGAACACAACATAAGAGCAGGCTTATGCTTGAAGGCCTGAATCTGAGATATCCTAGCTCCCCAGAAAAAAGTGGGCTGGGACTCTCTTGTAACCTCCTCTTCATATCCAGCAATACGGCAGGGGTTTGAGACATTCCTCTCTCGAGTTCAGAGCAATCAGGAAAAGTTCATATGTCTGCACCCACTCACACGCCATCTCCTGAAGTCAGAGGAGGGCTCAGCCCAGCAGTAACGGTGGCAGCCCCAGCTTATCCCAAACAGGCCAGAATGAACGTCCCTTGTTACATGTGGGAGGTGGGAAGCGGAGGGCAATGGTGCGGGGAGATTTTGGTTTTCTATCTTATCACCACCGCTGCATTAGGAATCTACCTCTCCAGCCAAGGCGAGCTGGATGGCAGCCTGACTGGCAGCACAGAGCACTACAGTGTGTGCTAGTCTGCGTGCGCGAGAGAGAGGGCGAGGGAGGGATGTACGCCTGGCTGGAAACGCTGCTCCGCGCTCCTAGCAGACGCATGGCAAATCAGACTCCTGCACGCCAACATCCTGATGAGGAAATAGTTAGAAAAAGGCTCCCAGTGGGAAAACCTTCTGTTTTGCTGATCTTGTAAATCAGCTGAATTCAGCATGTCACAAGCACGTCTTACAATACACAAGACAATGCCCAGATTTTTGTAGTGCAAAAGCATATTAACCTTTGTGTACTCTTGCCGGGTTTCGACAAAAGATGTCTGTTAAGAACTGCAGGGCTCATTGTAATTGCTTGCCATGTGGGTAAGTGATCCAGAGCTGTGTGAAGATAAGAAGAAATTGCTAAAGGCAAATCACCTGGGTTTTATTATGCTTGCCCTAAAAATAATTAGCATGGCCTATGAAATCATACTGTGAGGGGGTTTGTTTTAGCAGGAAACTGTAACCTATATATTGTAGCTTTCTTTCTGGAGAGTTGATCTTTGTAGTTGTGTTGATGTGTCTTTTTTTTTCTTTATTATTTTCTTTTTTAACTACAGTGAAAGACAAATGAACAAGCTCATACTGCTCTGAATAGCAACAAGGCGACTACTTGCCAGCCTGTAAAATCTGGTATTGTCCCTCCTGGAGTCAGAGCTTGACCTTAAGAAAATTCCTGCCAGTTTCTCCGAGGGAACACGTCCCTGTGCTGCTGCAGAAGCCTGTTTGCCACAGGTAACGCTTTTTACTTGGGATTATGGGTTGTGTATTTGCCACCAGGCATAAAAATTCACCACTTCTTCTGAGATACAACAGCTTTGCACGGGACCAAAATGGTGGGGTTTTTTCCGTTTGTTGTATCTATCTGGAACCACAAAAATATCAAGGTCAGAACAGAAAGCAGGAAATAAAACAGCAACTGTATATAAAATTACAGGCTTGCTATTTTAAGTGCTAGCTGCCCACAATTTGGTGTGAATTGCAGGTGATCAAAACCTCTGAAAGTGTCTGTGCACATACAGTGTTGGCAACCCCAAGCATTAAAAGCCCTGAGTCAGCTTTCTTAAAATCATGTGTTTTGACTTAAATAATGAGATACTACAGAAATAGTAATATGGGGCTGTGTTTGCTTGAAGCCTTTAGGGATTTTTCAAGCTTTGTTCCACCAGTTTCTTCTCTGTGACAGTCCTCAGTTTATTTTTATCTGAGTGCACTGAAGGTGTCTGTGGCCTAGGTGTCTGGCCACAGATGAGAGGTTGCAGAGACCCTTATATCTGTCTAGTGCTCCCCAGGCTCTCTCTGCAGCCAAAGTAGGGAGAGAGGGTCCTCCACAGGCTGCTGTGGCTTCCTTGCATCATTCTCCAGAAAGAAAAACCTCTCACACCATGAGCAGTATGTACCTGAGAAGCAACTGCCCTAACTTCAATGTCCAAGCTGGTCGGTGAGCATCTCCTAAACTGCCATGCATCCAGTGCAGAGGAACCTCAAACTACACAAAGGCAGTATAATCCCCTCTGTTTAAGTCCTTTCCAGAGGATAAATGGGGCTTCTGGTGGCAAGTGGCTCAAGGATTAGCACCACTCTTGTCTGACCACCTATATCTCATCAATACTGATTCTTCAGCTTCTTGCTCTCGATGCAATTGTATTTCTCAAGCACAGTTTCGTTTCCTAGTGTTTGCCGTAATCCTTGCATTTTCTTGGGAAGATGCTTTTTCATGGCTTAGCTGATAATTTATGTAGTTTTGCTATGTGTTTTCTCTATGGAGAAGAGGAAGGGAAGAAGGGCTGCTGCCTTCGAAAAGCTGGTTTACAAATGTACTGGTATATCCCTTGTTGCAGGCTGAATGTTTAAGTGTAGGCCTTTTGTGCGCTTAAGCAGCTTTCCCAGCCAAAAAGTAATAATGCTCGGAGCATCTCCTAGGTCCTGGGATCTGCAACATTTTATTTCTTTGTGATGACAGTGCATAGATATTAATGCTGGTCGTCTTTTTTGGTAATGCATTTGAAGGCTGGATAGTCCAAATACTGTTCCTCACTTGATTCTTCATAGCATGAAGGTGAAGGAAATGAAAAACCACATTGACGTGTTCTTTCAGTGGCTCTCCACAGAAACATTTAGTGGTTTCTCCACCGGGTAGTTAATACCACTTTGCAATGTGACAACCGTTTTTTGCTTTGTTTTATTTACTTTTGTTTAGTTGTGGCAATAAGTACCCAGCTGGCTGTCAAGCAGCATGAACTCTTTGCTGGGGGTAAAGTTCCCCATAGCAAAAGCAAACACAAGGTTCAGGGATCTCCTTACTGGTTCTGGAGGGCTCAGGCAAGAGTTGTGTGGTGCCTAAGCCTTGTGTTAATTTTACCTAGTGTAAGTTAGTTAACTCCTGTGTCCAAGAAGTTCAGCACCCTGATATTGAAGCTCTGGTGCCTCAATGGCAGCTGTAAACGTCAGCGGTTGCTGCTGTGCTTTGAGGAGGAGCAGACCAATTCCTGCACTCACACCAGCAGGGCTGAAGTGGTGGACTGCAACACAGTGAGGGCATTCTTTGGCATCAGATTGGCTTTGGGGACAACGGAGTCTTGCTTGCAGGCACCTTCAAATACCCTGTGCATACTCGGCAATATTAATGGCAGGGAAGTGTCTCTGGAACATACGGATTCCCTGCCATTCACTCAGAGCATTCACAGAAGGCTTCTGAAGAGTGGGGTACACTTGTCTGTTGCCAGCACTCAATGTGAAGGGGTATAACTTCAATTATTTCATCGCTTGTTGGGAGCATTTGTAGTCTCTCTTACTTACTATGATTGAATTTGGGTGAGCTATGTGCAATTCCTGGTCTGGGCCTTCGTCTGCAGCCAGTAACGGGCTTTCCGAGGTAGGTGGTATGTGGCTGGGGGCTCCTGGCCATTGGAAAATGTTGGTAGGAAGGCTGGTCTCCCTTCCCAAAGTGTGGGGACCTTGTCGTGCCAGCACCTTGCTGTGACTGCTGGACTCCAAATGGCATGGTTTTAGGTATTCTTTGCTGATCCAGGTCAGGGATTTGTAATTTCTAGTGCTAGCTGCAGTCTGGTTGCCTAAACAGGCTGTTCAGATGTGGTGTGAACTACTGGGGTTATTGGGTGCTAAGAAGTTCTAAATGTCTGGCCATTTGTAAGCCTTTTGAGTCCTGCTTTATGTGTCAGTTTTGACCCACCCGTATTTGTTACTCCCCCCAAACTAACCCCATGTGTGGATCAATACTGAATGAGTGGGGTTTGTCTGTTGGGCCCTGTTTCCTACTGACAGTACTATAAGTCTTGAGGGTGGGTTAAGGAAAGGAAACTGAATCCATCATTTCTTCTCCAAAACAAAGTCAAATCATATTGATTTGGGTGTTCTTTGTTGTATATTTAATTTGTAGTTAAACCAAAGCTACTATTATCAGCCTGCAGCAACCAGTAGACACACCTTCTTTTGAAATGGCTAGTCCTCCATCTGCACCCATGGGATGTTTCCAATGTAGTGGACATGAGAATCTCTACCTGAGCTTCAGTTAATCCGTCTCATAGGAAAGGCATCCACTGCAGACAGCTTCTTCCTAGGAATCTTTCTGTTCTTTGTCCAGCCACTTTCTGAGCTTCCTTTTAAAGGTCATAGAGAGTCCTAAAAACCATTTTCCCTATTATTATACATTTAAAACAATAGATTCCTTTCTGCATTCACTTAGGCTGGGTTTATTAGAGGTGAATTCCTGTAGCAATTGGTCATTACAACAGTATTCACTAGAAAAACAGAAATATGGTAGTCTATAATTTGGTTTGCATTTGAAATAAAATACAAAAAGCCTACTGAACATGCAGAAAAAAATACACAGCAACCCACAAGGCATGAACATAGGCTGTTGTTTTACATTTGCCTAATCCCAGGGTAACCTGAAATAATGCCTCTGCCTGGGTCTGGGGCAGAACATCCTCTTCTCACCAAATTTAGTGGGGTAGCAGAGACTGCAATAAGCACCTGATCTGATGATTTGACCTTAAACCCCCACTTCTTAGTTCTACAAAATCAGGCCAGAATCTCTCAAGGATCCAAACTTCCCTGAAGGTCTTATGCATTAAAAGATGATTCAAGGAAGCTCTCAGTAGTGAGAGCACCCAGCATCCTGGGGCGAGTCTAATCAAACTGCTGCTCGCTCGGGGAGATGCTGCTCCCTATAAGTTTCAGAGACCCATTAAGGACCAACAAACTGAAATAAGAATTGGACTGAGTCTAGACCCAAACTCCCCAGCTCAGGTTCATTGCACCAATAATAGGAAAAAGAAAAACAGAAGTATCTTCAGCTGAGCTGCTGACCATCACTTTTAGGCTTTTTGCAGTGGAAGCTCAGTATTGTTACTCTCTTCCTCTGTGGGATGAAGTAAGGAACTTGCATAACCGAACATCCCCTCCTCCGTCCAGTGCCAGCCCATGTGCCATTTGTGGTTCTGCACAACTGGATTGCTGGTGAGATGCTGCCACATGGTGAGAAAATACTCGGTGCCGCTAACTTGAGTTCAATTTACTCTAAAGCTGAGAAGTTTTGGAGATGTAACTTCCAACACAGAGATAGAAAGATTGATTTGGAGCTGGTAGGCTTTCTCTGACATAAGTTCCCCTGCGCTATACAATGCCTCTGTGAGCTCCAAAGTTTCAGAAACAATGCTAGCCTAGAAACTAGCAGGGGAATCCCTTTCCCTGCTGATTATGTATTTTTCTGCAGCAAAACATTGTAAGAAAGGCATTGAATTATATAAACCACAACAGTGCTTGGTCCTCATAGCCCTCAGTGACTTGGAGGCACTAAAGACAATGTGATGTAGCAGTATAGTAGTTTCCACACTCTGGATTTGTATTATTAAATACCAGGATAAATACTCATTTCAAACCCACATCATTTGTCAGCTCTTGAGTTATGGCTGCTTTGGTAACTTAGACACCCTCTCCTTCTGCCAAGTTCCCATGCTCTTTGTTTTGAATATGTGTAATTTTATGTGTTTGGACTTAAATAACTTCTGCTGTTTCTCCCAAGTTCCTCCTGTGCTAGAACCTGCCAGACCCCTTCTGGGGAGGAACAAAGGCAGAGGCACTTCCAAACAGGATGAAAAGGAAGGGGGGGGAGGACTGTGTTCTTGAGAAACACATTGTTCTTTTTTTTTTTTTTTAAGGAATTGGAAAGTCGTGCAGAAATTGAATCAACTTTGCTGTTAACTTTGGTCATGGATCTTGAAAATGTCTCTTTCCCATGAAATCCCAGTGGCTTTCTGGAGTTTAGCACCCACAGGCCATGTTTACAAAGCAGCTGTGGACATAAGAGGTGACTAGATGCTAGAGGGCTATACAAAAACTCTGAAACACATTATGCATCTGATTTCCATTTAAAAACAGTTCATGCTGGCATGCTGGGTGCCTCCATCACCTAGATGCTTTTTAAAATCCCTCTACAAGTCTATAAGCCTCTTTTAAGTACGGAGTGCCAGTATCTATTTAGACCAGTTTGCAGGCATGACTTTGGCAACATTACTTAAACAAGTTCATTGTATAAATGGATGCAAAAAAAAAAGGTCCCAAAAGACTAACATCCTGTCAGTGCTCAAGGCAGGTCTCCAGGAGTCTCTGCTAGATACTGAGCTAGCATAAATCAGCATAGTTCAGCAGTCTCTACCTGGAGCTCTGCTGGTTTATACCAGGGGAGACCTAGAATGATGTCTCTTGTGCTTAGAGCAGGGGCTAGAAGGGCTGGATGAGAAGTGATTTCCCTGATGCCCTTTGAGACTGGTGTGGTTTGTCTCACAAGTGGAATGAGTTTGGCATGCCTTAACTACCATTCATCAGCTCCTAAACACATGACAGAAAGGTCACGGACGTGTGGACATAACAAGGGACCCTGTGAATTAGGAGTAAGAAATAACAGCATTTAGGGCCGGCTGGAGACTTAAATGTTTCAAAATCAGACTTGGGGAAAAAGTAGAAGTGATATTTCCTTCTGACCTTTTAGAAACACTCTGAAAGACTCCAGACTGCACAGAGGCTGGAAGTAAGGGCCTTGGGGGCTCCTCGTGCCGACAAACCCTGGTTTAGGGCTGTCCTCTTGCTGAGAGACCTTGGAGCCAGGCAGCCTGGGCTCCTGGGGCAGCCAAGCCAGGCTGAAGAACTGGCAAGCTCTGCTCAATCCCTGGCCGCTGCTGTGTCAGCACTCTTCTGAAACCAGCCCGGCCCAGGGAGCACTGCAGTGTGCCAGGCTGGTATTTTCCTACAGAGGAGTGTTGCCTGGGAAAATTTCAAGCTAGTCTCATTGCAGAGCTGCACAGCGAAGGCGGTGATGCTAGTGGATGGCAGAGCAGCAGGGCAAGGCTGGGATGCTGGGGCAAAACTCTGAGGTAACCTGGTCTAGATTAATTTTGTCTTGGGAGAACTGGAGAAATGCTTATTTTGTAAGAAGCTATTTGCAGCATGTCCCAGGTAGTCTGAGCACAGCAGTCATCACCCTACCTTTTAATTTCCTTTTCTTCTCTCTGGGGCTCCCAGCAGAAACTGGGGAGCTGACGTATGATGGGTCTGCCCTTGCAGGACCCAAGAACAAGGCAAGAAGGTTACAGGCAGGCACAGCAGGAACTTAGGGTGTCGAAAAAAAGGCCAGAAGACTCTTGCAGGAGATTGAGGTAGCGTCTAGGTGTGAGCTGCTCCCTTCCTTCAGAGATGCACGTCAGCTGTAGCTTCCTGCGTGCGTAGCTGGTAGCTGCTTTGCTCTGCAGCAGAGGTCACTGTACAGCCAGAATAGCAGCGTGATGCAGGGCCACACACTGCTCTGGGTACAACCTGTACACTGCCCAGGGGAGGTCAAGGCTCAGTCCGGCTCCTGTTCTTTCTGTCATCACCCATGTGCTGTCCCGGGACATGTCCCCAGTGGGATACAATGGGACAAAGGGAGCCAACTAGGGAGACAATGTCCATCCACCGCCTGGGGAAATGTGAGCAAAAGGGGTAGCTCTGCCAGGGAAAGTGGGGCATTTGGCACTGTTGGCCATGTGTTGATAAACTGCCAGGGCTGGGGTGAAAGCACAGGGCAATGCTTGAGGCATTGCAGTAAGGGCTTTTCAGAGCTGTACTGCATATTCAAAAAAAAAAAAAAAATGCAGGGTGGAGACAGGGAGCTGGCAAGCCAGGCATACTACCCTGTCACCCTGAGAGGTAGGACAAGTCTTCCCTCTCTCTTCACCTCTGTTTCTTCCTTTGTAAGCTGGATTATAATGTTGTTCGTGTCTGGAGGATCACCAAGTACTTCGATTTTCTTAAAATGTAAATGTAAGCTCCACTTGGTACCATCCAAGTAACAAGCCAAGTCAGCCAGCAAAAGGCTTTCCATCACGAGTCCATCCACTTGGACCCCAGCCTGGGCGCAGGAGGTGTGACTGGGTGAGTTACTTTGCTGCCTCACTTTAATGCAGCCAGCCTGGAGTCCTGATTTTAAGAAACACTTCCAAAAGCTGAGTGCTAAATAATAGGGCCAGCTGGAGTTAGGTTTACAAAATAACCCAGTCCTTAAAATGAGCTCAGCCTGTGGGGTATGTCTTAGAGATTGAGTGCTTCTGGCTGTCTGGCAGGAGATGTTGAAAGTCCTAGATCCTCTGGAAATCTAATGCTGTCGCTCTGAAAGGGCTCTGAAAAGCTCATGTGTAAGGGACCGCAGCAGACAAAGGCCATCTGATAACCACAGGAAGGGCAGTGGAAACCTTTGCTGCTTCTGTGTGAAGAGTGGTCTAAAACAACTAGTTCTCTGGGTAACAGAACTGAAAAAAAAATTGTCACGTTGACTTTTCTGTTGATAGGGGTTTTGGGATGTTTTACAAGCTTCATCTGAACCTTTTGCCCTGACTGGGAGTCTTTCTGTACTGAGTCTTTGGTGTCTTTTAATACACAGGCTCACACTACTACCCTTTCTGCCAGTTCATTCATACCTTGTCTTTCTTCTCCTTATCTGTTACTTTCCTTAAAACTTCATGACCTTTGAGGCCTATAGCTCTGCTGACCCCCTACATTTCCATTATCAAAGCTGATCCAAACTTCCCAAAAGTTACAAAAGTCCCAACAGGTTTACCCCTCCCTGCCCCAAGCATGGCCATGTAAATCCTCTCTTTTTTTAGGGAACAAGGGCAAGGGGAAAGCTTTTTGGTGCCTAAAATAGATGCATATGAAGTGCTCTGATCTGGAAAGCCTGTATCAGCTGAACACTGAAGGAGACAGAACAGTACATGTACCTTCCTCATCTGACATGGTGCTGGTTACAGGGGTGGGAGGTGTGCAGCACACATCTTAGCCCAAGCTGGATGCTGAAGCAAGGCAACCTTCCACCAGCAGACCTGGAGGGACTTGGAGTAACCTGGCTTTAGTCTCTGCTTGGGGTAAGCAGCATCCTATAGACATCCAAAGCTTCCATTATTTGTTATTATTGTTTATTTACCTATTTATTGGGAAAACACTGAAGACAGATGGATAATGGAAAGGTTAAGCGGCAAATTGCTGTGCTTCTGCCTGGTCAGAGAACACAGGGCACAGCCTTCCTAACCTGTAATATAAGTCCTAATGCGCAAGGAAAATTATTTTGCCTTCCACTAAAGGGCAATTTTCTGATCAGCTCTCATTTTGTAGCATGCCGAGAAGAGAGAGCAAAAGGAGAGAAATATATATTTATATATGTATAAAAAAAGAAGAAAGGGAGGAAGAAAGAAAGAAACACTTATGCTTTAATGGAAGCTCATTTTTGTAAAGTACCCTAGTGGCCCCCGTGGGCCCAGAGAATTAAACGCTGTCATTCATAGCTTGAAAGCGGAGCCATCCAGTTTGCAGACACCTGTCATAATTAAACTAATGGCTCTGAAAATGTGCCTTGATATTAAATCTATCTTCCGCCGAGGAGCAGGGCTGATTAAAACCGCTGTTTGACAGTTAATGATGAACCTCTCGCTTGCTGAGCTCCGTAACTGGAACAGACCGGTTCATCCCTCCCTCGCCTTTCCCGTCGAGCCCTTTCCCGTATCCCTCCCCACCGCCTTCCAACCTGAGCCACACGGCTTCTCCCCAGGTCCTGACCTACAGGCAGTGGGAGATGGAGAGTCCTAAGGCTCTCAGTAAGTTCCTGGGATGGTCGATGTTAGCCACAATCTTGGGCTGCAGCTCCAGTGTGCAGTTAGTGGTAGGAGAGAAGACATGTGCCCAAGAACCGAATTTGCAAGGGATTGACTTGCCATAGCACTTGTGGTACTGTAGAGCTACTGCTGATGGGGAAAATGCTGAATCACATCTTTGTGCCCAGAAACTATGCCCTGTCTGGGGCCGTGCATCTGGGAGAGCTCACAGTTCTCTTTCCAGTGCTGCTACTAGGTAGTTGGCATCAAAATATGAATCTCCCTTGCTCTGGGGTTCATCAGCTGCTCCTACTTATTCCCCTGAAGATGTCAGAACCAACTTCTGACATCACAGTTTGTTGCCAGGGCAATGGGTTTGCTGTTGCAAAACCAGGATTATGATTAAACAGAGAAAGAAGAGTCTTTAAGGAACAAAATCAGTGTTTACTTGGAAATGTGTTCAATAACTACTTGGTAGTTCTAAGTACATATCTCTAAACAGACTGGTCCAGCTGCACCTCTGAAACCCGTCAAGCCAGTTGTCTCCCTTTTTCTTTTCCACTTGCTGCTGACCTCATCAAGGACAAAAACTAGACAAGCCATTGAGGATTGAAGTCCCACTTGCCCCACAGGTGGTGGGTTTTGACACTCAAGCCGCAGCAGTGATCTGAGTGTGGGATGCCCACATAGGCACAATGAACTTCAAGTGAATGCAGAGCTAATCAGACACAGCCCCAGTAATTAGTGTGACACAAACTCTGCGAAGTTCAGATAAGCATCAGCAGTTCCAAGTAGCATTTATTATTATTTGCTGGGTCTCATAGTCTCTAGGTACTTGAATTCCCCAGCTCTACAATGGAGATATAATAAAGCTTCCTTATCTGCTTTGTTTTAATTGATGATGAGCTCCATGGGGCATGGGCTGTCTCCCTGTGAAGGCATGCACGGTGCCCAGCGCCGAGACCTGTATTTGGGGGATCAGTGTATTGCCACTGTACAAATAACTAATCATGTTCATGAGTGAGGATGCTGCTGAAGTGGTGAGGGGGTCCTTTGATAAATACATACAGAGAAAAAGACCCACTTGCTGGAGCCGCCTGATGACAGAAGCCTACTCTCCACCCCGCCTCGCACTGACACCCAGCCAGGCTCCTATCTGACTATCATTAGCTTTCTTACCCAGCTCTAATGCCATCCGCTGCCACAACAGTAATTACCAGGAGATTAGGCAGCATTAAGCACTCTTTAATTTGACACATTGCAATGATCTCCATTCAGCCTTTCTGCTCGAATAACTCTCCATAAATATTTTGTGAGGCTACCAAAATAAACAGAGGCTCGGCTGTTTGCACAGCTGAGATCTTTGCAGCTTTTCGAGAACCCAGGTAGCAAAGCCGAGGGTGGTACCAGGGGCATGGATGGGAACTGAGTGGTCAGTTGGGTATGCAAGAGCACCAGGGAGTGGGAAAATATCTTTGTATAGCAAAAGTAAAAATAATAATGATAATATATGCCTCACACCAATGGCAATTTAATAGGAAACATTTTTTAAACAACGCAATAAAGAGAGATGGGTATTCATGTAAGAAGTGGCTGCATTAGAAGAAATAATAATTACACTGGAGTTGTGTTCTTTTTTTTCTTTTTTTCTTTTTTTTTTTTTTGGTGTGCTATTAGCCTAGACATTATTCATTAAGTAATGCAATGGAAAACCACTGTTAATACAGCAATAAATCCCATGGGCCCCCATTGCTTCTGAGATAGGATCATTTGGTAATTACAGTGCATTAGAAGTTCAATATTCTTTCATTTTTTTCCCCTCGGCTTCTCGCCTGGATGAGTGGTGGGCTATGAAGGCATGTGCCGGGAGGATTTACTGTAAACACACCGCGTGCTGTTCCACGTGGTGCTCCTGCACCTGGCACTGGCACAGAGATGTGCAAGAGCAAAGCAAACAGAGCGGAGCGGCGGGGAGAGCTTGAGGAGGCTGGGGGGTCCCTGCACCTCCCAGTGTGTCAGCATCTCTCTGCTGACTGGAGAAGGAGCCCAGGACAATGATACTTTTAGGGTGGGCTCCGTGGTTGTCTGTGGGAGATGGTGTGAATCTGGGCTCTCAAGCTTTCATCCTACTTTGTGGGCAGTGTCTCCTCCTAACTGCATGAGTAACGGAGCATCAAGGGCTTGCAGGCACTTGGGAGTGAAGGAGGGAGGGCTTGACCAGAGCCCAGATGAGCCGGGAACAGAGAAGGAGAGAGTTCTTGGTGGGTTATTGACAAGATCTGGACAAAAATTATTGCTGCTTTCAGGACCACATTGCAGAGGCCCATGAACAGAGCCAGGAAGGGATTGCCCATCTCCACTCACCCGAGCCATGGAGCCCCTGCTCATCAAAGCACTGAGCCCGGGGCCTGGGGAGCAGCTGTGTGTTTGTTACGGGGTAACGCTGCCGCCGTGCAAAGGAAACTCCCCTTCCTCGATAAGGCAGCTGCTGTTAAACAATAGGGAAATCTATTGGCTGCCTTAACAGATGCATCTTCCCTTTGTGCTAAGTAAACTGTCTCCATTTACAGTGTCAATACTGGCTCGGAGTCGTCCCTATTCCTGAAGCAGCCCTTGCCAGCTCATGGCCGGCTGCTGCCCCAGCTCTCCTGCGTGGGGAGAGCTGTCAATAGACCTGTCAATAAGATACTGGGGACTATTGAGCGGCATAGGCATTTAGGGGTCACTGGTCGATAGGAACTCTCATCAGGAGATGTAGGAAATGAGCGCTTTCAAATACAGGCAGGAAAGTGAGACTCCCCAGGGGGGAATGATACAACTCAATTTTCCCTATCCTGTTGCTTTGTCAGTTTGCCCAAGTCTGGAGAAGGTGGTGGCTGCAGGAGCAAGGAGGGAAGGGGAGGAGAGGGAACAACGCATCCGAGTGTTTGACTGAAAACATCTCGGAGGCTGAAAAACAGCTAGCCGCAACCCAACCACAGGCTAGCATCGAGCTCGGTGCTGGGGAAGGGCAGGGAGACAAGCAGGCTCGGCGTGAGCAGCTCTGCCTGGGTGCCCAGCCGGCTCACCTGGGGTGCGAGGCCACATCCATGTTGTGCGGGATGCAGTTTCTGTATAGCCTGTGTTGGTTGAGATTGTACTGTGGCTGAGCTGACTGCAAGAACTAAACGGCCTTGGCACCGAGTCCAGCATGAAAACATTGCACGGCACAAATACACACATACACAGGATATACTTCACTTATTAAAAATAGTGAGCTGATGACCAGGGCGTTGAGAATCCCAGGGTTGCTCTGAGCCCTCGAGCAGTTAATATTTCTTTGCTACCCCCCCCCCCAGCAGCCTTCCTGGTGTTTCTCCTGCTCTCTCTCACTTTGGCTTTGAAGGACCCACTAGCCGCCACTGAACTTGGATGATGCTGGAACATCTGAATCTTAATCACCGTCTGTGCTGCAGATACAAAGTGTTTGCTGCTGTTACTCAGTTTCTGAGGCTACAGTCAGACAGCTGTTGACAGCAGGAGCCAGGCAGAGCTGGGAGCAGTGGGTAGCAGAAGCTTGTAAGAGTCTTTCTGTGCTCTGAGCTCTTTAATTCTGATTTTGTTCATGATTTCTTGCAAAGTTTTATTTTGAAACAGAAGACAAGCCCATGCATGTTTCCGTCCTGGAAGCCATAGTGTAGAGATCCACCCCGCAGACAGCATAGAAACAAGCTCTTGCTAGACTCATCATTTGCTTTACTCTGAGGCCTTTTTATCCACAGGATTTGGTGCAGTTTAGTCAGGCAATGGGCAGCCACTGCAGCCTTGCCAGGCAAGGTGAGTCACGCAGGGGGACTTGTCCCCGGGGAGCCTGCCATCCTGCACTGCGAGGCTTTGCCTGGCTGCTAAGGAGCTGCGTCAGGGCAGCTGCTCTAATTGCAGTCTGGTGACACTGAACCCTGTCCTTGGGGTTGTCAGGTCTGTAATATCTTGTTTGTAACCCGTGCGCTTGTGGGGAGCAGACAGAAACTGCAACATTGAAGAGGACAGGTCTGATGGAGTTGTCATTTTGAACAGGGCAGAGTGGGGTTTTCTTTTTGTTCATTTTCTGCACTTTTTTTGTCTCCTTGTGAGACAGGTACAGAGCACAAAATAAGGGGGTTTCCTCCTTTGAAGCAGTGACAGTAGACTAAAGTAGAAAGGTACAGCCTAAACTAAAGGGAGCTAAAACCTGAGCTGAGGGATGAGCCTCCCTCAGCTGGGTTCTTGGGTGCCTCGTGTGGAAGGAGCAGAGGTATTACAAGAAATCTCATCCTGGCTAGATGGAGCATTTAAGGGAGTCCCTTAAACCACATGCCTTGTGTCATGGTGACACCGTGCCACCATGGCACAGAAGTATTTGTGTTTTCCATCTTGCATGACATGTCCTTGCTGGATTCCAGCTTCCAGCACACAAATATTGTATGTGATGGGGGGAAGCTGTGGCTACTCAGCATTACTCCCAAGAGCTCAGTGATCTGGGTTTTTCCTTAAGTGCCATTGGATTGCATGCACTGCAAAAAGTCTTTTTCTCTATACCTTGCCACTTGACATTATTTTTCGTCTTGTGGTGTTGTTTTTCCCTTTCCGGATAGTTTTCCCAGCTCCACATACCTCTCCAACTTGCTTGATTGTGATACTTTTTTCAGGGTTTGGGTTGCCTTTTTTTTCCTGTTCTCAATTGCTCAGGGCCAGTGCTTGAAATTAAACTGTCTCGCTATGTGATGCAAATCAGATAAGAGAAACCAAATGAGCCCCATGTGTTCATCTGCGGAATCCTATTCTGCTAAAACTCGTTCTGTTTCATTCTGATCTTAGACAGACGTAAATCAAGAGGAACTTATTTTAAACCAATGTCAGCAGGAAAAAGCTCAGCAGAAATAACAAAAACACCATGCCTTGTGTGTTTATCACTCTTCAAGGTAAGATAAACTTTTAGCCCAGTTGTGATTCATGCGCTTGACTTTCCCTGGTGGGTTTCTCCAACATTGTGCAGGCTGTAGTGCAACTCCCAGTAACACATTTGCAACAGGAATTGGCGTGTGTTGCTGGGTGGTGTAATGTAGGCTAGGAGGAAAGGGATGCAAGGCATTCCGGAAGTTTAAGGAAAGGGCTATACAAAGCATAAAAAAGTGCAACTTTGGTGAGATGTTCAAAACTATGGCTCAGAGGTCAGCGAATGCTTTTGTCCAAGACAGCCTGAGAGGCCACTTGCTACCTTTGACGTGGAGGGCTGGCTGTTAGCTGTACCTGTGGGGTCTGCAGCTCCACCCGGGCTAAGCTCAACTGCTCAGCACGATGTACGCAAGTTACTGGGTCTCAAAGGCAGGACCCAGACAGGTCTTCACCGCTGGAAGTGTTGGACTGTCCTAGTTTAGGAAGACTAGCTTACAGGCTAATTATGGAGCAACAAAAATAAAAGCTGCAGCAAGAATCAACCCATCTCCTGTATGGTGAGCTCCCCGTCCAGTCCCCACAAGCTGTTTCAGCAGAGGGCTCAGGAGGACATGGGTACTTGGGCATATTGGTGGCACGGAGATGCGGTCATGGCAGCGCTTCCACAGTATAAGTGGCGCCAGCACAAAAGCGAAGAAGAAAAAAAAAAATTGCAAGTAAATAAAAAGAAGCCCATTTGCAAATATTGTAAGGAATGCATGTTCTCATACGTGCTGCTATTAAGTCCGTTCGTATCATATCAGCAAACATCATGTCAGCTTGGAGAGGTTCCTACTTATTTCTTTTTCCCTGTGAAATGTTTTTCAATGCCTGAGCGAATCAAAATGAATGTAAATGAGGTTTATTAAGTCAACCCCACACGGTGCTGTATTGTCAGCGTTTGTAGGCTGTGACAGGTTAGTTATTGCAGTTTGAAGGGAATGTCACCAGCACAGCAGTCTTCAGAAGTAACTTTTAAAAAGAATAATAATAATAATAACAACAATAACAACAACATCTCAGGGCTATCTGTGATTTTTTGAGAAGTCATTTCACAGAAAGGTGGTGTGTCTAGAGGGCATTTCCAGGCAGCCTCCGGAGTCTGCAAAGGCAACGTGCGTTGTGTACAGTCATGTGTGTGTGCAGCCTGTGTTGGGGCCAGATACGAGCTCCAAAGTTATTTTCTCTCTTCTCCTGGTTCACGAACACTACCAATCACCATGACATCTGGAAGATATCCGTTTGTAAATATAACCCCGTTGAGCTGTCTCACGAGTCTTGCTGGTCTTCAGCGAGCCAGTCTCATTATTTTTAGTAAATTACTTCGGCCTTGGCTATGCTACAAAAAAAAAACTAGTAAGGGTAGCGTTAATTTAGTTATTTACTTAGATTTAAAATAACAGAGACACCCATCCAAGGCTCTAGGTGCCTTAACATGGTTAATTGTACAATAAATTCCATTCAATTACAAACTCTGCTTCATTAATATCCTCATTTCCATAGGCACTCAGCCAGTAAGCCACCACCCTGCTGTCATCTAGAAAGCTCACTCTCCAGCCTTTCTCAACACTCTCTCCAGTCTTTTGCAGCATATTTGACAAGCCATCAAATCCAGGTTATTTCTGACCATGTGGGAAATAGACTTCAGGAGCATGGAGGCCTCAAGGGAAATGCACAGGGATCTGCTTATTGTTCCCATCTGTGTGATCTTTCCAAGCATGGACAGTCGTGATGGCATGGTGAGAGGTGACACCCATAGGAAGGCTGGTCCCAAGTCATTCTGTGGGGCCCTTTGGTGGGACCTGGGATCTCTGGATTGTCTACTGCTGCTCTTATCTCATGGACTCCTCATAACATGGGCTGGAGGACTTTAGTAATCTTGACCGCTAAAAATCTGAAAATGGCCACCTTTAGAAACATGCACTTTTTTTGCCATCTGCAGCTAAGTTTGCGGGCAGTCAGAGGTACTTGCTGGGTAAACTGTTCCTTACGCTGTTCCCCTTATCCCCTGTAAACTGGATTCTCCACAGTTGGATTCTCCTCCAGTTTATTCTGCAGGAAGATCCTTTCCCTTGGATCAGCAAGGAGAGTGGGATGTTTTAGCCAGCTTTTAAACACGTAGGTGAAACCTGTGAGTCAGTATGCATGTGTGCAATCATACTCATTCATTAGCTGCTTCTACTAACTGAAAAATAGCAAAAATTAAGACAGCTTTGTTCTCAAAGCCAACAGACAGAATCCAACCCTCCCCTATATGAGTTTCCAGCAGCACTGGCCTAAAATTGATCTAACGAAACACCCACAATACTTAATATACTTTGGCTAGGTTAGTGTTAGATCAGAAATGTTCTGAAGATGTCACATAAGCTAGACAAAATTATTTGTTCCCTAAAGGTATCGATCTGTGCAAGGTGCCTTGCAGTCCATCTGCAGAGAAGGGAGTTGCAGCCTGACAGAAACCTACTCTGGTTTTGCATATTTATTCCTCCTTTAAATCATTTCCAAACCACTAAACCATTTTACAAGGACGAAGGAAAACATCAATTACAATTACAGTGAAAAACTCTTTCAAGGCAGAGCCTGGTAGACAGAAAATGTAGCCATCCATTTGTAGTTTTTCACCAGGTGCTTCATAATATTATGGTCTGTTTCCTCCCCAGCTATCATCTCTTCCCCCGTCCCACCATGTCTCCAAGATCTTGGTGTTCCCTGGCAGCAGGTGGAGTGGAGGGTGAAACCTCCTGACCCGTCTCAGAAGCTCACCGGTGACGTTTTGGCCCCCGCACCTCCACCTCCCCGGGCATGAGCCAAGGCTGGCTCTTGGGCAGGGAGTGCTACAACAGCAGCCTGATTAAAAGGCTGCTCCTGTTCTCGGTAACGCTGCTTGGGGAGCGTATACAGTATTCGTAACATCTCACAAAAGAGCTTCTTCCTGGAAGAATCCTAGCTCTGTCTTGCTGACACAAAGGGCACGGGTGGCACTGAGGATTTCCCAGGTTTTGTGGACTTACTCCAACCTCCAGCCCCTGTTGCTCAATTCCAACACTTGTGTTTCCTGCTGGGCAGAGGGACGAGGGAAGCAGTTGCTGATGCAAAGCACTAAGCCAGTGGCCACTCGCCTCAGGGTCTAGTCCAGCTTGGCTTTGAGCTTTGTCTGGTTACTGATGTTCATACAAAGGGGCCGCAGTGCCGAGGAACAGCGGTATTTTGTACCATCACTTAGAGTCAAACCAGAACAGAAAACAGATTTTCTTTTCTGGAAAATTCGTGAAATGGTTTGCACACAGATATGTGTCTCTGTCTGTCTGCCTTTCTATCCTGTGTTAGAAAGAAAAATCCAAAATGGGGTTTTTTTTTCCCTATATTAAAATGGACAGCAGCTAGAACTTGCATAAAATATAATGTAATCAATAATTTAACATAGCCTAAAAATTGGAATTAAATGAAGGAAAATGACTCAAAGTAAAAAGTTTTATCATACCTATATGAAATATTTTATCACCGTGCAAGATTAAATGAAAAACTCAGATGATGCCACTTCCAGCTCTCTTCAAAAAAAAAAAAAAAAAACAACAAAAAACCAACCCACCCCCACCCCCCCAAAATAACCATCCTCCAGCCCCGTTCAGGCTGGACCAGGTTTTGCTGCTTAATGGACATCTGTGAATTGTCTCTACTTGCAGCGTCTCCCCAAGATAGAAGGCAAGGGCATCTGGAAGTGCTGGATTTGGGAGACAGGTGTTCAGTGTCTCATCGGAGATCTAAGGCAAGCATTTGTCTCAGCGTTTCGGGGAAGGACATGGAAGGTGGTTGGAATTTGGGTTGCGTCACTTTGAACGTGACCCACTTTCTGTGCCTGGCTCTGCAACGGGCTAGACCCGGTGCTGGCAGTTGGCAAGCAGAGCCAGCACTTACTATGTACATCCACCATGGCACTCAGTGGGCTGCAGTCCTGATAGTGCAAATTAAATTAGCTACTAATTGGTTAATTGGTGAGGGGTTCTGTAAAGCAGCTAGGAGCAAATTAAGCAGGAATGAGAGAAGTGCACATTTGAGAGCCATGATTGCTCTCTCCGAGGGCTGCCAGTCAGTAACGTCATGGGCTGGAAAGCAAATGGGGAGGAGAATGGCTATTGCCTATGCTAAGGGCTCACTCATCCTGTGTGCCCGTGGGGTGCATGGCATTATCCTCCGTGCTGGACCGAGGGAGTCTTGACTCGCGATGAACTGCCGAGATGTATGGGCAGCCAACGGGGCCTTGAGCATGCTGGCATGCCAGAAAATCTCTTTGCTTCAATGGCAAGCTGGATTGTAGTGATTAATCTGGGTCTAGCGAGGACAGCCCAGTAGGCACGAGCATGTGTCCACATGTAGGAGTGTGTGACCCGCCACGTGTCCTCCCGTGTGTACATGTATATACGCTGTGCCTGGCTGTGAATCTCGGGGAGCCCTCGTATGCATGAGACTGCACGGAGGCTGCAAATACACGGGGGTTTCTGTTTGGTAGCGCTCGTGTCCTCTCACAGCCCTGGTGCAATATAGGCTGCGTGGAGCCGTGTCCTGCCCGTTCAGCAGCCGTGCTTGCACCGGGGCTGTGAGCAGGGCAGATGGGTGACCAGAGTGGGGCCTCCCCGCGTCGCCCACCTCCTTCCTCAAGTGTGCTCGCACTTGCTCAAGCTTGGTAGCATCCCCAGATGGAGCTCTAGTCAGCAAGCTTCTGCCTCCAAAAGATGAAGAATTACTGTTCATCTTCCTTGTCAAAAACAGAAAGGGGAGGGGGGAGAAAAAGCCATTCAGAAGGAAATATGGGGACTTCTACCTGCAAAGAAATACATGCCTGTCCCATTCGAGCAGAATTGCCCAGGCCGTGGGTAAGGCCAGCAGAGCAGCCACAGGTGTCTGAGGGCAAAGGTGGATTTGGATTTTCCAGCCTTGTGCATTTGCCTTTAAATTCCAGCCAGATGCCACATTAACTTGCGTGACTTCTTGTCTGTAACAGCACATAATGCAGCACGAATGATGTAACTCAATGTGATGCCAAAATTTATAGGAAAAGACACTGCTTTCTGAGGTCAGGCTGGTATCTGATTTAAGCTGGCAGCGGGAGCATCAGTGTTTCTGCAAACCTATACTGTGGCTCTCCAGCAAATCACATTACTCTGAAAGACTTTGGCGGGCCCCTAATCTAGACAGCTCTTCAAAACTGGGTACATCAATTAGGCTGGAGTGCATCAAACCCACGCAGGGCTTTTTGGGATCCAACTCAGACAAACTCCTAAAACCACTTTCAATAAGAGATTTTTTGGGGGTGGTTTTTTTTTTTTTCTTTTAAATGAGCAGAAGGATTCTAGATAAACTCGATAAGGGCTGGAATCAAAACAGGATCCTAGAGCCAAAACTGGAGTGACAGCTATTCCGGGTAGTGAAAACGATGACAGATTCTGAGCAGACAGAAACGAACATGATAAAACAAGCAGGGCTATTATCCTTCCATTTGCATTGCCATAGCACATACAGGTCCCATCCCAGGCAAGGGCTGCGGTTGTGCCAGGCGCTGGGAAATACGCGCCAAGGGCCGGTCCTGGAGGGAGCGTGGAGCTCAGCATCTCACTAGACAAGTGAGCTGTAGGGTTGGGGAAAGGCAGAATTATCTTCTACGCAATTGGAAGACTTCGAGGCAGTCCAAGTTCTGTAGCAGATTGTTTCTTCTGATGCAAGATGACTCCTGACATGACATGGGGAAAGTAGTCAAGCCAAAAAAGTCTAGTTTTGGAAAAAAAGATCAAAAAGCCCCTAACCAGAGGGAAATATTTTTTGACCAGCCTATGGGGAAACTGAGGCACTGAAAGAATAAAAACCATGTGCTCAAAGCTGAACATGGCCTGGCCCTTCTGATTTAGCTCCATTTATTTGGCATAGAGATATTACCTGTGGTTTTCCTGGAAGCTGATAACTTTAAAAATCTGGTTGCAAGGTACTTGCCCAAGGCAGGTGGCAATTCAGGATTGCAACAGGTACAGGAGTTTCAGTTCCTCTGAATTTCCAAGACCTTGTCTAGTACCTAACCTAAACCCTTGATTCCGCTAAAAGCTATCCACACGCTAACAGGAGGGCCTTCAAGAGAGGAGATGGGGCTCGAGTTCAGCAAAGCCTTTAGGTTAGCATATAGGAATGACTTAGGGCAACATGATCAGGAGCCAAAAACTGGTCTCTGGAAGGAAAGCAAGGCTGGCTGGCTAAGTGCTGTGGTTAGAGCTTCAGTTGGTCTCTGAAATCAGTAGTGGAGGCTCTCGGTCTGGCACACCTATAGCTCTTGAAGCCATTTGCAAAATGTTACCTTTAAATAAGTGCTTATTTTTAAGCAGTGGTTAAAGTCTCACCAAAGAGTTTAAAACAATAATTTATAGCAATAATATGCTAGGACATGAAATAAAGCTGCTGATGGTAACATAAATAATGTATAGAATAATAAAAAGTGCTGCTGTTGTTGAAATCATGTGGTCAGCTCGCAGCGTGGAGCATGCCACAGTCGGAGAGCTGATGGCTTTCGGCATGGCAGGGGGAGGCAGGAAGGAGTGAGAAGCCTCATGAAGGTTTTCCAATCACTCCAGCCACCATCTCTAATTCTTTTCTTAGAGTATAAAATCATTCTTCCCCTGATCTCACTTGTGGTCAGAGCTCAGTACAGGCCCATCAGTCACCGCGGTGATTTGGTTCAGCAGGTGTTGGTTGTGCAATCGTTCATTTCGGGCTAATCTGCTAGCGGCTGTCAGGGGTTATGGAGTATTTATTGAGTTTGTGTCAGGTCCAGATGACCAATAGCCGGCAGCCGCTGGATACCCATTGACACTGATGATATTGCTGAATTAAACTAGGTGATGTATACAGAACTTGCTTAGAGCTAGTAATGAAGCTGGGAACCATTTGAAACACAATACAGAGGGCCCCAGTGCTTGGGGCTTTGCTCTCTACCTTTTAAATAAAAAATTATTATTATTTTCTTTTAACGCCAAAGGAGAAGCCATGAATCGAGCTCCACTGAAATATTTAGAGAGAAAAATAGAGTAGCCCAATGGAAATGAAAATCATCTTTATATTCTGCAGATTTACTGCCTGCTAGTTGGCCAGTGACTGAGGAATTTCTCAGCTGCTTTTTAGAAAGGCATCATGGGGGAAAGAGAAGTAGGGAGGATGATGAACTGATTATTGATTACGCTTCAAGGACCTGATCCTTTAAAAGGCTTTGCTGAGCACCTTCAAATCTCATTGACTTCAGCTCAGCACGGGACAGGATCTGGATGTATTTGCGTCTGGACTGTTCTGTCGTGTGTGAAGCTCCGTGAATTACACTTTACGGGGACTGCATCTCCCTGTCTGTACCTGTGAACTCAGACGTCCTCCCTGGGAGACAGAGTCCTAGGAGAGAGACTGAGGCGTGAGGGAAAAGGCAGAATGTGCCCAGGATTACAGCCCCTGTTACGGGCAGGGGTGGCACTGCTTCTTGTAGAGGCTGGAAGGGGAAGGCAGCAAACGCCAGGACAAAGCTGTGAGTGCAGTTACCCGGGGTGCTTGTGAGAGACGTGTGCTGGGCACCACCGGCTCCAGCAGCGCAGGAGGTCGGGACGGGCACAGGGCCTCTTCCAGGCAGCTCCGGGCAGAGGGAGCCTCGCGCCAAGTGCTCCGTGCACCTCCGGGAGCTCGCTCTTAGCACCGGGTGGGAGAGGAAAGTTATTTTTAGAAGATTAGGTTGGCCATCCAAAACAGCAGCTCCTTCTATCTGGAGGTAAAGGAGGAAGCATTGGGCTGCAGTTTGGTCACTTGCTGGCAGGGTTAGGATCAGGGACCAGGAAAAGGGCTTGGGATGGCTGTGTCAGGCAGGTCCGAAGGTCTCTGCCAGACTAGCAAAGCCTGCAGCAGATCTGGAGGATGTCCTGTCCTAACCATGGAGGCTGAGCACCTCTGAGCAACCACGGCTTTCCCGTGAGGCTCCCTTTCTGCTGTGGGGATGGGGAGAGGTTCCAGGTTGGTGATTAGACCATGTTGCTACTGAATTATTCTGCACAGAGCATCAGAGTTAATTTGGGGGACAGTCAGCTTGTCTGAGGCTGTCACTGCTGCTGGCTGAAACCTGCAGTGCTGGAGAAAGAGCAATCAGAGCTGTGACCTTGGCAAGGACTGGGGTTAGATTACAGGCATGATTAAATGCCAAGGAGAAGGCTCTGAAGCTGCTATTTGAATACCTGTTTACATGTAGGATAATAGATGGCCACCCGCTGCCTGCAAGGCTGTAATTCACTCTGGGGATTCTGGGACTCGGATGACACCATAAACCATGCGAGGCAGAGTGCAGGATGCTTGCAAAGCAGCGCCGAGGCCCTGCGAGTGATTTACAACCACGGGCTCACTCTATGGCTATCTAATCTATTGTCTTTTTATTGCAGACACTGCACAGAGAAATTATTATTGTAAAAATTTGTTTAAAGGAGCTCTGTAAACTCACTTTGATCTGACAATTTCACCTTAAAATCCTCCTGTTTCAGTGGCTGGAGGAGAGGATGTCTGGCATCTAAATTATCTGTAGGTACAACTCCATCCAACTCTGCAGCGTAATAGCAGGAGAGAGTTGTCACTTAGGATTTTACTTCGGTCTATGTATCTCAGGGTAGAAAGAAGCGGGGGACAGAGCTGAGGAACCCCAGCATGTGCAGCCTGTGTACCCTGCAGAGCCCCAGGGGGGCTGCTAGACTCAGTCTGGGCTCGTGTCGTGCCTAACTCAAACAAGGGCTCTCCCATGAGCACTTGAACCTACACAGTCAATCTCTGAATCCCCCAGAAACCTTCCTGCCCGCTCGCAGCTGCAGGTGGTACTGCTGACGGCCCATGCTGAGCAAATGGGGTATAAATGAAGAGCATTGCAACAAGGTAAGGTTTGGCAGAGATGGAGAGAAAGGAGTTTGGGAAGGAAGCAGGCATGAGCTGAGCTGTAGAGCAGGTCGCCTCTTTTTTCCTCTATCAAAAGAATAGGTGTTAATGACTTCTCTGAGCTTCTACTCCTCCTGATGAATAATCTTTTTGCAATCTTTTCTGAAAAGCATGGTTTAGGATTAGGGTTGAAAGCTCAATTTGATTAAAAGAGTCAGGTGCAAATTAGAAGGCATTTTTGGTGCTTAGTCTTGCTGCTTTTTATAACAGGGCCCTAGATGAAAATATTTCAATTACTATTTACTCTTCTTTAGTGTCTTTCATCAAGGGACTGTCAGGAGCTCTCCAAGCACAGCTCCCTGCAGTGTGAGTATCTGTTCAGGCACGGGGCAGCTCTTGAACGCAGAAGGCACTATCAGCCAGGCTGCAAGAGTGGGGCTCAGGCAACTCGCATTCAATTACTTTGTGCTACAGACTCACTCTGTGACCTTGGACAGGGTACTTAATCTCAGCTCGCAGTGGTAAACAGGAGATAATATTTCTCTATTTCCTGCAGTGCAATGTGAGAATAAATCAAGTGAAAACGGTAGGCTGTTCAGAGAGGTCTGGGAGCCAATGCCCTCCTGAGGTTTGTCTCTAGACCTGCTCTCATTGCACATCTCCTCCCCTACACAGCCTGCTTTCATGCTCCATGCTGCTCATTGGCATCCAACTTTCCTCTGAAGGTGCTATTGTGCTTTTATCAAAGTCCTGACAATCTGAAACTGCTTTTTATGCAGGCTTCCTCAGGACCTTGCAGCAAATAATCTGTGGTGTTTTATACAAATGGTCAGCGCCTGTCTCCCACCTTAAATTTGCCATCCGTTGTTGCATGATTGGCATCCACACCTGCAAACGCCTGATTCCCTTAATGTTTTCCCCTTGCTGAAAACCATGAGGGTACTCCTTAGCTTGTGACTAATTGTCCAAAGCCATTTCACACAAGGATAATCTATAAATGCGTAATCTATCCATGTCTGTGTGGCAAGCAAGGAAAAAAGCGGTTTAGAAAGATCAATCATCTAAAATCATCACAAAACACATTGGTGCCCAGGTCCCTGCTCATCCTCAGCTGAGGAAATGATAGTTCTGAGAGATTGAGGCTTGAGAAGAGCTTTTCTGCATCTCCATAGCTTTTTGATCCTAAGATAGATTACCCAGAGATTGCTAACTGCTCCCTGCTCGTGCTAAACAAAGATAATAGCATTTGGAGTCACCTCCACGTAATGATGCAGCCACCAAATAAATTATCCTTTCTCTATTCCCAGCACCAGAGCAGGGAAGGTGGCTTCGGCACCCTGATGGCTGAGAGGGGAGGGGGGAGGCTGTGACTTGTACCCTGCTCTCTTGGGACTGCCTTAAAAAAATCAAGTTCCTAAACAGCTGAAAAAACATAAAATGCTCCATATACTCTCTATAAACAAGCAGTTAGAGAAATCCAGGCTGGAAAACACTTGGTGGAATAAGGTCAAGCTTCTCATATGAATCAAATTAGTGGCCGCTCAACTAGCACCACAGTACATTAGGCTGAAGGGACTGGGGAAATGGAGCTATTTTCAAGGTTATGCTTTTGTTTCCTCTCTGAGCTGCTTGCTGCCAGGGGACCTTGGCCACTCCAAGTCACTTTGGGGGGGATATTTTCTGTCCCCTTTCCAACATCTGCTCTAAAGGTGATAGAGAGAATCCCAATTTGCTGTAAGAAAAGAGAGATAGCGTTACAGGCCAGTGTTGGCTCCCTCAGGTAACCTTTCTATTCATTGGTTTGGGAAAGATCCTTGGAAATAGCAAGGAAACGGTGGGGGAGACTTAAACCCTGAAGGAAATTACAGACAGGAACTGCAGGAGGAAATTACCTGGAACGGCTCCCATTGTTCTGGGTTAAAAGCGTGGCACAGGAAGCTTGTGGCAGGATGGTGATGGTGGAGTCCAGGCAAACACGCTCACGTAGCTGAGCCCCAAGGGATTTGTCTGAGGCTCGAGAGGCAATCTGGGCTGCAAGCAATAACCGGGCTGTTGCATCCCAGGCACAGAGTGTGGAATCCCTGTGCTCACCCTGACACCCCTCGAAAGCAGTTTTGTATCTTAGAAGCCTTCCCAGCTTCTCATGCTCTTTGAAGGAGGGGGGAGGCAGGGATCTGTTTAGCCATGCCCTGTGGTTTTGTTTTGGAGATGTCTCTTGCCAGCTATTAAACACAGCCAGGGTGCCTAGCTGCCATCCTTCTCTGCCTGCTTTCAGGCAGGAGGGCTTGGTGTTTGCTTCTCACAGTAAAAGCGAGATTGAGCATTGCTCTGAATGCAGGGAGAGTTTCTTGAAACTGAAGTGTTCAATTTTACTCCACTGAGCATCCAGTATAATCCATTGAAAGGGCACTGTCCTTCAGGCCTTTCAGCTGGGCTGACAGCTGCCCACTGATTAATTGACAGGTTAAAAAGATTGATTCCACATGTCAGAGCTGTAACCCTGCCAGAACAATACGGCTGTCAATTGGGCTGTAAAACAGACGCTTACATTAACAGCCCTGACAGCAGCAGCACATGAACACATGCACCTGCCTTTATGGAGAGCCTAAACACACAGCCGGGCAAAGATTAATCATCTTGAAAGCAATGTTGTAGGATCAAATAAATGTTTCTGCAGTGGAAAAGTGGTGCAGCGCCGACTTGGCATGGAGTCCAGCTGCAGATGGTGCCCGGCGGGCAGCCGTGGAGGGCACGGGGACCTCAGGGGTGGGGTCTTGCAGTTGTCTTCAATGCTTGAATTATTATCTTGGCCACGTGTCCTCTCTTTATCAACCTACTCAAAGGCGCGCACAGACACTGCATAAATACCTGCCGTACACAGAGCACAGCTGTGTTCAGCATTACTTGGCTTCCCCATGTACGTGTGCAGCCCCCCGTGCTGGCAGCCCCCGACCTCTCTGCCCCTCTCCCATGCTTTCACCGCTCAGGTGCCCGCTCAGCTGTGGGTTTATTTTGGCACAGGTAACCCAAAGCCCCCCCAAGGTCTCTGGGCTGCGGCGCTGCTCCCGGCTGGCTCAAGCAGATGGCACGGCTCAGGGTCGCGAGCATGTTTCGACATCAGAACAAGCATCGCCCTGGATGGGAGTGTGCTCCAGAGATTAGTGTGGGCATGAGAAAGCAAAACACTGAAGTAAATCACTTGTTCCTTTCTTTCTCGCTCGCTTTCCTTATCAGCAAAATGTAACTCATTAATATCTATCATACAGGGCTGTTTCCAAAGATCCTCAGCTGGAGCATACTTCAATAAACTAAAAGACTATTTATTTTTCTGACATCCTTTGAAGCTGGGCAAACTGCAGTGAGTTAGAGACATTTGTACTCACTCAGGAGGTCTAAACTGGGGCTGGGCAAAGGCTAGAGCTGGTACCAGCTCCATCGGAGCGTGCATGGCCCCAGCCCAGAGCATCTTGGGATGGAAAGTGTGCTGACACTGGCCCACGTGCTCCCCACCCAGTATGCTGAGGAATGAAAAAACCCTCTGCAATCTGGAGAGATAAGGAGAGGTTGAGTCACAAGTGAGCTCGGCTTTGCCAGAAGACGTTTCAAAGCTTTTATGGTGAGATTCAATACAGATATACAGAGATCAATTATCTTAAAAGCAGCAAGGAGGTTCAGCAAATATTTCCAGCTTTAAACAGGTTTATTTCCATCTGCACTTATCTGTGCTATTTAAACTCCATTGCTTGCAGTTAATCTTTTGTAATGCAGCATAAGAGGGCTTATTTACTTTCTAATGACATCAATTGGCCATAAATATTAGACATCTAAGGTTCGCTGAAGCTGTAGGGACAGTTTTCCATTCCTACTTGACATTTGACTATTTGCAGTGCTTCCTTTCTGTTTGTTCTTGTGTGACTCACTTATCGGCTGTCATAGGCCCATGTTCGATTTATTTAAATTGAATGAATAAGTACATTAGGCAAAGCTGTCAGGAGAAGAGAGAATGGGAACTCACGGGGATGAGTGATAAGTCAACAAGCTGCAAGGGAGATTCTTAGCAGAGCTGCACAAATCAAAGTGCTAAATAGGAGGAACAAAGACAGCACGGTGACACGATTCTGTTATGAGTGAAACTATAGATCTCAGGGTAAACAGGACCTACCGACCGTAATCTATGGGACACAGTGAGACATTTGTTCTGCATGCCATATCCTCGGAGCAGGCATTGCCGTAAGCCAAAGCCTGGGAGCATTTTAACAATACTAATAGTTCTAAGAGTTATTATAGGATCAAAGACTCTAGACTATTATCTGCCACTAAGGTGGGAGTTGTGCAAATACCCAGATATCGCTGTACTTGGGAAGATAGTTTTTCTTTTTAATTTTCTTCATTGCTTAGTACTTAGCTGGACTAATTAATTGTGGAAAGCTCATATCACGGCCCTACTGGAACTGTTTGCATTGAATACATTAGTGCTGATCTGAGAGGGGGGAAGATACCTCGAGTTATTTTGTCATTTTTAGATTATGGAAGTAATTTTCTTTGTGTGAGAGTGACAGAGTGTAAAGACACCTTTCTCAGGGGAACCATTTTGACTAGCTGGTCACTAGTGCTGGTGCTGCAGCAAGCTTATTGTGAAAGGAAACTTGCAGGTGCAACACGAGCCTTGCACTCGTTCTGCTTCTTCCATCATTGAAGACCATGTCCCATTTAATCACAGCAAATTTTAAATTCCTCTGCTCCTTTTACCAAACCTTTCGGTTGTGTTTTGTACAAATTCGGAGGATCTGGAACATCCCAGGTTTGAGCTGGAGCCACCCCACTGCTCCAGATCCTTGGCAGCTGCCAACTGTCTGCGATGAGCCCGTGCACACTAATCCTGGGTAAGGGGCTGTGTTCTTGGGGGTCACCCAACCTCAGCCTGGGCTAATGCAGAAGCCTCCCAGGCCTGAAGCCTGAGGCTTGTGCCAGGACAACCCAAACCCCCGTGAACCCTCAGTGGGGCTGGGTGCCAGCCCCTTTGCTAGGCTGTACAGGTGGTGAGTCTGATTTGACACCGATGGTTTATCTCAGGGAAGGGCTTGGAGAGCCCCAATCCTGTTCTTGCTTCAGTGTTCCTCTCCTCCAACAACATGCTTTTGGTTTTCACCTCCTAACCTTTGAACCCCCTGAAAAACCTTAATTGGCTGAACACAGTAAATCAGAGCTGACAGTAGTTGAATAGCAGCTGATTAAAGTAATTTGTTTTCAAACTCAGCCAGCTGCAGTCTCTTGCCTCCATGACTTCTGTGGCATTCCCTGCATTGCTCTCCCTCTTCCTTCCTTTCTTTTAAAGGAATTGCATCACATTTTTCTAATTCTTTGAAAATGAGATCCTCTTCTCACCCCTCTTCCCTTCCCCACAGAACACCAGCCTCCATTTTACAAGCCCAGCCTTGTTTATCTCCATGGCCACTTGTGAGATTCCCGCAAAGCGCTAGAGCGCTCTCCATTTTCAGTGCACAGGCCACATCTGGTTTTGTTTTGTTTGTGTTTGTTTTGCTTGTTTTTTCCCAAAAGAAAAGCAGGGAGGGAGGGAAAAGCATTTAAACTCATAATTCCACATAGCCTGCATGCTAATTGCACCCCTGGCCAAACCAGGTCATGAAATAGTTAGAAAATAGTTTAAAAATGCTGTTAAGGAAGCAATAACCAACTGTGAACAGACAAGTACGTAAGAACTGAAATGCGTTACTTGTCTGTTGAGAGCCTGAGAGAGGCGAGCATCCTTTAATGGATGCTGTACGTCCTAGAGTCTCAGATCTGTGCGGGAGAAGCATCAGGGTGCCAGGAGATGGCACCGAGGAGGAAAAGCTCAGGGCCTGACTCTGAGAGGCAATGGGTCATTGAAGTGACATGGTGGGAGACCTCCATTTGCCAGCAGAGTCCTGGGTGATGGGACGTGGTCAGCCCTTCCCCAGTGCAGGGTGGGCGGTGTGGTTGCAATATGCTTTCCTTCTATATTAGGCCACGAGCCATCCCCTGAAAAATGCGTCCTGGCTGAGAGTGCCATTCCCCAATCTCAGGCATCTACAGCCATATGCATCAAATTAAAACCAAATGCAAAATATAAATCTCCTTGCCATTCCTAGGAAAGGTTTCACATGACAACCACATTCCTGTGACACTTTCCATCTTATGTTTTACCGCACAGACTAACAGCTGTTTCCAAAACAAACCCTGAGTGATGAACAGACAAAATCATGACTGTTTGGACAAACTTGTTGTTATTGCACTGGGATCGTGTGTGAGTGGACAATCTGTGTCTGTTGGGCTTCCATTGCAACTGGCACTGCACAGCGTGCATGCAGAGAGCTCACGTGCAGACCTGGGGCCTCGCTAGGGCTGTACCATCATCCTTTTTTTTTTTTCCTTTTCTTTTTTTTTCCCCACATAAACATATTATGAAGCCAAGTGGTATATGGTTTTAAAGAGGTAACTTGTCTTACAGCATAGGCCTTATTCCACCTTAAGTTTTTCCAGGCTGAGAGAGAAATTTGGGTCGCTACTTAATTAAGACTTCTGAAGCTTCCTTATTATTATTGTCATTTTTGCTGTACTTGGAGTTGGCAAGCCTTTGGCAGCGAGAATTGTACAAGCACATACCAAAGAAGTGGCCCAACCCTTGATGACTTTACAATCCTAAGTAATCCAGCCCCATCTGAAATGAGGGTTTATACCCATGATCAGTTTTCAGTAAGCTCGCACACCTTGGAGCGGTTGTGCACACATCCTTCTGCAGATATTGCTGCTCTTAGGGCCCATCTGTCTAGAAATTACCCTGCACCGCACTGTGCATGTCTTCCCATGCGTGCCACAGGTTACCCAGAGGAGGGTTTGCTCACCAGTGGCCCTGGGTGCCAGCTCCAGAACTCGAACATCCACCTTTCCCAGCGCGCAGGCGAGGGGCATGAGTTCCGAAAGTGATTACTTCTCTGGGAGGATGTTTACCTTCCACAGCCGCCTTTTCCTTACATTTAAACAGAAATGTTTCCTTTTCTAAACAGTTTACATTTCTGATTCCAGAGGTATCCAGCTTGCCAAAGCCACCAGTATTTGTCTCACTTTAAATGCATTTATATGCTAATGCAGACAGTCTCTCCTGCTTGCACACGTACCACACACAACTATATAGAAATTATTCTTTTCTTGCTAGATTTACAAAATATGACCATCAAACATCCTTTGCATTTATCTATGTTAATCACAATCTATATATTACCTAGTGCTCATGTGATACAGACATTCCTCATGATAAACCAGACACGCACACCTCTGGATTATCTGTCCAGACTTGACAAATTTGTGCCACGTTTGGAGGAGGAGGAGAGGGGAGGAAGGAAATGTAATTTCAAGGATACCGTTCTGTGTATGGCTGGACAGCATTTCTGCCTTTTTTATTGCCTTTGGGATCATCTTACAACATTCTCTGTCCAAAGACTTCAGAGCACTTCACAGATATTACCTGATTACAATCTGCAGAGGTATGAAGTGCTTTTCCCAAGGTCAATCAGCCACTCATGGCAGAGTTTGTATAATCACTGCGATTTCCAGACTGCAGAGCCATTCAGTGTATAAAAGACTCATCTCCTTTTCCTGGGGGAAGCAAGGTGATGCTCTCATCGTGTCTAGACCTTTTCTGCAGAGGGGAAGGGAAGCAGCAGCTCTTCTCCTGCAGATGCTGGGGAGCTCACGAGCTCTCTGGGAACGCTCCCAAAGACCAGGGTACCACTGACGCAGCAGCCCGTGGTGAGGATGCCTACCCTTGGCACTACTCAAGGCGAGGGGGGGGGTTGCTATTGATTCAGGATTTTTATCTCATGTCTCTATTGCCCATTTTGTCCTGTCTGTTCTCTTCTGCCCCTATTCAAACCTTTTTTCTGTTCCACACAATTCCTGTTTCCTCACTGCTGTCAAGAGAGTTGGAAAACACCAACAGCCCTGTGCTTTGTTAGATAGTGCTTACAAGCAATAATGAAACCTGATTAAAAGGATGTACCTGGAATGCTTTTCTGTTGAAAACTGATGATTCAGTGGCATAAAAATGTTCCATGCTTACATGTAGGTTTTGTTTAACTTTTTTCCTTGAAAACTATGAAAACATTTCGCTTTTAAAATCCCCAAATCTTTCATTTTGACTTTACCATTCTGTATTAAGGTCATATTGTAATTGATACACAAGAAAAGGATTAAGTTGTTTCACTTATAATGTAGTAACAGACACTGGCTTTCTCTCTAGATTAGGGACAATTATTCCTATTTGAAACCTCAGAACTTCTCATACAATGGAAACTCCATTTTTCAGCCAGCTATAATAGTAACACCGTTGCACCAATATTAATCTTGAAAGGAGGCTAGAAAAAAATCAAATCACTTGCACCTAAGATTTAAAGAACAATGTCATCCCTAAACCACCTTTCTTCCTTTCAAGTTTTCAAGACTGAAAACTGACACTGGAAGGGAGAAAATTTAGACTCATAGCAGACAAGTTGGACAACTTGCCAAATCATCCAGGGCCCAGTAAAGTTCAGCTTTATTCTTCTGGAAAATAATGATGGAAAATTCATTTAAGTATTGTGTATAGCTTTGCTGGGGTGGAGGAGGGAAGGGGCAAATTTAATTCAGACCCAGAACTCCCCTCAAACGGATGCTGAATGTAAACTTTAGCTGCATTTCTGTCAGACTTAATGGATTTCACTTATGGGAACTATAATAAACAGCTCATTATGGAGTCAGCTGCGGGAGCATTTTGAGCCCAATAGGGTCATTTGTTTTCCAAGGCAGATTTAGTCTAAAGGGGGTGGACAGACTAATCCAGTGTTTGAAGTGTCTATATCAATACTTGAGGAACAGTGACAAAGTGGTATTTTGGGTCTCCAGCAAAGGCCACTGTTGGATGCAGGCATGGCATGGAGCTCCAGAGACTAATTGGGCTGCAGCTCCAGTTAGGTGGTGGGTCGCTGCTGGACACAGGGAAGTCAGTTCTCACAAAACAGATTTCAAGAAAATTGTCATCATTAAAAATCCCAGCTCCCAGAGTCCTGCTATTGCATAAAAATCTGACCTCTTTTCTCTGTGTGTGAGGAAGTTTCCATCTTTCACGCTTGAAGGGAAATTATGAGTCCCAAAAGCCAAAGAAAGCAACAGCAGAAAGACACTTCTCTTTGTTTCCCATGGTTTTAAGCCACTACCCGGTTTGGGGGAAGAGGGATGACTCGCTGGGCGAATGGAGCCGAATTTGCCAGCCTCCCTGGTTGTGCCCCCTCGCCTCCCCTCCGCGATGCAGGGCTGCTGCCAGGATTCACAGGGAGGGAAGGTTTACTCGCAGTAAATCAGGGACAAGAAAGCAGGTGAGCGATGTCGATACCTTCTTTATTGCCCGGGGATAAGCTAAGCCGTGAGAGCCTACGCGCCCTCCACTGTCGTGGGGCAAAAGCCATTTTCCCCATCCTGGGGGGAGCTGCAGGGCACGGCCAGCTGTGCCGGGGAGAGGAGAGCAACCACCGCAGATCTGCACTCTAATGAACTTCTTGAAAGACTGAATTTATAAGTCAATAAACATCTGTGGAGTAGAGGGCTTGGGATCCAAGTGCACCCTCTGGAGCAGATCTTCCCCTGCTCCACATCTGGCGGGGGGCTGGGAGGGGAGCAGGCATCTGCGGCCGAGGCAGCGGCTGGCTTTGTACCGCCATAAATCTCCTCCTCCCCCGCACCATTAATCTGAGCCATCCCCTCACCGGGATGAAGCCAGAGGACAGTGGTTTCAAACAGTATGACTGTCAAATTGCTCAGCACGCAATAAATCACACACAGCATCTTCCCTTTCATGTCTGCTCCGGCTGGGGGACTTGCAGACACTTCTTAAACACTTCCATACCCACGGAGATGCTCTCTGCTTGCCTGCACACTCTGCCTGCGCTGCGCGCAGGGAAACTTTTTGCCTCTGCAGAGCAGAAGTTAAATCGCTCACAGAGGGAGCAAGGGGCGATTGGCTTGTAAGCATGAAAGAGGCTTGGAGAGGCATTTGCAAGTGCTCGGTTTCGCTTGTCATTGGGTAATCTGTGCACGTGTAACGTACATACGCGTAGCCTCTTGCTCTTTCGTGCCAGCACAGAGTAAACTCACACGTTAATGTCTCGTGTTGGCACACATACGCACAAGTGTGTGCGCGCACACAGGTGTACTCACATGTCTGCAACTATTCTTGAAAGCTAAAAGCCTTTTTTTGCCCCCCCCTCCCCCAGCAGGAAAAAAATACACTGCTTTGAGGAGCAGAGATGTGGGTTATAGAGGATACCTAGGCCAAAGTGTGTGGTTGCTGGGCTGAAACACAAATATACTGGTTTATTTTCATCCTTGTTGGTATTTTGGGTTTGGAGAAATGGGGAGAAAACCCTGCCCTCCATTTTAGTGAAAGAAGAAGTGATTCTTGTGTCAGATCTGCTAGGTACAGCAGCTTCTCTTATTTGCTGATGGCCTCTGTCTCCTTTGGTGGATTTTTAGCCACATCTAGAGATGGTAAAGGACATGTTGGTAGAGGTACAGAGGATTGTTTCTTCAATTTTTCCTGTTAACAGTGCCAAGAAAAATAAAAATCCTTGTAAATTCAGTCTAGAAACCATACTGGTTAATAACCCTGTAATAAACCCTAAGACTGCAACTTGTAAATGCCATTGCAGTTGCAGTTGTTGTTGTTGTGAACACTTTGAAAGCCTCTGTTTTCCTTGCTGGAAAAAAGATTTCCACTATGTGATGAACTTTAAAACTTACCGGTTCTAGGAGATGACAAAAGAATTGAGTGCTTGGGGAAAAATAATTAGCTGCAATAAGAACAGCCAGTCTTTGTTATAGATTAGTTTATTTTTTAGTTTTATCCCTGAAGATGCTATTGATGTTTGACCGGCTTTTTTGAGGTCAGCCTCGTAATTTCTCATCCCTTAATTATTACACCATTTGTTAAACCAATGAATGTTATTAATCAGAACTAACTAGGCGGTGGAATAGATACAGGGCACAGTATTGTTATAGCCTTTGCACAGGTGTTTCTGTGGCTGACCGGTGGCCAAGTGCTTGTGGAGTCTTTTGTAAGCATCTAAGAGAAGAAATAAGCCAAACACAATAGAGCAACTTCCACTCATCTGGTGGGAGCAAGCTGCCTGAGATGTCCCTGGGATGTTGCTGGGGGCAGTGGGGATGCAGCATCCAGCCCTGGCTGTGCCCGGAGAAGGGGCGAATGATGTTTTCTCTGCCTCCTGGCCAGCTGCCTGGGGTGGTCCCGTGCTGACTCTGGCTGTCTAGATCTGTGCCTCATTCTACATCAGCTTTACAGCACTCACTCCTTTTGAGAAATACTTTTGAGTAACGATGCTTTGCTCTGCTGTGAGACTCAAAGCAATTTTCAATATTAATTAAGTCTTTCCACTCCCTTCTAAAATGGCTAGTTACTATCTGTGTTAAACAGATAAAAATGAAGCACTATTGACAAGAGCAGTGTGGTGAATTGGTGCAAGAGGCAGGAACAGAGCTGGGCTCCCAGGCTGGTAGCTTTGACCACGAGAGCTTCCCTCCTCCTGCACTGGCAGTGATGTGCAGGAGCACGGTGGCCCCTTGCACCCCACCAGCCTCGGGGCCACGGCCAGGCTCAGTAAAGCAGCAGCTCTTGGTTTCCCTTGGTTTCCAGCTCCATGATTTAGGAGCAGGGACTTTATTCAGATAAGATTTCTCAACTCCTACTTCCGATCACCCCATGTTCCTGGAGAGGCAAATGTTCATATACCTACCTGAGTCACGGCAGGACCTGGGTGCATTAAGCACCGACATCCAAGCCGCTGCAGGACCTGGGTGCTGGCTGCAAGCTCACAGCTATTCAGCACAGGGCAGCCAGGGCTGGACACCTCTAAAAACCAGCTTCTAGCTGGGTGCTGCCACGGCAAGAGCCTGAGCCCGCTAGTGGCAGGACAAAGGAAGAAGCTGAGATTGAAACGAAGGCCGCTGAGCTCCACTCTCATTCTCGGAAAGCAGCAGCAGCGAGCGAGAGCGCCCAGCTGGCTGTGATGTGAGCTCCAGAGTCTGATGTTCGAGGGCTCTCTCGGGCGGAATATATTTACCTTCTTTGTAGCTGGCTGTAACTCACATCCCTGCAAAGCACTCTGCCAATACAGCATTTGCTGATGTATAGCTACAGCCATTTTCGCTGTTTCCCTTACTCTGTCTCCGTATAGAATAATATGCGATTAATTGATTTTCTGTCGCTCTTTTAGTACGGAAAATTAATTTTGGAGCAACCTTGTTTTCTCAGGGTATGAATTCTCTACATGCAGAGTAATTCCACTCCTACATTATTCATGAGAGAAAATAGTGATGGAGTGTGTAACTGAGGCAGCCCCAAGGCCACAAACTGATAGTCTGCGTTACTGATACAACAATATTCCACTGATGCTTCTAAATAATTCACGGCTACAACTCAATTTGGCACCAGGCACGCGGCTCAGGATGTGACTAGTGCGGAGGGGAGGAGAGGCACCTTGGCAGGACGCTCGGCTTCCCAGCCAGAGCGCAGGACGGGGGCCGCCGGCGAGAACCCAGTGCCACCAGGCAGCCGGGGCATCGCCCATGCCTGACCGGTCCCCAGGGACATGGGCCACCGCACAGAGAGGGACCCAGCGCCGGAGCGTGTGACTGGAGCTCCTGCTGGCATCAATGGGTTTCCAGGGACCTGAAATCACAGCAGAAAAAAAAAGGCTGGTGGGAGCACGGGGGAATGTCTGAAGGGCCCAGCCCCAGCAGTGCTGCGAGACACGGGCAGCAGATAGGGCGTGCAGGGCTCGGAAGCTCGGCTGGTGGGGTATGAGTATGAGCAACACCATTCTCTGTAGCTGGGGAGATGTCCCCTCGAGGGCATCCCCTGGACGCTAGCAGAGCTGCTGCTGCCGTGCAGGGCTGGTGGGCACCAGCCCCGAGGGATTTGGCAGAGTTCTCCTTTTTGGGGATGTGTTTGGAGTGCTCTCTGGGCCATGCTGATTTAATTATGGAAGTACCTGCTTTGGGGTGTTACAGCAGGCACATTAAATAGCGAGTGAGGACAGGAGTGGCATATCCCCATGAAGAAATGGCTGGTCAAAGATTTCTCCCAGTAGCACGATCTGCTAGGGAAGCCTGAAGTCGCCAGGGTTGTGTTAGGAGCTTCTTCACGAGAATTATTTAAAACTACACGGTGCAAAACAGAGGCCATGCAGGAAAAGTCTATTTTTGTGACAATTTGAGAATTGCAGCCCTCGTTTCCTGGAGTCCCCCCGCTCCTCTGCAGCTCGTGTCTGGGACCCCCTGCACCACCCGGTGCCGGCCGCTATCCCTGCTCCGTGTGTTGGGCCGATTGTGGCTGCTTCTGGTGAAACTGAAGCTGTGAAAGGGGACAGGACAAAAGCGGGCAGCTGGTGGCAGCCAGCCAAAGCCACATGCCCTAGCTCTCCTCCCTTCCTCGGCGGAGGGGCAGGCTCCGTTGCTCCCCTTCCTACCCTGCCAAGTAGCCCCAGGTCATGGGCGCCGAACAGGAGTTTTATCCTCCTGCAGGTGCAAGGCAAGGGGAAGGTGCTGCTCCGAGAAGAGGCCCTGGAGCTGCGGCACTCTTGCCGTGGGCCACGAAGGTGGCTTTTCCATGTGGATTAAAGGGTTAACAGTGGCTGAGGGGCTGTGCGGGGCAGAGGCTGAGCATTGCCCACCACCAATAGCTTCTCTGGATCTGATGCTCAAGCCTCCCCTCAGGTGGCAAAGCCGTGCATGAACTGGCCAGGGCTTCAGGGCACGGTTCTGGGCTGCGGAGAGGGTTAATGGCCTGGAGAGCACTTTTCATGTGAGTGGAAAATGGCAGGGGCCTTCCCTTCCCTCCTTCCCTGCCTCTGGCAACGGCTATGCCGAGCAGGTCCAGATGACGATGGAGTGAGTGAGAGCCTTGTCCTGGCACTGGTCTCCTTTTAGATTAATGACTTGTGATGAGATGCCTAAGTCACATATTGGGATTTTTCAACATTGAACTGTACCTGGCACCCTGCAGCCATTTATCACAGGGCTGCAGATGGAAGGCAGCAGCAGCAGGACTTGCGGAGGGCCAAGAAACACAGCTTCCCAGCCAGCCTGCTGGTGGGTTGGGGGGAATTTTTCTGGTGCGTGTGCTTGTGTGGTTTTTTTTAATCTAAAATGATAAATCTGATTTCTTCAGGATATTGGAACAGCTGCAGCTGACCTGGCTATTTATCTGACAGATCTTCAGGGTGTACGATAACAGCTCTTAGAGGATGGATGTGGTGTTATAAACTGTCCAGGCACAGAACATGATTAATGGGATTCACAGAGATAAACAGATGGGGGGGAGAGCTCATGATCTAAGAAAATCCCGTCCCTGGACTGGGAAACTATTGGTGAGCTGAAGCTTTCTCAGAGATCGATGCTCCGTGGGTGCCAAGCCACCCACCTTGGCCTCCCCACCCGCTCCCACCCCACGGCCAGCCAGGGCCTCGGCACGCTGGCACGGCTGTCGCGGCTTGTACCGCACGGTGCAGAGGATGTTCGTACCTAATCGTGCAGCTGCTCTGCACAGTGTGAGATGAAGGCAACTGTCCTGCAGCATCTCATAGCCTTTATGGCCACTGCACTCAGACACTTCCCGGCCACCGTGCTGGCTCCCCAGCCCTCTGGTTTGCTCTTGTAAGACAGGCATGCTGCTGCCTAACACCTCGCAGAAATGAAGCACCATAGTGCTCTTCCTTTGGCCCTGAGTCCATGCTGTCTCCCCCCTCTACAGCTCCTACGTACCTTAAAGTCACTTTTTTCCAGAGCTCCCCACACGAACACTCCTCAGTTAACAGCCCACCTCTTCAGGGAAAAACTGGTTTGGTAAAAGTTGAAAAATCAATCTCTCTTATATTAGCTGGCACAGAAACTTGCAAGGAATTTACGCATCCAGCTAAGATGACATTCATTTCCTTGTCTGTTATTTTCTGATGTGGGCTTAAAAGCCTCCTCTCTCCCCAGCCTCTTTCTTCTGGCTGTCCCTGCAGACCTGCGGTTGTGTTCCTGGTACTTGCTTGTTCCCGGCACATTTCAGAGGGCGTGCAGCTGGGAACCAGGAGCAGAGAGTCCTGCATCCTTCGGGGTATCAAAGGGGACTTGTTGAATTGCTCTGATGGGGAGCACCATGTAAAAGGGAGGGAGCAAAAGGAATCAAAACAGCGTTAGTGCAGAAATTCTCGCTGAAAGGGATGGATCAAATAAACACTGAGATTAATTAATCACTAATGGCATGGACTAAAGGTGACCCTTCAGCATTTACAGACTGAAGACAGCAGGGTTAGGATTGAAGAGCATTAATCTTACATTAGCAGAACTCCATCCTTGCCAGAAGGGAGGAAGAAATCCCTTTGGTTCATGTAGAGGAAGCTGAAGCTTATTGCTTCCTGCCAGGTCCATGGCTGCATTTTTATGAAACACCTGCAATGAAAAAAAAGAGCATAAACCTGAGAAAATTAAACAGCCGTCCCAGAGGAGGGCTGCAGCCCTGCGCCCAGGCACAGCTCTCGCGCTGCTCCCTGCGGCCGGCAGCCTGCAGGTCAGGGGCCGATGGCCACGCTCCGTGCAGCGGAGCTCAGCGAGGTTTTGTTGTTCGTTATTAATAACGCTGGATCAATTACAGCGAGCAACTGGGAAAACGGATTTTGAAATCCTTCCTCTTTACTGCTGAAGTTTGTGTGTGTGTGCATGTGTAATGTTAGCAATACAAGCCACCAGAGATGAGCTATAAAAGGTGCTTTCTTTTGCCTCCAAATTTTGCTCTGTGGTTGCTCTGTAGCATGCACCAGATGCAGCAGCAACAGCGCAAGGCCTATAACCTCTTTCCAAATGGTAATAAATCCCACAAGACCCTAACACACTTGTAATTTACAACTCTGCTAAAATGAACATTATTTCAAGCTAAGCGTATTCTCCGAGGTGCAGGAGGAATGTGGCAGCTTTCCTGCTGACAGCGGAGTTTCTTTTTTAAATGTCATGCATTCACTTTCATTACTTCCAAATAATTGCCCAAAAGATCAGCAGCCGGACGAACGAGAGCGTTTTATACCGCTGTTAGTCGATTCCATCATCGTAAAAAACAGCTGCAGGGACCTGCTCTTGGTCTTGGTGAGAAACCACTGTCTATTCAGTTCCTAAAGCCCACCGAATGGACCCAGTGGGCTTCAGGAACAGAGCCACTGCCCTGCTCTTCCATGGATAGAGAAAGACCCTCGACATCAGTGAGGTTGGGGCAGGCTCTACCTGCCCCAGAGTGTCAGGGAGGCATCGTCACACCAAAGAAATTCATCTTTGTTTGTTGGAGGGTTTTTTTCAGTGAAATGAAACACTCTTCTTGCTGTGTGGAGGTGTTTGCTGTATTGTTGGGGACTTTTCGTGAACCATCCTTCATAGGCAGCAAGGGCTTGCGACTTTGAAAAGAAAATAGTCATTTTAGCACTGGGCTGAGCTGGGATGCTGAGATGCTGCTCAGCCGCTGCGGGGCATCACCCACAGCAGGGCAGTCCTTCATGCGGGTTCGCTTCAGAGCGGTTTTCCTGGTTCCCCAGTCTGGGAGGCCCCTGGGAGAGGGGGGATGAGGGGGAGCCCCAGCACCATAGCTGCCCCCTCCTCCTCCTCTTCCTCCTCCTTGTCTGCGTTTCTCTCAGGAACTGTCCAGAAACATCGGCCTGTGGAGGCAGCCCCACGCTTTTGCAGACCAGGTCCAAGACAAACTCCAGATCCTGACTGCGAAAGCTCTGTGGCCTGTAATGAAAGCCCTCAAGGAAAACTGTAAATATAGGAGCTATTGGCAAAATTCGGATCTCGCCTTGGGCTGGAACTCCCTCTCCCACAGTGGGAGGTTTGATCCCGGGTATTGGCGCAGGCCTGTGTTTCAGTCTATCCTAAACAGCTGGAAAACAAGATCTTTTTAATCTAGACATGGTTTTCTTCCTCCACTGGAAAGAGAAAAAGAAAGAGGGGGGGGGACACGACCAAAAAGCAAAAGCTGTAATAAAACCCCTGCATGATCATGAATATAAAGGAGAAGTAGTAAGGAGCAAAAAAGCCAGTGCCGCTGTTAATTATTCTGCAGCTTCTAGTCCAAGGCCTCATATCATTTGAGAGCTCAGATCATTAGTAGAAAATTATGTTCTTTTTTGGAAAAGAATTTCTGATTGACTTTTTGGCCAGCGCCGGTGGCTGTGTGAGCAGTCCTGGAGTCTGAAAACTCTTGTCTGATGTTGCATGCCAAACGCGTCCAGGGCAGAGCTCCCTTGTGGCAGCCAGTTGGTTCATTTCTGATTTCAAAGGTTGGTTGCTTTTTATCAGAAAATAGATTTTTGTCGGAAAACCATATTTCTGCTAGGAAATAAGCTGGTTTGGATAAAAACACAAGGATTTTAGTTGGTAAAGCAAAATGTTTTCAGTTTCACTACTCTGGGTTTCCAAAGGGAGAGGGAGGGAAAGGAATTCCTCTGGTTTTAAGTTGCTTCTCTAAGACTCCAAAAATGCCTATGGAGCATTTTCCAGGTTATAAGAAAACACTGGTTTGTCTCCTTGAGAAACCAGCTCCAGGACAACCTGCTCCACCTTATATATTATTTTGTGCATTTAGCCATGCTAAACTCACACAGGCCTCTTGTCTTCGAGGGAGGACCAACACCCCGGTGCCCCTCTCTCCGCCGAAGCTGACGGCGCAGCATCAGTAGCGACGACGGCAGTTGCGGTGCCTTTCCTCGCTCCTCGGAGGCCGTCGGAAGCCGTGCTGCTGTGCCCGCCAGCAGCCGGGAGCTGCTGACAGCCTAGAGCACTTCTGAGCCGGGCAGCGCCAGAGCCAGAGCCCCGGCGGGGGGACACGAGCTTCTCAGCCCATTACCCTTCTCCTCAGCTGTGCGCTGCTTAGCTGGGGTTGACGGCACGTCCGTACTTGGGGCAGTGTCATCCCGGATGCCTTCGGCCTCCTCGTTCTGCGCCCCTTGTTGACCCGCTGCGCTTGCAGCAAGGTTAAATCTAAAACCATGGGAGATGATGGGATAATCCATCGCTCTCCATCGCTGCTGCGGGGCTGCTGGCCCCAAGGGTTTAGATCTGAAACTCATCCGAGACACCCTAATGGAGTGAGGAAGATTGTGTCATTGACCCCCCCCATGCACGAGGTGCAGAGCCACAGTGTCCCACTCCCAGACCCCCCGAAAGCCTGCGGAGAAGGCAGAAACAGACTCCTGTTTCCTGGGACCCACCCCGGGGCTGTCATTGCAGAAATGTGTCGGTTGTGTCTCAGTAAGGGCGTAAAGCAGACGGGGCACAAGGGCGCACTGCCTCGTGCTCCCCACCTTGCACCCGTGGGAATCCAGGGAGCCCAAAGGAGTGGGGCAGGTGAAGCCCGGGCAGAGCACCCCCTGTCAGGGGGCTGGCGAAGCACTGTGCTTCAGTGCTTCGTGTCCTCTGCATAAATGCAATTTCCCTGAATGTCAGAGGAAAGCATTACAGATAACACACTGTGTGTGTCTCTGACCCAGTAAGTGCTGAAATCACAGATCTCATTATTCTGACATGATAGAATTTTTTTCCCTCCCCGCTGCAACCCTGCTGCTGTTGTTTTCCAGACTGCAGACATAATTGCCGAAGGTGCAAAGCCTCCGCAGACAAATACGTCTTGCCTACTTCCCTAAATCTAGCAAAATGCCAGTTCTGTGTGTGCATAAGAAAACGCTTTTAGATCATGCTCATAAGCAGCACGTATTTCCATAGGGTGCCAGTCACAGTCAGGCTCACCTTTAGGGATGTGCAAGACGGCGGAGCAGAGCACGGAGACTCGCTGAGCTCCCAGACAGTTTCCAGACTCGAGGTTTCAAGGTGCCACTTGCCAGCCAGTGCATGCCATCAGGGGGTGACACAGCTGAGCAGAGGAGCCCTTTAGAGAGCGATCCTGGGTATTTACTGCACTTGATCTCAAGCACAGGGATCACAGGGGACCAGTCTCCTTTGACTGGGTTGCACAGCAAGGGACCCTCTCTCTGGCTGGTAGGGGATTGTTGCAGCAGTCTTTGGGCTTTTGGGCTCCTTATAAGATAAAGGACATGCGGGGACACAGGCTAGCAGTGATGTGGGCAGCCCTGGCACAAGCGCCAGAGTAGCTGCATCTGTGCAAGGCTACATCTTAGCTAATGAGCTCTATTAACAGACAGCACTTATTAGCTTGGACGCTGTCACAGAGCATGTCTGCTTGCAGGGTCTGTGCAGGCATCTCTGCTCTGCACCCAGGAGGTACAGCTCCCCGTGCAGATCTTTGCTTTCTGCTGCCACCCAGACTTGCAGAAGTCCTGCTCAGAGACAGGGGTCCACAGGGGGACACCACAGCTTCTGGAAACCTTTCCACTTAAGTGTTGAAGAAAGGCCATTTTTTTATTATAGTAAGTTTTAAATTAAAAAGAAGAAAGATTTACCCTAATCTCCACCTTTGCGATAATTTTTCTATAATTTTCCTTTTAGATGGGTCAGATGAAAAGATCTGTTTGTAGCCTGGGTCTTGGAGAGATAAAGGCACTCTTCTTGCAGGTCATATCAAGGAGGAAGGAGTAGGCCCTTTTTCAGGGTCACTGTGGCCCTCTCCACATGACCATCTTGCCTGACCAGAGGACATTTTCTCACTTTTATTTTCATCTTTCTGCCTGTTTGCTTATTTCACCTCTTTTGTTAAGTTGTGTTCCTCAACAAACATTTTTTAATCAACTTTATGAATCCACCTTATTGGCAGTAACCTTAAATGTTTTCAATTGCAGCACCATTAGTTCAGCCATGCAGTAATGCAGCAGTTGAGCACAGCCTTAAATGGAGGGGGTAGGGGGAAAGAGTTACTAAGTTTGCTGTTGAGTAGCAGAAAGCAAGGACAAGGACCCCGAGGACCTTGGGCTGTGGAAGGCAGGCTGCTCCAGGGCAGAAATGCCATTAAGAGGATCTGCCAGGTGTGAAGTCCCAGCTGAGCCTGTCTTGCATACTCCTAGACTTAGGGACTTTCAAAGCACCTGCGTAGCACGCAGAGCTCAGCAGATGGTGGGGAAGAGGAGAAGGGTGAATGTTAGCTTGAATTTCTAGTGGGTTTGTGATGCTGCTGCATTTCGTACCCCTTTACTGCTACTTTTCTTCAGGTATTTGTGAAGTGGCTTGTCGATCCTTGCACAGGTGCTGGTGAATGGATGGTGTGCCTCTGAGCAAGGGTCAGGTATGAGAGCGAGATGTGAGCTTTCACTGCCCAGAGTGGAAATGCTTCATCTTGGAACCAGTACTGCTCTGGGAGGGTGGACAAAATAACAGAGCTGAGAGGTGATCTGTGTTGTCCTCATGCTGTCCCTTCTGCGTAGGATTTCATAATGTCATCTCTGATCATTAGTCAGAGATCAAAACCAATTTCATGTGATTAAAATCACCAGTGACACACTTTAAATGAAATGTGAAAATGGAAAGACAGCAGTGAAGGCACGTGTTCCTGGAGAGCTAAGATGGGCTGAGAAACAGGATTGCATAAAGGGTTCTTTACCATAAACCGATAAATCTCTGAGATCAATAGACCTTCAGAGATAACTCAGATATGGTTAAAAAGGAGAAAAGCAGAGGGTTAAATTCATCAGATAAGTTGCTCACTGAAGAGTTTGGCCAGCTCTGGTCACCAGAGAGTGCTAGGCTAAAGAAATGCTAATAGAAACTCACATATGTATATATTACCCTTCATCCACATAGACCCCAAAGTACTTAACAAACTTCATAGGCATATATTTTACTGACTTATCTTTGATGCTCCTTCTGTAACATGGGCTGTTTTAATTACTGCAAGGGCACGGGGAGTTTGCGTGCAGGATTTTAAAATGAGATACATAGTGTGAGGAGATTTGATCTCCCACTTTCAGTGGTGGCAGAGCCTGAAAAAGCCACCGGCACATTCTGCATAGCCACTTGTTGTTGTTAAAACTGCATGGGGCAAAATGAAATCAGATTAAATCCTGTGATTTAGAGTCAGGTAAAGCTCCTCGTCGTCATCCATAAAATGGCAGCGATTGCATTTCTTGCTCGGGGTGATGTTAGGCACCAAACTGGTCTCTCATGGTGCTGGTGGGGTGGGCAGTGCCGTCACAAGTGACTGTTTCACAGGAGTGGAAGAGGTGAAGTTTTCCATCATTGCAGTCTGACAGTACCAACATTATCTGCCCGTGAACGAGGGGCTCAGGTCATCACTCGCCTGCCTCTGCCCTCGCCTCCAATAGATGCCCCGTAAAACTGGGAGGAGGATCTTTTTGTTTTGCTGCCACATCTCGTTCTGTTTGCTGCCACGGCCTGGGGGAGGCTTTTCATGTACTTTATCCCTGAATCTCCCTGGGGTATGATGGCCTTTGATAGCCCGACTGAAACGCAGACTGTGCTTTGCCTGCTAAAGCCCGCCAGCCTTGCACAGGGCCTGAACGCTAGCAGAGCTTCCCAGAAGGAATTCTTTCCAGCTCCCCGGGAGGTTTTGGCAGTCTAGTCTCTGTCCAAACAATCATTATTAAAGCCGTGTTCAAACACGCTTTTGTTTGCAGAGTTGTGCAGTGGGGGGTCGGAGGCAGCAGAAGACGGGGTGGGGACAGCAGGATGTGTTGGGGAGGATCTGAAATCGGGGTTTGCCTCTTTACCCAAGTGCTGATGAGCTGTACTAGCTCTCAGGCACACTCAGTAACTCTTAAGTTACACCATGCCCTGATATTTCAGTTCCAATTGAGAAAGTCAGCGCCTCCATCCATGTGCCAGCACAGATGTAGCGGGGTCTAGATAGACCCCAAGCCCTTGGCACAGCCTTTGCCTGTCTTCACGCTGTCCTGACTGTGAAGTAGTGTTATGATGTTAATGATAGAGCTAGGCAACTGAGGCACAGGGAGATCTAGGACCCAGGTCTTTCAATACTCAGGCACTGAACTCCTGTTCAAAGCTGATTTGGGTGAAGATGAGTGTCAGAGTGTGAGGATGTGGGGGTGCAACTATTCGGGGATGCTGTCCTGGGCCTTTACAGCCCCAAACTGCCTTAGCTCCTGTTGAGATGCTGTCACTGTGGGAAGGCCAGCAGGCTCCTCTCCTCCAGTGGAAACCTGAGTGGGTCAGGCATCCAGGAGGTCCTTGCTTGCCCTGTGTTTGTAGGAGCCCACTCTAGCAGGATCTGCAGACCCTGCCTTTGTGCCCATAAGGGATCTCTATCCTGGCTGGGCCCTGGCAGAGGTGTCTCTGTGCAAAGCTCTGACTTCAGATCTCCCTGGTTAGAAAAAGGCAGAGTGCAGATATTAATGTTTGTAACAGGCGTCCCTGCACCGCTGCAGAGGGAAGAAACTGCCCGTTTCTCCTTCACCCATCCTCGGCACCTGCCCAGCACCCAGTCTGGCTTCCCCTGGCACCCTCCAGGGGGGAGCGGGTGGGAAAGCTCTCCTCGAGAAAGGCACTTTGCAGGTTGGCCTGTTACCGTGCACAATGGAAATCTGGCGGCTGCATCCGCTGCTTAAGAGCCTTCCCCTTGTGCAATAACCTCTCATTATTTTTTAATGTTGTTGTAACTTTATGGCTTAATCAGTATTTGCAATTTGTTAGTAGTCCAGGCTGCAATAAAATTGTTTTCCAGGTACTGAAACATCCTATCAAGGTTTGTAAAGCAGTGGTTCTTAGTTTATCACACTCATAAAAAGCACTGGCAACTTGACAGATATAATAACTTTTTTTATCAAGTGTCTAATTTGAGAGGAAATTAAGCCATACATTACATGCCGATCTGAGCGGGAATTGGAAAAAGACCCAGCCACCCCTCTCTCCACCCCAGCGAGTTTCCTTTCTCATCCCAGCCTCTTCTGTACGGAAGAGACTATTTAAAGCTGGCCATGCTTCTGCATTGGCTCTGCAGTATCCTCAGATTGTGTGTGTATTTTTACAGGGCACTGCACACTTAATAAAAAATTATTTATGTGGCCTGCATTGATGTCACAGCAGTGAAACAATACCTTTCCTTTACTGCAGCAGAGTGGTGATTTATACGAGTGCCTGGAAAAGCTTCCTCGAAATGCAGTGCAGATGCTCCAGGCCACTGTAACAGCCACTATATCCAGTTTACTTACGGGCCAAGATTTTTAAATCAGGCAGGTGATTCTGGGTGCTTCCATTTATGGCACCCATCTCAGGGTGCCCAGGGGGGCTGGGACTTCACCAGCACGAGAAGAGCTGGTCCTTTTCAGGCCTTTGAATAATTGCATTTTTGTCCTCAAAATTTTAGTCAGTCTAACGTAATTCCCCCTATCTCAAATACATCTGCTCGAAAGAGCATTAGTGAATCGAGTGGTGTCTGCTTTGTAATTGCCCCAAAAGGCCCTTCCTTTGCGAGGCTCGTCGTGCTCCCAGGCTGCATTCTGATCCGTGCTTCAAAACGTGCCCCAGGTCTCCGCCGTCCGCAGCCCCGGCCCTTGTCCTGCTCCTCTCGCCTGCGCCTCTCTCCTGCGCTCGCCCCGCAATAGCGATCGAGGGAGAGAATACGGGCTGTCCTCAGGCAGTCATTTTAAGGATAATTATTTTGGTGTTTAATTCCAGTACTGATTTTCCCCCATTCCCATAAGTGGTACCAAAATGCCAATAAACAATTGAGCAACTAGCATGGATCACCCGGAGATAGGTTTCTAAAATCAGACTTTTAAAGCAATGCCCAGGTCTCCCATTGTCTCCTGCAGGCAGAGCGCCGTGTCCTCGAGCGCTGCAAAGTTTAAACGCTTGCTGAGGCCAGACTGAATTTGCGCTGGAAGCCTGGAGTTAGTCAGATGCTGACTACAAGCCACACACTGTATTTGTTTAAATTTTCATGCTAGTGAATGTCTGTGACACAGGAGACAGGTTTATGGAGAGCGAAAAAAAAATGTTGACAAATGGCCCAGTAATCAACTGGAACATGCAATAAATCATTGGAGTGCCAATAACACTTCCAGGAGGAGTTGCGAAAGGTCATTACGATGCCACCATGTATCATGCAGCGCCAAACAAAGCAAACAGAACATGTTGGGAATAGGATTATGGGAGAAGCATCTGTCAGTTCTAATTAAGAATTAACTGTAGATCCTATATAAAAAGATGTGTGGTTTATTCCTATCTGCCTCCTTTTGCCACTTAGCTCTCCATTTTTCCCTCTCCAAAATAAAACTCAATTACTTAAAAAAAACCCCTCTGTCATTTAATCTATTCAACAGCAGCAAAAATAACCCAATGTGACAAAAGAGTGAAGGCTGGAGGGGAGGGACAGGGTTCTCTCTGGCTTCTGCAGCCTCTGTAGCATGCAGGAGGGTGGCTCAGAGTCTGCCCGAATTGCCTGAAATCCCAGGAGTCCTTTGGCATCTCCAAATCATGGGTCTGCAATGGTTGCAGAAGGTGGAAAACATACAAACAAAAACACTTCAGCCCCCCCCTTGGTGTGGATGAGGGGTGGAAGTGGAGAGAGCTTGGAGGCTGAGATGCTGGAAAGATTTTGGCTACCAGTGGAAGGAAATGCACGCTAAATAAGTGACAATAAAATGAAATAGAAAAGTTAGAGAGAGGAAACCCAATAGAGAAGAGGCACAGGGCAACCAAGTGATGTGTCCTCAGAGGGGATGAGGGGTCTCTGATCCCATTTCACACCACAGCCTCCTCCCACAGCAAGTGCTGCTCGGAGGCGTCCCCCCACTTCTGTCACAGATCTCTGGGATGTTATCCCATCCAGCTCTTTATCCGTGTTACTGGCACTGGGTCTCACCCAAAGGCGACAGAAGGGATGGCTGGAGTCGTTCACCTGATCAGCCGTTGCCGCCTTGCCAGGCTGAGGCACGTGAACAGCCTGTCACCTCTGTTGCTGCGAATGACCCTCCCTGCATAAGCACCTCATAAATCCCCCCAGCACCTCCTTCCTTTCACCTTGTCTTCCCTCTCCTCCTTCAGGCTCCCCTTTCTCTCTCTCCCCATTAATCTGAGTTGCATTTTATCATGTGGGCGCCTATCCCAGGGCTCCTGCTGAGAGGGCTATGCAAGCAGCATGCTTTTCTTTATTATTATTATTTTTCCCTTTCTTCTCCTCTATATTTCCAGGCCTCTTTTCTGCTTAAGTTTGCATTTCTTCTTTTTCTTTCCTTTTTTTCTTTTCCTTTCTGCTGACTGAGACAAGACCGTGTCCTACTTCAACATCCCAGGATTTGTTACAACTTCAAGGTGCAGGTTTATGGCCACGGTTGTCCCGTTTATGGTACAGTTCTTCTTATGGGTTCTAATAAACTTTGTAGCTCCAGGGTGCTCTTAAATCCTGATATGAAAGATAGAGAAGAATCATTATTTAGTCCAACTAAATATAAGATGCTTCACCCTTGAAGGCTGAGGATAATGTTTCTTTCACAGGTGTGGAAAGACCCATAATTCCTGTGTACAGCAAGTGCAGCTGCAGGAAAAAATAATCAATTCTCCCCATGGAAATAAGTGTGCTCCTCCCATGTGGGATGGGGAGAAACAATGCCAGCTGGGATGGGTGCAGCTTAAGAGGGATCCTTTAGCACAGGGAAGTAACATTAAAACTCAATAGAAGTTGCAATTAACTGAAAGGCATGGGCTGGGTAAGAAATGCAACCCCTGGCTGCAGGAAACTGTTGGTTGCAAAAGGGGAAATCAGACCCATTCCCCTGGCAGAAGGAGGCACGGGGCAGCGTGGTCCGTCACCAACCCAGCAGAAGACGTTCAAGTCTTTGGTCCCCTTGGAGCTTCAGGACGTTACATGGTGTTATGCAGAGGCAGCAGTGACCTGCCTACGTGACAAAGCACCGGTTGGAAATTCAATGGCATATGTGTAGCTCCAGCTGCAAACAGTCCTCCCAGTTCAAATAAGGGTTGGGGTTTTTTCAGCAAAAATTTAGAGGACAAGCTCAATGGTAAACAGAATAAATAGCTGAAGGCTGGCAGGGTGGCAAGCGATGCAGTTCTCTGGGTGCAAGAGGGTGTCTGTGGTACATCCCTCTTACCTCTGGTACAACCTTGGGCCAGCAGATTTGCCACTGGGGGTCTGGTCCCCACTCTCGAGCAGGGGCAGTAGCCCTGGTCTGTGTGGTCTTGTTGGGCTCTGGAAACAGAGATTTTGTTCTGGCCTTTGCACCAAGCGAGCTGAGCATTAGAGCCAAGCCTTGGTGCATGGCGAAGGTACACGTATCTGTATGTGTGTCCGTGGGTATGGATGTCTGTGTGTGCAGAGACAGCAAATCAGCATATTTATTTCAGGGAAAATCCTTTTGGTTTTTTTCCCTTCCCTCAGCTTTACCAAATCCTGTCTGGTTTCTCTCTTGTCTCTGGGAAGGAGGCAAGAGGTCCAAGTATGTGGAAAGGCCTAAACAATTTGCTCAATAGTTTTTTTTCCCCAAATGTGTATTTTCCCTCTAAGATTTCTGCAAAGTACCAGGAAAGTACAAGCAGTGTTTGACGGGGCCTGGGATCCTCCATTCCCAGCTGCACTTATCACCAGAAGGATCAGCTGATCCCATTTTTTTTCAGAAATTGCCATACAGCAACCAGTTATTTTGTTATGAAAAAACATCAGACAACAACATAATTGAATTGTTGTTTAGTACACTGCCCTCCAAACTGGTCACCTAATTATCATTTCTCTACAAACAGCTTGTTTTCCATTAAATTTCTGGTTTTGTTCTTAAGTAAAATGATAGCTTGTTTATAGGGGATAGAAAAGCAAATTGATGGAAGCTGCAAATGAACTTTCAATTAAACACAACACCTCTAAAGCCAGCGCTATTTATGATTATGGTATGATGAGAGGAGGGTGAAATGGATTTAAAGATGTAACCTTGTAACCACTGAGGGTTCATTAAAATTAAAATCCTGTGTACAGTGTAAGAGATGTCCTGTCAATTGGCATAGCGGTCTAATTCTGCGCTCTCGGTGGTATTATCAGAGTCGCTGGCTGGAGAAGGTGCCTCTTGTTAAAATACTTGGGTCAGAGCTGAAAAGAAAAAAATCCAACCCACATTGGTAGTTTATGCATCTGTCCCTGCAAAGCACTACAAGGGACCTCAGTATTGTTTTTCCTTCACGTTCAAAGCAGACATGTATGTCCATATACATATGCTTGTACACACAGGCATATGCAGGATCAGACTAGCCTAAGGGAGGAGCTTTCCGGAAGGTTTTGGGGCTGTTGCTGAAGAATACTATGGACTTTTGAGGGAGGAATCTGCAGAGGGACAATCACAGCAGTGCTAAAGCATGTCTTGGGTCTCGCTTGTGGGTTTACAGCAAGACACAACTCAGCACTGAGGCTCATACGGAGAGGGACGCAGGAGGGGAACGTCAGCCCACGAGCCGCGCTGACAACCCGACTGTTGGCCCCGAGCTTGTAAGCCGTCCAGCTCTCAAACAGGGCACCAAGCACCGCTCAGAGAATCACTCAGGCTTCACCAGCCTTTTCTTCCTTTTTTTTTAATGTATCATCTGTTGTCGCAATTATTCTTACTCGTGAATGAATGATTCGGCGTCACTTTTGGCTTGGATCCGCCCAGCCGGTTTGGTCCGTCCCGCAGGAAGCACCCGGCAAACCCAGCAGCACTTAGGCAAATACGGAGACTCTCCATGAGGTCGTGGCAACAACGAGTCACCCCTGAACTGACAGACTTAAATAGCAACCTGCCAGGAAAGTTTCCTTTCCTGTCACTGATCCCTTGAACTGATTACTCATATTTTCTGTGGTTCCTGCAGGCCTCCAGCGTGGTCAGCCCCAACCATCCCAGCCTTTAACGGATCCGCTCTCTAAGCAGCCAAATGCAAGAAGGCAGCGCTGTCACTAAAATACCTATTTGATTGTGCTCACAAGTATAAATAATTATTTTTAAAGCCATTGAAAAGGCCACAGTATAAGACACCAGCTTGTTTGCTTATTCAGACTTATGCAAATTTTTTAAAGGGTGTGTTTCCCTAAGCTCTAGGTGTCCTTGACACACACTAAAACACATCACAAATCATACCCAAAGTGCAGCTGTGGAGTTTAACGGAGAGGAAGGTGCAAGCCAGGGCACGGGGAGTCTGCGTGCCCTCTTACAACCTCAGGATGCAAAGGCAACCTTTGTCACCAGGCTAAGCCACGCTGGGAGCAGTGAGACCCTCCCAAAATGTGCCCTTCCAGCAGCCTCTTCGCATTTATACCGAGCGGGCTCCTCCTCAGCAGATGTTCAAGACTCAGGCTTACACTGAGGAACTTCCAAAACAAACCATCTGGAAAAAAAACCCAGCAAACTATTCGCAAGCTATTTCCCTCCTCCACCGCGCCCCCCCGCCCAGCGTCCCCAATCTCAAAGTCACAGGGAAGGATTTGAGAGGACAGAGCAGAGCGCCAAAGCCGGGAACGGAAGGAGCGCGTCAGTGAAGAAATGTTCCCAGCAAGGCTGCAGCTGTTCTTCTAAAATATGGCAAGGCGGCGTGGCTCGCTCGGCACCCCCAGGGCTGAGCGGATCCAGCGAGCTTTTTCTGATGATGATGAAAAGTGAGGTGCTGGGGGCAGCAGGAGCCAGGACAACACGCAGGGGCCGGAGCTTCTCTCTCTTTGCTTTTTATCCCAGGTTCCTCCCACTTTAAAGAGGAGCTGGTAGCTTTAGCCCCCAGATGGGAAAGTCATATGTTGTTTGCCAATTCGTAACATCAGGGAAGTTGGAGCTGAGATGTTATTGCCCTCCGGCAGGTCCTGCAATGCTGTGATGTCTCTGGTTTCCCGTTAGCTATCTGCAGCTCTTCATGCCGGTGTGCCGGCGAGCCAAAACGCAGTTAGGCATTTTTCTTCCTTCAGTTTCCAGAAAACTGAGAGTAAGTGCTCCCTTCTGCTGCAGGAGGGGACATGAAGACAACCTCTCCAAGAGAGGGGTCTGGACTTCATCTTCTGCACCCAGTTCCAGCCTCAAGCAATGGCCAGGGGACCCCACCAAAGGACTGGTGACTGCTCCTGAGAAGGATCTGTCCCCTCTAACGTCTCTTCAGGGACCTGGCCAAGCTCTGTGCAATGAGCAACGTGCACCTTGGTGTCCCCGCTGACAAAGGGACAAGCCCGCCTGGCCTTGCCTGCCGTCTGCGTGAGAGCCACACTCTCGCTCAGCGTTGGAGCAGTAAATTGCAGTAGGACCAAGACGGAACCTGCTCCTCACGCCTTTTATAGCATCCACAAGATCAACAGCATTTATTCTGCCCCTTGGCAGGTTTTAAATTCATGGTGCTTTGCGCCAGTGGCTAAATCTCACCACTAACCATAACAGCAGGGTGGGTTCCTGCACTCCGCAGGCTGAGCGCGAGTGTGTATATCCCCGTTAGCACTTCAGACAAGACGGTCCATTTATCCCCACTCTAAGTGCTCCCGTTCTTAGAGTTTCTTATACCCATGTCGTTAGTTAAAAGCAGCTTGCACCAGGCGTAGGGCCTGGCTCGCCAATCATGTTTCTTGCATCATCAAGTAGCCCTGGTCCTCCCTGGGGTATGGTGCAGACAGGAGCCGGTTGCCTGATGCTTCGATCATGCTGGAGGTGCTGGCTCTTCCCCTGCCTTGCTACCCATTTCCCACCGTAACTTCTCAACACCCTCTCCTAGCTTTGGGAAAAGCTGAATTTGAACAGAGAGCTTTGGGCACTTCCCGCATACAGAATTATTACAATTACTATTAATAGTGATAAAAGTGCATTAGTTTTTGTAAGACTTTCTGTTACCTCCGGTGGGCACGTGAGAGCCCATTACCGAGCAGGCTGTGATCCCAGTGTTACGCCGCTATTAGATTTTCTGCTCGAGGGAGGAAGATATACGGCAACAATTGAGGTAGGAAATGTGCATTGCTCCAGGAGCGCAATGTAGCTGTGTCTGTGAAGGACACATTTGTGTGTCAAAACTGCAATGGGAAATACGTGCATGAATCACGATGCGGCGCGTGTGTGTGGCGGCACGTGCGTTCATGGCCAGCGTTCGCATACATGTGCCACATAGGTGCGTCCCTTGCCTTTATCTTTTTCGGTATCTCTCTGGTCCTCTGGGGTCTCCCCTTCCCTGTCTTCCTGGAGAGCTTTCTGCACAGCCTAGGAAATTGGGTAATGAAAGCCGAGTCATACATTCCTGCTTTATGTTTCCAAAGAAGCAAGTGTGACTGTCAGGTTTACAAAAGATTGTTTATGTTCAGTGGCGTGAAATGGGGAGCGAGTGTGCGGAGCAGAGCGAGAGAAAGACTGCCCTGCCCAGGCTGACAGCACTGCATTCATCCTCCACGCTACAGCAGACAAAGCGCTGGTGCTGTCTGACAGGGGCCATAAATCACCGCTGGGAGATGCTGTACCTACAGCTTATACCATTCCAGATGACAAACACACAATAATCCACACAGCACAGCACTTTTTCTCCCTTCTCTCCCTCGGACTCGCTGGTGCTCAAGTGACGACAAGAGGCAGCAAGGAAACCTGCAAAGCCTGGAAGTCTGCGGGGACCGCGGGAAGGAGCAGGGGAGGTCGCTGATGCAAACACCATAAAGCCATGGCTCACCGGAGCAGTGGCTGTTGAGGGGGCAAGAATATCGGGGGCACCGGTTCACAAAGGCCAAAGGGAGGGGATGCCAAGCAGGGGTGAATCCTCCCTTGCTAAGAGGGATCCAGTTAGAATGCCAACGATTTTTACTTGCTGCTGCCCAAGCAGGACGGAGCTGGGGCAGCTGCAAGGTGGGACGGGGCTGGGGAAACAATACTAGCACCTGGGGCTCTGCAGCCTCGCGCCAGGACGGCCCAGGCAAGGCATGTAGGGCCAAGCTTTCATGCAACCTGGAAAAATCTTACTAGTCCCCCTGCTGCTTACACAGGGCCCACGTGCACTTGGAGAATTGGCCTCAGCTGCAGATGCTGGGCTTGGTTTTTTGGAGCCCTGGTCTTGACTCTCCCTGTGGAAGCCTCCCTGGCCTGTTTTCCCCAGGTGGTAGATGAAAGTAGCGGCCTTTGCTCCGCTTGGCCCATTTGGTTTGTGTGCTCCCAAGTGCTCGCTGCGCCCAGCCATGGTGGGAGCTAGATGGCACCGTGCCTCCTCCAACCTGACCCTCCGGTGTCCCTGCGGACACCGTTACCAGAACCAGTTAAAAGTCACGCCTCGGGGGAAGTGGGTGCAAACATCAGACATGCCAGAAATACCCAGCGGCACGTTGAGCTCTCCAGTGTTTTCCCCACCAAAGGCATGTTGAAGCCACAGCATTGCCAGCTCTGCCACATCACCTGGGCGGCTTTGCCCAGGTTCAGTTTTGACGTGAAAGTGGAAAGGTGGTCTTTGAAGAAGAAAGCAATAAAAAGCAGGGAGGCAGATGCACTGCCACCACCTTGGGCTGTAGTTTGCAAGGGAGGGGAACGGAAAGAGGTCTATCTGGTTGGACAACTCTTAAATCAATGTATCCTAATTAACAAAAGATATAATTCATCAAAGTGACAGCAACTCTATTTATATCACCTCCTTCCATGGGGGCTGCTGGGGGTTTAGGGTTGGGGTTTTTTTCTCCCTTTCCTTTTCTCACAGCTTTATCTTTCCCACGCACATTTTTATTTCCCCTTTCTGGGGGAGAAGGACTGATAGTGAAGCTTTCCTTGGCAATATGGCCATTTAATAGACATTTTCTGCCTTACCCCCAAAATAGAGGGATATGTGGGGGTAACTGGGAAAGAGGGGTTATCTTAGTGAGGTACAGGTCTGATTTGGAGGGGGAGGAAACCACTGAAAGGTGAGCAGAGGGGTATGCAGCTATGCATGGAAAATTTGGTCAAATCTTGCAAGTTGGGGTTATGCTCTGAAACCACCCCCAGCAGGAACCGTGATCATACAGGAATCTTGGCTTTCATTTGGAAAAGCAAACCCTGAAAGCTTGACAACATGGCTGGATGACACCTTAAATCTTGAAGTGCATAAAAAGAAACCCAACTGTTTTGTTTTGTTTTAATATCTGAAACCTCGTGGTTTGGGGGCTGGGAGAGCAGGATGCTGAATTGCCGTATAAATACAAGGACCGTGTCATTTCAGAATTGCTCCACTGTTCTCAGCGGGCTCACTCTCGGGAAGAGTGAGGTTTGGACATGATATAGTAACACAAAAATAGTAATAATAGTAATGAAGCCCCATTCAGCCACTCCTCCCTGCTGCAGGCACAGGAGCATAAAATCCAAGATACAAAACGCAAGCCCTGTCTTGTGGGAAGAAGGAAGCTCAGAAGGTTTCTGGGGTAAAAAAATCCCCAAACCAGACCAAACCAAACCAAACCAAGGCAGCTTTGCCTCCGAAGCGCAGCCGTGTTCACAGCACACCGGCGAACAGGAGATGAAAGGGCCATAAAATGGAGCCGTCGTCTGAAGGCTGCACCGGCGCATATATCCTGATGTGCCGGGAGTACCTGCTTCTCCCGTAGCCTAAACTTCTGATGAACCAATGTGCTTCAGAGCGCATTTATATGCAAAGGCGTATAATATGTCCCCTGTATCTAATTATCTGTCAACCTGAGGCAGTTTGTTTTCCAAATCGGCCTCTCGGCTGTGACTTTATGAGGTCGTAAAGAAAACGGTGCCACTCTCGCACTGGAGCGCCGGGAGAGCCTGGATCAACAAATTACCATCTTTAATGGTGTCTCCTCACACAAGCTCACGCCCTCCGGCGTGCCCCGGCACAGCCAGCCCCAGCACGGTGGCCGGGGAGCCCCGGCAGCCCCCAGCCCCGTGTACCCAGCCAGGCAGGGCAGGTTGCGGGCAGGGGCAGGACTGACCCCGGTGCTGCCCGCGCTGCCCTCGCTGCCCGCTCGCCCTCCTCTGAGCCCCGCGGACGCGTTGCAAAGTTTGGCAGGAGCCAGCGGTGAACTCCAGCTCGTCGGCTGCGAGAGCAACACCACCGCCAGCAAAAGGCGAGCCACGGATTCCTCTGCCCACGCTGCTCCTGTGATTAATGATAGAAAGGAATTAAAAAGAAGGAGAAAAAAAAGAGCGAGGGAGAGGGGAGGGGAGCAGGTCAACAGCTGAGTGCAAGGCAAGTCGCTAGACAGGGAGTAATTAAGATACTTGGGTAAATATGATTAATAAGCTCAAACTGGCAGGGTGTGCAGTAAACAAGGGCTAACCAGATGGTACCCTTTCCTTTCTGACAATGCTGCAAGCTTCGTAAAAATAGGAAGGAAGGCTCTGGATCCTCCCAGCGCTCTCGCTCGCTCGGGGAGGAGGGAGGATTCAGCATGGGGCAGTGAATCACCTGATAGGAATGAGAGACATTTCCCCCTGCATCACATCCACATCAGGGACGGCTGCGAGGGGAAAACAAATGGCTGTTCTCACAGCGCTGGGGTGGCACCCGCTGCCATGCCGCAGGGCCCGATCCGGCGCCTCGCTCGAGCACAGGCTGAGCTTTGCCTGAGACTGGCTGCCTTCACTTGGCAGCGTGCGGGAAGCGGGGAGCCCTTGCGCTGGTCTCCGGGCATCTGATCTCCAGCCGTAACAACTCAGTTTGAAAAGTCCTGCCTGGAGGTTGTCTGTGCTGCCAGAGCTCGTGGCTGGGTGCCGGCGAGACCCCTCGCTCCTCCCTTCCAGCCGCAGCGGGTGGCTCGTTCCCGGTAAGAGCCGGTCAGAAATTTCCCCACAAAACACTTCTCTGTCAGAAGATGCCATTTCACCAAAGGTGAAACATTTGCGGAAACGCACTGATTTTGATGAAATTGCATTTGGAAAGAAAAATCAAAGGAGAAAATCATTTCGATAAGGCCAAAGCATTTCAGTTTGACCTTTTAGGAATTAAATGGCATAGGGGTTTTTTCCATTTCAAAAAGCATTTTGTTTCGATGTACTATATATATATATATATATATATATCTGTAAGAAACCTATTGAAACCAGAATTAAATGTTGTGATTATCCCAATATGTGATGATATATTGCAGGAAATTAAGCCCAAATATCCTTCTGCTTTGAAACAGGGAAGGGAAATCTAAGAAATTAAAAAAAACTGGTTCTTCTCCCGGCCCTGCTGCTGGGACATGCTGTCAGCGGCCACGTCCCCACTGGGGCTGCCAGCTCTGGGGCCAGGGAATGGGCACTTTGGGCACTGCTGCATCCCCCAGCCGGGCGAAGGGACTGCGTGCGCTGTCCTTGGCCTCCTGCATGCTCGGCTTGTCCTCGTAAGGTGCCCAAAGCAGAAGGGATGCTCGCATCTCTCATCGCTCCTTGGTGTGTACCACAGGACGGGAGCTAGCCCCTGGCCGAAGGCAGACTCTGAGTATGGCTAAATGTCTGAGAGTCCATAAAGACATTTGTGCACCCTCTGTGATGCCCTGAGCTGGGCATTTCATCACCTAAGCTCACACACATCAGAGCAACATAACAATATGTTCAGGGTCTCAGAGCTATCAGTTTTCATTTGACTATTTACTGTCCAGTACCTTGAAAATAAAGAATTTGCCAAGTAGCCCCAGGTACTAATAATAGATTAAATCAGCACTTAGCTTTCGACTTCCTCAGGACAAAGATTCTCTTTTTTCCTAGCTGAAAAGTTCCCAGTGATAATGAGAACAGTAAATGTTTTATTTTTACAGGGAGACAGGCAGAACAACGGGCACAGGAGGAAATCTCTGAATCACAAAGATGTCACCCGAGGAGCGGCGTGCCGCCAGTTTCTGCTCAGCGCTACTTTTTCCCACAACATACCATTTTCACTGCACGTAAGTTGTCTCATTATTGTAGTCAACTTCTCCTGGGCAGGGAGGCTGTCCCTCGACTGTGCCACAGACCCAGAGTGTCACTTCTGATCTCGCTGGGACTCACCTTCCCTTCCCGAATAATAATGCTGCTTCGGCTGCCACGTTGCTTTGCAGCATCCACAGGGCACGGGCTGTCTCTGCCTGTCTGCATGTACCATGTGCCGTGACTGGCGAGGGCCTGTGGATGCTTCCCGTTGTGAAAAATGAAGTGAGACTTTGTTGGGAGGCTTCAAGGTACAGCGAGGCTGCGGGAATAGCCAGTGGCTCGGAGGAGGTGGGGTAGGGATTTAAGATAAAGAAGAAATTTCAGCTCATTGGCAGGGCACATATTTTTCCAATATAAAAGCAAATGGGGGAACCCTTAAATAAATTGACTCTATAAAAATGTCCTTTTGTATTACAGCCTCACCTTTTCAGGGGGAAAACACCAAGGTTTATTTTCATGGCTCCTGAATAAAAATATCATTGCTGCTTCATAATTTCACAGAACCAACAAGCAGTCTATAGCTATTTAAAATACACAGGCCCCCCTCGGTACCCACCATCCGCCCGGCTGCAGGAGCAGCTGCCACGTAATTACAAGTCCTCGTCACAAGTGCGGAGAAACAAGTTGTGGCATTTAGGAAAGGTCTGCAAAAATAGGTGTCAGACCTTAACTAATAGTGATTGTCCTTCCATTCTGCCGTAATTTACATTTAATTCACACATTTCATTTCCATTTAAAATATGATTACAGTGTTTTGAAGCACATCTCACCTGTCCCCTCCGATTACGGCAGGATGAAAATAACACGAAGCAGCAGGAGCAAGGCTGGCTGCCCCGGGTCTTGGCTGCAGGATGGTAAACACATGGTGCTGTTCCCTGAGCTGGAGAAAGGAACAGAGAGGACTTCCAAAAACATCACCCGAGCAGGGACGGAGGGGCACACACAGACACACAGCCCTGCCCCACCTTCCTGCTGCTCCACGCAGGCAGTTCTTGCTGCAGGGTTTTAAGCACTGGCAAACACAAGAAATCAGAAGTGCCAACAGAGGGAACTGGGGTGCAGAGAAGACAACTCTCTAGGCTGTGTTTTTCCATGCTTTTTCATGGAATATATGGGCTGCTTCTTCTGTCATGCTAGTGTGGCATACAGGCACGCAAGTTTGTAAGAAAAAGCAGCATCTGGGCATCGAGTACAGCCTGCTGTGAAACAGGGCCACAGCCTGTCCTAGGAGAGTATAACCAGGGCCTGGGAAACGACACCATGAGCTTTTCATTTTTAAGTAGCTGGTTTAAATCCAAGCCTGCTCAGTGAAAGCTGGGCTAGAGAGCCTGGTCCTGTAGTATTATTGCATTCAGCAAGTTTCTATAGAAATAAGACATTAAGTGTGGAGCTGAAGCTGGCTGGGAATTAATACTCCATAATTCATATCGTGGAGTTTGTTCTTTGTAAGTCTAAGCAATTTCCGCCACTCAGTTTCATTTCGGGTACCACTGCGCTTTCCCCCGGCCCTCGCTATCACCTGGCTCTTGCTGCTCAGGGCTCTCAACGAATTTTTAACTTGAAGCTCCTTTCCCCCAGATTTTAAAAAAGGAGGATGTGGGGGAGGGAGTAATGAGACCAAGTGTCTGGGTTTTGCTTACGCTTTATTTCTACCTCAGCGTCATCTGCAGTGACAGCTCAGCTTGGCACGAGGCTGTCTTATTGTTGTTGCAACAGGAGATGGATGCCCGTGCTGAGCTGCGAGCCTGCGGGCCGGGCATCCTCCCAGCCCAGCAGCAATGGAATGGGCCAAAGCAGAGTGTGCCCAAGCAAGAGCACTGCTCTGCAAAGCATGTGCAAATCCAGAGTCCACGACAATCCCTTCTGGAAAGGGGGATGCTGGTCCCCAGGGGGGCCGCAGTGCTGTCCCATGGGTCCTCTGGGTACCAGCCACTGCCCAGTGCCCCCAGGGCTCATCCCGATGCCCCCAGGGCTCATCAGCACGGAGGCTCTTCCCCGCTGCACAGAGGCATGAGCTGTATTTGAACACCTCCCTCTCCAGGCAGGCGAGGTGCTTGAGGGGGACATGGCCAGTGATTGATTCTTCACCGGGAGATTACAGTGATTTGTGCTCTCTGTCTAAATTCCAGCATATAAACCTCAGAGCTGCCGGAGCGCCCATTTCATTTTTGTGGCTGTCTTCCTGCCAGGCGGCCGCTGGCCTGGCAGCTCCGGCACACTGCTGGTCGCTCTGGTCGGGCAAAGAATTTGCTATCTTTATTTGCCTTTCTCTTCCCTCCTCCCTTCTAAATGAATTTAGACACACAGAAGCTCTTCTGTGGAGAAGGAGGTCCTTGCCCTCAGCAGCCTGGGAAGGGGAGGTTTTACCCTCCCCTGGAGCAGATACACAGTGGGGATGAAATTCCCCCTGCAGAGTCCTTCATAAAACCTGGGTGCTATTTAAGCCATCAAAACAGGGGTTCAGTGGGGCAGAAGAGGAGCACAGGCCATATGGCATCTGTAGCAATCAGGCGCTGTTGCAGAGACTGGTCTGGCCTGATCTTGAGGGAAATTTTAATTTCTCCAGGGTGTAAAGCTTGTTGATGCTGCCAGGCTGAGGGAGTGTGCCTGCACTTGGTCTCAGCAGAGTGTGTCCCAGTGTCGATCTGAGGTGCAGCAGGGGACAGTGCTGGGGCCTCTCTCAAGCTGGGTTTCATTCCGGACAGGAGCTTGGAGGTAGAAGCCAGTTTGTAAAGTGCTTTTTACCAGGACAAAGGGAGAAAGTCGAGAGGAGAAGGAGGGAACCCCAGGGAGCCCTGGGGAGGAAGCCATCCCTCCTGCATTTGGGGACTGAAGTGTCCCTGGGGAAATCTTGACACGCTTACAGTCCGCTGTGTTAGTTTTAAGACATGTTTATTTGTGTAGCTTTCTGAAGCACATTTGTGGCAAGGAAAGGATGCTTTGCTTCTCTCTGTCTCACTTTTAAGTGCTGCCGTTGCGTTCGAAGGGAGGGGGAGTTCAGGCCGATGCTTTCTGCTGCTCCAGCCCTGCACCAGTGCTGGGGCATGCTATGTGCCACCCGCCCAGAGATGTCAAGTAATACTTATTTGGCAGCAAAACAGTGAAATCCTGCAAAACAAGTACTCACTGAGTAGTGTTTCACCTGGGCACGCTGAAGGCAGCAAAACTCTTTGCAGCAGCTTCAGTGGGGTTTGGAAAAGTCTGCAGGCTTTACTGCAACCCAGCTGCCTTTCTTAAATTTACACCTTAGGCACCCAGGTGAGGAGTAACCTGAAATGGAGGTACCTCTTCGTCACCCAGCAAACCCTTGATGTGTTGTGCCTGTCCCATTGCTGCCTCCACATTAACATCTGGGCCAGTTTCTCTCCTTCTTGTCCCTCCAGAAGAGGCAGTGGCCTGGCTACACCCACTCTGCAGCTCCCCTCATGCAGGGGACACTGTGCTGATGCTCACTCCCCCGAGGAACAAAATGAGTGGGAATTACAGTTTTCTGAATGTCAAAATCCCTCCTGTGGATCAGAAGTTCCCAGCACCTGCGCAAACACAGCACAAAGTGCCAAAGACGCTACCCAGAAAGGGGAACCACCAAAAACTCTTCCAATGCTGCCCCCTTGCCCTCGGGACTCGGTGAAGGAAAAGTTTACCTCCTCCCGCAGAGGTCTTTCAGAAGATTTTTTAAACACAAAAACTCTTGCCTAGAAAATAAATCAGGCTCACCCTCCCCACCATGTCCTCACCCGGCATCTCCCCCACGCTGCACCCGCCCCCAGAGCACCGAAAAGGCATGGACGCACTGATTAATATCTGCTACGTGTAGGGGAAAACAACAACCCCGTAAACAGTATTATTAACCCATGGGCTGGCAATAAATCAGTGTGGGAAGGTGACCTCAGCAATGCTGGAGTAATCCTGTGTGTCAGGGTAAATTTATGAGGCCAATTTTATTGGCCTGTATGACCCAGGCTCCTTGGAGATGTCTCAGTAACAAATCCAATCCATATCATTTATTAGCTTTGTACAGTGTCAGCTCTAAGCATAGGAGGGATCCCATTAAAATGTATTGCTCCCTCTGCAAAAGATGGGTGCAAATAAGCTGCTGGATAATTGTCGGCTGCAAGGAGCCCCCGATTAAGAAATTGCTCATTGTAGATCTGCTCTCAGGTCCATAAAGCTTGCCAGGACTGGAAGTGATGGGGTTTGGGTTTGCACCGTCTGCCTCTTGCCCTCCCTACCTGCGCTGGGCTGATTACCACTCTCCAGGAGCAACGGGTAGGGTTTAGCCATGGGAACAGAGGTGCTGGACTCTGGGGAGTTTCCAGCTGAGTCCCCCAGGCCCCCCCGGGTGCTGGACAAGGACCTGGTGGCCCTGGGGGCTGCCGCTCTGCCAGGGGGCTGGGGAGGATGCAGGGACCGTGGGGTCGCAGCGATAGGTGCGGGGATGCAACGGCGCGGGGATCTTGCGACCGCATCTCAGGACGGCGCTGCAGCGAGAGGGATGGCGAGGGGATTTGAAAGCTGTTAGAGGCTGAAACTCCTCCTCCGAGGCAAGAAACCAGTTGCACGAGGGGAGGGATCCTCCGGCCAGGCCCTGTGGGCAGCACTGAGAAAAAGCTCCATTTTGGAAGCCACTCACGGACCTTGCGGTGATGTGCGTCGTGCCCGGCACCCTGGTGATGGGAGCAATCACGCCTTTGCACCAGCACCTCCTGGGTCTGATCTCTGTTGGCTAACCAGAGTCTGGTGGAGGCAGTTTAAGTCTGTTTGACTGTCCCTGTCATCATAAGGTTTACGGATGGTTAATTTATTCTTTATAGCACAGTCATTGATGGCTGTTAAATCACAAATGAGAGCCAATAAAGGGTGAATTGCAGCTGAAATTACACTGTTTATATGACAGCAGAGTGCTGGCTAAAAGATTCATATGCCGCTGATGAAGTACGTTATAAATTTTAATTACCATAGTTTGTACAAATGACATGTTTGAAATGCTATTGAGTAATGTGACCCTGATAATGAAACTATAAAATAAATCATTAACTTTCTGAATGAGCTTTTTTATTTCCATGCTACATGAAGTAAACTTTCCAATTTATTCCATTGCAGCCTTGTTCTGAAAAAAAGTGCAGAGAGAAGAGTCACCAACCACCCCCTCCACTCTGAGGGACACTGGCAAGCAAACCAAAGGAGGGATGAGTGGGACCATGTCGGAAAAGACATCAGAAGACTGGCCAAAACCAGCCAAAGCCCTCAAACTGCTCGTGGTTTCACCCTGGTTAATACGGGATGATGCCTTGCTCCTGCAGCCACAACCAGCTTAGCTGAGGGAGTGCAGAGATAAGAGCAGGGCTTGAGAGCCAGCTCCAAAGAGCCATAAAAATCACAAGCACAGAAGAGAGAAAATCTCCATTAAAGTCAGAGCGTAATTATAACTCACTCGTTGGCTGGGGGCTTTGCAGCCTGAGTCACTGGAGATTGCCCTGCCCTCCCCTGGGAGCTCCCTGGATCTGCCAGAGTTTTGAAGCAAGAGCAAAGGTGCCTGAGCCCCCAACTGCTCGACACAGAAGCGGAGATAATTCCCTGAATGGGGGTGAGGAGACAAGTTTCGGCACAACAAGGGATTTCTTGGGAGCCTGCCTGGGGGAGGAAGCACAGACCAGGCAGTTGTCAACCCAGCATCCTTCGGTCTAGCTCTGCTCACTCAAGAAAGGGGATGCTTCTTAAACCCTCTGGAAAGACACTGATAGCAGGTTGTTACCTTATTATATTGCCATATATTACCTTTTAAGGGATACAAGGCACGAAACAAGATGGGAGTGTGCCAGAGCTGCTTTCTTATCCCTCTGCAGAGAGGTGCTCCAAATACCAGATACCAAAATTCAGTGCTCCTTGCCCCTGGGTGCCCACACTCGCCCATCCCCCAAAGTGGGAGAAAAGGGCTCCCACCCCAAACCCCCTCCAGAAAATCCACCAGGTCTGGGGCTCTCTGGCCTGACTCACCAGCATCACTGGCTTCTTCCTCATCTCCTTAATTAACCCAAGTTCTTTGCAACCTCAGGTTGAATATGAACGTTTCCTATTCCCCAGCTTTTTCACACTGTAAATAAGCAATATATCTGTCTCACATGGCAAACAAAAGGCGGTAGCGGGAGTCCCCAGATAAGCAGCAGGGAAAGGAGAGGGAAAGGGGACCTGTGACATTTTCAGGCTGTGGGGATGCAGCAGAAGGTTGCGGTGTCAAGTACCATACAGCAGTTGGGTTTCAAGAGATGGGGTAATTTATGACCCATAATAACGTTTGTGGTTCTTTCGTGGAGGCAGAGATGGATCTTACTCTTTAACGCTTCGGTTGCTCATCCCTGGGGTCCCTGTGTGCAAAGGAGTCCTTATCCACGGGAACTCTGGCAGATTCGTGGCTGGGTGCATCATGTCCAGTGCTGGCTGACTCCCCCTTCCCATCCTTTTCCCCCAGGCAGCCGCTCTTCCCATCGCTGCCCAGAGACACTCCTCACCAGAGGACGCATGCAGTGAATTCCAATCCTGCTGAGTGTCAGGGTTTAAGTCAGGCAAAGTTTGTTTGCCGAATGGGTGGTCAGCATGGCTGCGCGCTGCCGGCACGGGTCCTGGCAAGCCCGCTGCCCCCCATGGCACAATCGCCTATTGCAAAGGCCACGGCCACCCCACTACCTCTCACTGCAGATCTCGCTGGGCCTTTTTTCCTCCCCGAAAGTGTTTGGAGTTGGAGGGCTTTTAACGCCTGCTTTTGTCTTATCAGCCAGACTGAAAATATTTCCAAGCAGGCTGCTCATGCCGCACTACTTACCATTAAAAGAAAGGACCACATTATTGCTGTTATAAACCATTGATTAAGGTTTATAATAGCAATAATCCCCTCGAAATTCATTGTTACTGCAGTTAATGACCAGTTTATTAGAGCGTTAACCATCCTTGGCAATGGGCTGAGTCGTTTAATGCTGGTAACGACCAATTTCTCAAGGGTTATTGCTTAAATAACAATCCTTTGTTAGATATATGTTCAACCACCAGATACTGCTCCAGCTGGAACCTTCTCCTGTGAAATAATTGTTAATTATTTCTTCCAAGTTTTGCCACCATGCCTCAAAGTTCTAGATGAAAAGGGTTGCTGAGGGTGCAAAGCGTCAGAGATGCTCAGAGCTGAGACTGGGCAAAGCAAGGGGAAGCAGCCAGAGACGCATGAGCCATCACCCAGAGGGATGTGGGTGTAGGAGTTGTGGTTTATGAGGGTTTTTTCCCTCTTCTGTCACCCATGACTGTCCCAGCCCTGGGCACGTCCGCCCCAGCCACCCACAGTGCTTTGCAGAGGCACTGGCTCAAGTCGGAAGCAGCAAAGCTTCCAGGGCTGAGCCCCGGGCTCCTGGGCACCGCAGTGAGCCACCCAAGAAGGGTGAGACACACCAAAGCTCTCCCTCCCTTCTTCTCTTACATTAATATGATTTGAACATTTCATCGTGTTAACTATGTCCTATCGTGTCACGTTAGTATCATCCTTCTAACAGCATTCATTTTGCCTGACATGATATGAAAGGTACAGATACGATTACCCTTTAATTGTGTCATATTAGCAAAAATAAATACTGATATAGTGCAAGGTTGACACAAAACGATGGCAAATCCCTGGGAACAGGATCGGACTCTTGTTGCCCAGAGAATGCCCAGAAACCTGCACGCTTCAAGACAAGTGTGTTTATCGAGCAAATGCAGGAGACGAGCAGGAGGGGGATTTCTGCCTTGGGTTTCTTTCCCCATCTCTAAAGGCAGTGTGCTGGCTGTGCTGCCAGCCATGCGGGGAAGCCCCTGACCACAGCTCCCTCCCCTGTGCACGGCCCCCAATTTCTGTGAGCCATTAGCGAGGATGAAAGGACGCTGAATTGCCATGATCCGCTCACTTCCAGCCACTCACCCCAAATGCCTAATCTCTAGCTGGCTTTAACAGGCTTTCTGATGATTCTGCTGTGAAAAAAAGTATCCCTGCATCACCCCCAGAAAATTACATTTCCATAGCAAATTAAATTTCAAGCTTTCCTGATTCTTGTTAAGAAACACAAAGAAAATCTGAATTTGGGGGATTAGGTGAAACTTGAACGGTGCTAGGTTTGGGTCTGGTGTTCCCCTCCCTCCTTTTGCTCTTTGTTCCTAAGTTTGTGGGGTCTTTGAGGTGTCACTGGGAAAAAAAAGGAAAAGGGAAGGAGGGATTACTCCAAAATCTGGGAGAAGTTTAAGTCCTGGTTTTGGCAGTGAGATGCTGATCTTCTCTGCGATGCTTCAGGTTCCTCCAGTCCCGGAGGAGGCAGGAATCTGCCTGAAATATATTATAAAGTAGAAAATACAAAACCTAAAAACTTTGAATTTTTTTCCCCCTCTGTAGGAAGGAGTTACCATTTTCTAACTATCTCCAATGTCAGCCAAAACTGCTCCCTGGTGCCAGGCAGCTTTGAAACGGACCCTGGCTGGGAAAAGCAAGAGGCAGCTGAGCTTCGCCGGCTGCTTTGCTGCGGCCCCAGTCCAGCCAGGCTGGGTCTGTCTCTGGTCCCTGTCACAACTGCTGCGGGGATTTGTGTGAGCATCCGTGTTATTTTAGAGATAATGTGAGCAGAGTGGAGCATGTCACAGGATAATGGTCTCCTGCTGCTAGGCTGTTCTTGGCATTTATCAAAAAATGACACCAGAGGGAATATGCTCAAGGGAACTGAGGTGTCGATTCGATGACTGCTATTTCGTGATAAAAGTTAACAGAAATAAAAATGAATCAGTCACAAAACAGCTTATTTATAGCTGTGCCCGGCCCAGAAGGGGATCCCTGGGAAAGGCAGGGCAATGGTGCTCACCATGCACACCCACACTGGCATCGCCTTGCCAAGAGCCGCGGCCCCACCGCCTGTGCCCGTTCCCGGGAGGTACGGCGTTGTACCTTCCCCACCACCCTCAAAATACCCCTGTGGGCAACGGAGGGGCTGGTGCTCATTGCAGAGTGGGAGAGGAGGGCTGGAGGATAAAGTCATTTGAGGTTGCTCAAATCAGATGTGATTTTCTGGCTCCCAGGACAGGATTTGAGTGAGCACAGGATGACAGGGTGAGGATGATGTCCCGTGCTCCTCTTCCACCCCAATCTGTGCTGCTCTGCCCTCGAGCTGCCTGTCCAGGCAGTGCTGCACCCTGAAAGTCCCCCCAGACAAAGCAAAACTGGGCGGCATCCCCTGGATTTCACACATTCTCCCTCCACCTCTGTGTCTCAGCAAATACAAACCCAAACCGTTTTGCACAATGCTTACAAAACAAAACACAACACTCCCGGTGCCTAAAAACAAATATTTTGAGCAAAGTGTTTCAATGTTGCCTGTGTTTCTACATCGCCGGGGGGTGGTCTCTGGACGGAGCTGTGACCCCGAACTGGGCTCAGCTGCGGTGACTGAACTCCCAGACCCCAGGGATGCAGACGGAGCCCAGCTTCAGTGATGGGGATCGCTGAGCCTGGAGCTCTTTGGGGGTCTTGTTCCCTGGGGGGGTGGGAAATCAGGTCTCTTGCTGGCTGTTTGCTTTCAGCAGGCTGTGCCCCAGGGAGCTGCGTGGGCTCGGGGGGGGGGCAGAGCGTGCGTGTGGGTTTGGGGGTCCCAGCCACCGGCACCACGCACCAGCCCGGTGGGTTCTACACCTGCACGAGCCTGCGGCAGCATTCAGGGCCTGGGACTTACTCTGATGAGATACTAGTGGGAGCAGGAAAAATGGGCAGAACATGAGGGGAAAAAAAGGCCAGCCTTTGCTGTAATGGCTAAAAATGTCTAATCGTGGGTCTGGTATTAAGTTAAATATCCTGGCTAAAACCATCTCATCGTGGATATTGCACTAAGTTAAACATGCAGTTATTTAAGGCAAGGAAAACTAGGTGGGATTTGGGTTTCCACACCAGCCCATCAAAGGCACCCTAAAGCTAAAGGCTTCCTTCCACTTTATCAAGGTGAACAAATTAATCAGCTAATTGTTGCTGGGGCCAAGTTCTGGTGCGTTTCCAGTGGGACGGTCTGTTTTTGTTATCTCAGCTGTGGGCAGGGAGGAGGAGAGGAGGAGGAGGAGGAGGGCAGAAGAAGGACGCTGCAGCACCTGGGTTCGTTGGCCCTACATGTAATAGGAAACAACAGGGGCCACAGGGGACACATCGCTCTTTTCCACCTACATGTTATTCCAGCCATAAATCCGAGTGACAAGCTTGAACTTTTCTCAATTGACATGTTTACAAGGGAAGTCCGCGTTTGACAGGAAAATTAAGCATATCAATCACTTAACGAGCTCGTTAATGAATGGCGCTCAGATCTCTCTGATTTTGTGCCTGGTAGCACAATTTATTGATCAAGTGTGCTTTCGGCTGGGGCCAGATGTTGCTGTGCCTTGATCCTCAAAGCCAGGACGGCCCTGGCCAGGGTTTAGCGAGAGGTCATTTTCTCCAGCAGACCCCAGGTTCCCTTTTCTGTCTTCTGTTTTCTCTTTCTTTCTCTCCCTTTTCCCCCACCAGAACAAAGAGAGCAGATGCGGGCTCGGGGCCCCTCACACCCACTCAGACATATGGAAGCGATCTCCTCTGTCTTTGTAATTACACAGGAGCTTGCTTTTCAATGGCTCCGGGTTTTATTGCACAGAAACCAACCTATTCCTACATAAAACATTTTTACGGCTTCTCCTCTAGGGGCTCCTTGGCGAGGACCTGTCAGGTATAAAAGCGCACAGGACCCCCTGGCAGCCAGCGGGAGCCGTCCGGGCGAAGCGGGGACCCCCGGGATCCCCTGGCAGGAGCACAGGGCGGCCGGGACTGGCGCGGGAGGCAGAGCGAGAGATGCTAAGGTGAGACATGGCGGTGGAAAGATGGGAGCCAGATCCCCCAGTAAAAACTAACAGCTTTCAAAAGGCAGCAGAGAACACAAAATAATCCTCAAACCTTAATGAGACCCATAAGTAAACCCTGACTGTATTTGCCTTCCCGGCCCTGGATGCGCCCGAAATCCCACCTGTGAATGTGTTTGTAAAAGCCCCGTTTGTCTGAACGTCTCAAAGACATTCATGAGGTTGCAATGGGATGGAGGACACTTACTCATATTTCTGTGTTGCTGACCACGGCAATGGGATGGAGGATGCTTCCACCTATTTCTCCGTTGGTGACACGGGCCTCTCGACAGGGAGATTTTGCATGTCCCGTGTCCTGGCCGCAGGCACTAACCCAGAGCCCGGCAGCCGCAGGGAGGGTACGCTGGTGGTACCCGCTGTGCCAAACGCAGCCTTGCCCTGGGTCAGGCTCAGGCGAGAAGCAGCTCCCACGTACAGCCCCGGGCTGGCAGATGCAGTTATACGTGTGCCAATGGACAGAGACGGTGATGGCCAAGAGACCCCTCCTTCCCCCACAGTATCCGTAGTCGAGCTCGTGTAGTAAAATATGCTTTGGATATGCTGTCAGCTTGTTTTCAGGAGGGCTTGGTAAAACAATGGAAGAGTTACTCTGCAATCTAATGGAGTAAAAAAAAATATCCTATAGTGCATCGTGAATAGTCCAAAATGCAAAGATGACAATTTAAGTGTTTAAAATGTACTCAAGGTAATTCCAAACAAATTTTAAAGCCATTTCAGACTATAAAACCCCTCAGCTAAATCATTGGTTATATGGTGGCAGTGCTTATGTTGCAAAATAACCCTAGCATGAAAGAGAAAGTTTAAAAAATTGCCGGTTAATCCTTATAAATTACTTATTAGTATTGCAAAGCTGGAGCTGGAGGAGCCTTCCAAGTAAAGACCGTGCTGTTTGGTCACTTCTTGCCTGGCTCCATGAGGAGCACTTGGGGGCTGGCTTTGATTTGTTGGGCTCTGTGAAGGCATTGATGTTCCTCCAAAGTGTTGCATCAGCGCTGATGTCATGGCACAGCTCTGGCTTTATCCCTCCCACTCCTCGGAGAGCCTCCCCCTCCTCCCAGCCATTTTAAGGAAGCCAAAAATCTCGGGCTGTCCCTGCTGCACGCCACCCCAATTGCTTGCAATCCCCAGCAGGAGTTGGGGGGGAATTGCCCCCCAGGGAGAGCCGTAACCGCAGGGAAGGGTGGGCTCAGGTCCAGCGGTGCTGTACCCCAGCGAGGGGCTGGGACGGCACGTCCCGCAGCTCCTCAGGGCCGCCCGCGTTACTGCCCGCAGGAGGGCTGGTTGTTGTCTCGCGAAATGTGATTTATTCTGGGCCATCGCTGCAGCCTCCGCCTGCCAGAGTAGTCGTTGGCGTCTCTCAGCTACGGTGCAGCAGCGATGCAAATCCTTTCGCTGGGTGTCCATGTTTCACACCCTGCCAATGGATTAAACCCACTGGGAAGCTGTGAAGTGCATGCAAAGAAAATAAAAGTTTATTCCCTTCCCTGCGCTTCTGGGCTCCTAACTTTTCTCCTGTGTGTTTGTGCCCTGATTTGAGAAAGCGACACAATCTCGCTTGCTCGCTCTTCTCTCGCTCTTTTCCTTTCACCAAACAGATGTAACTATTTATTCCTTATGTCCCAGTTTTCCTGTAATTTCATAAAGTGCAAATTTGCTGTCCTGCTCCCAAATGCCGAGTCGGTGGTTTGTCATAACAGTCATCAGTAACTGTCGCTTTCTGCCTGGGGCTTAATTAACCCACTCTCTCATTAGCATGTCCATGCAGTTGTAAGGAATGAAAGCCTGATTATTTTCTACAACAGTCGCAGCCAATTACTGCACTGAAATGGAACCACATTAATCAAATCTTTAGTACAGTGGCAAATTCAGAGATATCAGATTGCAAAAGACTGCAAACCTAATATGTCACTGTCAGCGGAGCTACGCAGGCATTTAGCGAATTGCATTAAATAGATGGCTTCGCTGAAACCGCATGAATTTAATATGTGATGGGATCTGGAAGCTATTAGTGTGACATGGCAAAGTACTGGGAGCTTGGCAGCTCTGGACTTTATCCATGAACTCAGGAAACTCGTGTAAAAACTTGTGTGTGTGTGTGTGTGTGTGTGTAGCAAAATGTCTCGCCTGTTTAAGGAAAAGGCATGGGTAGACACTAGCGAAAATGCAAGCAAAACTATGAGTAGTCCCAACCAGTTTACAGTAAGTCATTACTACCGTTTTACACTGGAGCAGAGCTGGGGGCTGGAGAGGGTCCGTGCACCGGGCTGGAGGGGAAGGAGGGACACAAGACATGTCCATGGGCAGGAGCCACTCTCGCAGGCGGCTGCTCGCCAGCCTGGGCTCGAAGCCTGCGCTTCGGGAAGCCTGCGCTTCGGGAAGCACTTCGAGGCAGCGGGGCACGGCCCTGCTGCTATAATAAGCCATACAGAGGAATCCCAGGTGCAGAAATAATCCATGCAGAAATTACCAGGCATCAGTATTTTTACAGTGTCTTGCATGCAGAAGTGTGTCCCCGAGCACTTTACAGTGCTGGGCACTGGGGCCAGGGGAGCTGCTGGAGGAGAGATGCTTTCCCTAAGGACCTCCGCAACCTCACGACTCGTTTCCTGCTGCCAACCACTTTTTCAGCAGCAATCAGCTCTGTCTACCCAGCGAAGTCCTGCTCATTCCAGCTGGATGTGCCCCGTGCTTTGCTCCCTCTTGCGTTGCCTTGGCCGTGTTTGCCTTGTCCCTGCCAGAGGTGTCAGCTCTGGTTTGGCCCATGCCTTGGGCTCTCCCTGCTTTACCCACCGGCTGTAGAAGCTCCTGGTGGAAATTCCTCCTCTTCCTCTTTCCTGGCAACATCTCGGGGTGTCTTTGCTTTAAAGGCTGCGCAGCTGAGGATGCCAGTGGTGTTACAACAGCAACAAGTCAGCCTCAGCTCAAGCATGAGCTAAGAGGCATTTTCCATCCCTGCTCTTAGTGAGCCCATAAATTAATTTACTTTCCTCTGGCTTCAGCACATTCCCCAGCACCTGGAGACACCCCGTTTTGCAGGTCTCAAGAAACAACAGTGAAGGTATGCGGGGGCGACGAGAGGACGGGTGCACTACAAAAGCACTTTCCGGCTGCAGCTTCGGGGGAGGACAGCCTGGATGTCCTGGCACCCTCCGGCTCCTTGTGCACCTCCTTGACCCGAACCGCCTCCTTTTCCCACTGGGCTGGCAGCAGCGCTGACGGCTCCCAGGGGCTGCGCTGGAGGAGAGGCAGCTGGTTAGATGGCAGCTGCCCCGGCGGTGGATTTTGCCTACGAGCACGGCACTGGCCGGGCCCCGGAGCAGCAGGTGGCTGCAGACCCGCCGCCATGGGAAAGGCGAGAGAACGAGGAGGGTTTTTTTCAAAGCCACGTTCAAGGGCTTCATTTGTAAATCTTTCCATGTTCCCGAACAGCGGCTGTGGGGAAATTCACACTGGGTCCGGGTTGCTGCAAAGCTTGATGGGAAACCAAGATTTATGCCCTATTTTAGTCTGCTTAATCCTTCGTTTGCCGGGCTCAAATCACAGCAGCCTGCTGCGCATTCATGGGCTTCGCCTAGACAGCGTTAAATATCCCCGGCAGCCTGAAAGCAAGACAAATCCGATGAAGAGACTTGCCAGCACCGGCTGCCCCACGTGTGCCGTCTGCGGGTGCATGCCCCCCGTGCCCGCGCAGCACCGCGAGCCACTCCACGCGCGGGCCTGGCCGCCTGCGCCGGGGGAAGGCAGCAGACGCTGACAGCGATGACTGATGAGTCTCAATAGTCAGGGTCTGCTCTTACACAAACTGCCTTCATCAGCAACTTGCTGCTACCATCAGTTAATCTTCTTGCAAAAGGTACACTCCTGGTACATTTGTACGTTTCCTCTCCCAGTAACCTAATCTACCATCTAGTTTATGCATACATGCTCTGAGGGGTTTTTTATATATTTTTTTTTTTTCTAAGCAATCAATCTGTGCGGCTAGGAGCTGCAACTGAATTTAAATACCAGGGTTTTCATTATCTCCAACACAGGAAAAAGAAAGGGGGGAGAGGGACATTGGAAATAGAGGGAAATAAATTCCAGTCTCTTGAACAATGTATTTGAAGGTGTGCATATTTCTGCAACCATATAATGCCTAGTGTATTATACAAAATCTTTTTCTGCAATAGGAATATATTTGGAAAGTAGATTGCAGAGTCCCTTTGACTGCAGTTTTGCTATCCTTCCCACTGTCTTGTGATGCATTTGAGTAGTCTGGAACTAGTTCATAGGATTTGCACTGCACTGCCTTTTAAAGACCCCCCAAAGAGACCTGGATCCTGTTCTGCCAGGTAGATACACATGCAGACTGACAGATCTCCCCACCAGGAGACAGACCTAAAACATGGGGAGGGGGACAGGAGTAGAGAGGAGGGGAAAGGGGCAGTTATTTGCCCAGGGTAGGGCAGAGCCAAGAGCAGAGCTGGAAGCCGCCACCGCCCTGGGCCCAATGGGCAACAGGGCATTACCTCAGAGCTGCCTGCAGAATGTGTTCCCAAATACATGCGATGCGGAGAAGCATCAGTTATTGGAATTGAAGAAGCCTGCTCAGGTGACAGGTGACACTCTTTCAGGACCTGGTAGCTCCATTTCAGGACCTGGTAGCTTGGGACAGGCCATGTTCTCTCCTAAAATTCCGATTAGAAAAAGAAATAAATGATTCCTGGGTTGGGCTATCTGAGACTCCTGTGCTATAAAAGGAACCCCCCAGTGCATGGATTAATTAGCTACAGGATGCAAATGCCCTCATGCAATAAATCACCCAGTCGCTCCTCTTGCGGTGCCTGCAGTGACAGCTCTCTGGGGCGGAGATGCTGTGGGCAGTGAGGGGGATGCCGTACCCCAGCTCAGCCTTCCTCCCACCGGGACCAGGCCACCTCTTCGGCACAGCTACGTCTCCAGGCTGAACCGCAGAACTGACACCCGACGGCAGACAGCTGCCGGCCTGGTCCAGCACTGCTGGTGAGATGCCCTGGAGCCGTTAAAGGGCTTCGGTTGTGTAGGAGACTGGGCTTCCACCGAAAACGGTGCCCTAGAACCGTGCCTTTGTGCCACGCACCCCTCCAGCCCCAGCCCTGCGCAGACCCTTCTGCAGCCCCGTCATTCCCCGCCTGTCATCTGCTTTGTAAGTGGTTACAGCAGCAGGGCCAGCAGCGAAGCGGTTCCCGGCAAAAATAACCTGCAATGCATCTCCTCCGGCATAAGTGGCACCGCGCTGTGCCCATGCTGGGGCGTCGGATTTCCCGTCCCACCTGTGGAGCCGTGCCTCACGGCCTGACCCTCGCTCCTCTGGGGACACAAACCCCCACGTCCCATCCCTGCCCCGGCACCCGTTTCGTGCCCCTGCCGGCACCCACGTGCAAAAATCGCTGCCTTCCCCCAAAGCCCGGTCCGGGGTGGAAGCACACCGTTCATATTGCATTTGCCCTTCTTCTCTGTTGTAACTAAGAAAAGGAGAGCGAAGCACCCTGCGCGCAGCCTCTGCGCATTGGAGGGGTCTCCTGGGGGGCAGCGGGGCCCTGGGGACCCGCTGCCGAGCTCAGCACCCGCAGGGGCTTAACGCTGTCTCGCTTGCTAATACATCCACGTGCTAAGCAAACATCTCCCAGTCTCCCAGCAAACCCCTGGTTTAGTAATATTGAGTTTTCAGCCACAGTTTTTCTCTTTCAATATAGCTGGTGGGATGCTGGGTTTGGAGAAGATTATTTGGAGTTAAAAGGATTTGCGGTTTGTTCTACATTTATGTAGCATCTATTACATCGGGCCCTCGGTGACGCTGGGAAGGCGAGAGCCTGTTACCGACAGCCCAGATTGGAAGCTGAAGGGTTCTCGGTATCCAGCACCCACTCTAGAGCGGTGCCCAGACCCCAGGAAGGTCCATGCCGGGTCTGACTGCCACGTGCAGAGGGCCACAGCACCTACAGATTCCTGAATTTTTACATTTCTGATCCTTGAGCAATTAATGTGTGAGTAGTATCTTTCCATACCCCCAAAGCAGTATCTTCTGCCACACTTGTCTGGTTTTAAACGCTCACTTTCCTCCCTTGAGGTGCTACAACAGAGTCGAATGGATTTGCTGCAGCAGGAGCTCTAGGGGGGGGAAACATCTTTTGCATTATTTAAAATTTCCAGTGTTGAAAAAAATCAATGATTGCACAAAAAGTGCTCTGAGTTCAGGCAAGTTTTGGGTGAAGTTTCAGAGAAGCCTTGCCCAGAGTCAAAGCAAAATCCCAATTCTGCAAAATCTGGCTCCTGTGCGTCCTTGGCTCCCGCACCTAAGCGTGCGAGCCTGAGGCCGGTCCTGCCCCGGCTGCAGCTCCCCAGGGATGATGGGGACAGGGGACAAGCAGCCATGGTGTCCGGCCAGTGTCCCGCAGGAGCATGGGGAAGGCAGCTCGGTTCATGGCAAGGCTCCTCTCTTGCGTTAAATACAGCCGGGAAGGCCAGGTCAGCACGCTCGGTCGCATAAATCATCTGACGTTTTGACTGTGTGTGTGTGATAAAACAGCCCTGAACAAAGCTCCGGCCGTTAAATCACGACGCCCCGCATGGGGCCGGGTGAACCGTTCACCTGCCAGCATCCTCCCAGCGCCCGCGCTGCAAATCCCGGGAGGACGGGTCCTTGGCCGGGGACATCATCCTTTCGCCTCCCCCTGCATAAATGGCCCTTTTGCAAGAGGAGAAGAAATTCAAATTGTGCCTCAAAAAATGCCCCTAATTTGTCTTTTCTCCTCAGTTTCCCCCTTTTCTAAAGGACTGTTTAGCAGTGAGATGGGAAAGGAGGGTGCCTGAAGGGCAGCAAATGCAGGGGGGGGAGATGCAGGGCACTGCCTTTTCCAGACTCTGAGCCCAGGCTCTGGGCAGGCCCCAGAGTTTTAACATTAAATAAACTTTGCCCAGGCAGCGGTGAGACCCTGAGGCAGGAATTATTTGATTCTCTGACCCTGTACAAGTGGCTGGACCTACCCACAGGGACAATCCCACTTCCCCGGGGGATGCTGCGTTGCTGGGGCAGGACCACGCACGCCGCCGGCTCCCCCACGAGCGCGTGGGGCTGTGGGTGCACATCGGCCAGAAGACCCCATCCCAGCGTGGCCTCGAAGAAATGTGGCCGGGGTCTGCAGGTGAGGCTTTGCACGCCCATCACGCTCCCTCTGCTCTCAGTGCAGGCTCCCCGGCCTCTTCAGCACAAGACGTTTCTTTTCCTCCCTCTTTTCCTTTTTTTCTCTTTTTTTTTTTTTTTTCCTCCCAGGGAGAATTGTACAGAGACTGATGGTTTCATTTTACATGAATCACTGATGATCTAACAAATTAATTACCTGCTCACTCCTTCCCTCCTGCGTGAGGTCATGGAGGCTGGGTGGGGGCAGCCCGCTGCCCCCCGCTCGGTGGCATCATAGCTCCTACTTTAAAGACCAGAGACAAATGTCAAAATTGCCAGTTTAGGTTAAAATCAGATTTAAATGTCTCTTACTAAACACAGAGGCACACAAACTCAATATGTCATCTTTAATGGTTCAGAACAAAGCCTAGAAAAATAGTGTCCCAGCATACAGGAATTTTATAACCTTTGATATATAGCTTTCATTATTAGCAATAATTTCTGTAACTGCATCCGGATTCACAGGAACACATATTGAATAATAATTCTACTTTTTTTGATTTGCTCCCTTTTCCCTACAGGTCCCTGCCCCTGCAGACCCTTTCCCCGGGCAGGCTGGCCTGGGCAGCGCTCCCCCAGCCCTTCATCCTCCTCTTCTGCCTTTTACAAAAACAGGCTTTTGTTGTCTTTTTCGTTCCTCTACTTTTTGGTTTTTGGCCAACACCCACTTCTCCCTCCCCCACTCTTTTGTCATGATATTAAAATCTAATTACCCAGACAACTCTCTTCACCTAAGTCATCAACAGGCCCAATTATTTCTCTGGCGTGCACAGCCCCCCATGTATGCACACACAAGCACACACATAAAGCAATGAACAATAAAAAGGCGTTCGCTAACCTCCGCCTTTTTTCACAGTCAGGCTTCAAGTTCACATGTGAATTTATGCCAGTTTTGACATTAGCAGGAAAAATTAACAGTTCTCACAAAAAAAAAAAAAGAAACTTGCACAAAAGAGGTTTTGTGTTTCAAGCAGAATAAATTATAGTGTGATGTTATTAAAACACTTAGTTGTTAAGTTGCCAAGAAAATCCAGTATATTCACACGGACTCGAGGACCTGTCTCCATGCAAAGTAATTAAATTAGATTTATGGGCTGCATTACATCAGTGTTTGATAGTTCATTTTTCCTTTCTTCATATTTTGTCCTGCTTTATTAGAGCATGTGACAGATGGTAAAAATAGTGTGAAGTTTCTTGGCCCTGTGCTAAATCCCCCTTCGGTAGTATATCTCTCTTCTGTCAGTTCTCCCCAGCGATGATAAATTAACCTCTCCTCTTCTATCCCAAGTGTGGCAGTAAAGCACTCTTTGACACAGCACTATCACTTTATCTTAATCTGTGCTGTTCTAGGGGCGGGGTGGGGAAGGAAGCGAAGGGAGATGATGCAATCGCTACCACGAGTTTAAAAAAAAAAAAAGAAAAAGATTTATTGTGTCAAAAAAAAAAAAAAGGAAAGCCAGGGATTGTGCTGATTTATAGAATCTGCTTTGTTGCGTGTGTATATATATGTGTGTACACATACACACACGTATGTATTTGCCCATTCGCAGCTTCCCCTCTTGCAGCAGGTTAGAGGGATAAGGCTCTCTTCTGATTTACCGACATCTGGACCCCTCGGGTTCCCAGGCGCCCTCGCCCACCGCTGCCCCATCATTTCTCCAACCGGTCGATGGACAGAGGCTCTTCTCCTCCAGCGAACTGGAGTTATTTATCTCCTGGTCTCCTGCTTGCTGCTTTTGCAGCATGGCAGCGTGGCAATCAGCCCTGTCCTGCCCAGGGTCCAACAGCTCTGGAGCAGGTTGTCCCCCTGTGTCCCCTCCAAGGCCTCGGGGCTCCGCACAGGGCTCCGCTTGGGACCAGGTTTCTGCTCTCCAGGAGGGAGCTTTGCAGAAGGAACCCCTGGAAGGTCCTCTGTGGGCTTTTAGAGCACCAGGATAGTAATTAAGTGAAATTAACTCACAGGTTTCCTTCTAGTGAGACAGAGCAGGAGCCACAAGTATTTTCAGTCAATCTTGCAGGCAGGGCAGAGATGATGAGTGAAGGCGAAAACAGGCAATGGGAGGTGTAAGAGGGAGAAAGCCCTTCCCTGGGGAATCCCCCGGTGTCCATGTGATAGCGAGGTGTTGTATTAATGGTGTCAGATATGGCAATGCTTGACATATGGTGATATGAAGATAGTAATATCCCTAAATTTAAAGTACTGAGACAAATGGAGCCAGCCCTCAGCTACCTCTAGGTCCACCCCATCCTGCTGGTGCGTAGCTCAGAAGACACAGCCTGTGTTCTGCCTGCTATTTCGGGAGCAGAGACCTCGTCTTTCTCCCAAACTAAGGATGTCCTAATAGAGGAAAGATCTGGGGGATTGACCATGTGTGGGTGACTCCTTGCTTGCTGGGGATTAGGGCTGCCTCTCAAAGACACTTGGCATGTTGTGTATGAACAGACACCTTAGCAATGCCCAATAATAGCATAAAAATTGAACTCGTGCATCCACCAGCTATACAAACTGGAGCTACAAGGCTGTATTTGGCCTGGGCCATGTGCTTCCCAGTCCTGGATGGGATCACCTAGTGGGACAATTTCATACCAGGTGTTTTGTTAGACACTTGCTATGAAGTCAAGTCAGTCTCCTTTCCCCTCTGATGCTGTATCCCTCGCTCCCTCCATTTAAAAGCCAATTCCTGCCTGTAGAGGGGCCATTTACTGTACATCTTTCTTTCCTCCTCAGCCAGATTTTAACTCGAAGGAATTGACTGAAGCGTTCAGTCACCTGGACTGTAACTAAGGACCACGGCGTATCCATCACGGGCAAGACTGTCACCGCTCCGAGTATCCTCCCGCAGCCACGAGGCAGGAGAGGTGAGTGGCAGAGCCCGCAACAGCCAGCGCAAAAAGCAGGAGTGACTCCATTTTCCTGCCAGAGGGTTGCACAGGGGTAAAAGAGTTGGGAGAGCAGAGCAGGGTCCACGTGCGAATGCCGCCGTAGATGAGGGACGTTAATTGCCCAGGTCACCCTTTCTGTCACTCCGGGGCACCCCCGTGAGTGCTGATCCCTGGAGGGGGCTGCAGCCCAGACTGCCGAGCGGGGCGGCTGCTGTAGGTCATTATGGTCTGTTAGATCAAGACCTTAAGGCCCAGCTATAGAATTTTTAATTCGTAGATCAATAACCAGATAATACTAATGATGGTGTCGATGCAACCTAAACCCCTTAAGAAAAACTGTGGTGTAGCGGGCACAGCCATCCGCGGCTCGCAGAATGACTGGGAAATGGGGAAAACAGAACCAGACTGAGCCTTCAGTTGAAATGCACCCCAAGCCCTGGGCCTCCTCCAGGCCTTCCTTTGAACACCCTCCATGGTCTCCATGGTGAATGGCCATTTCACTTTCGTAAATAAAAGCTGAAGGCCCTGCAGCACTGCTAGACCAGCCCCAAACCAGTTTCTGCTTAAAAGGAAGACACCGATCACTTTGTTGTTGTCATCAGCACAAATGTATTAAAATAGCAGCTGGCAGCCACGTCTCACATCAGGCTCCGGACTAATAAGGAGCAAAGACTGTCCCGGAGAGTTTATGGGGTGACTAGACTACAGGCGGTGATGACAGTGGGATTAACCTTGTCCCTACCCGTCCAACTGCAGGCAAGTCAGCGCGACCTGCCTCCTGTGGTGCAGGCACCGAGCCGAGGGTGTATTTAAAACGAAAACAAAAACCCCACTGAAACCAAACCCTCAGCTGTGCCTGCAGCTCTCCCCGGGAAAGACGCAGTGACGGGTGGCATTGCACTGCAGCACAGAGGGTCACTGCGATGGGTGGCATTGCACTGCAGCACAGAGGGTCACCGCGATGGGTGACATTGCACTGCGGCACAGAGGGTCACCGCGATGGGTGGCATTGCACTGCGGCACAGAGGGTCACAGAAACGGGTGGCATTGCACTGCAGCACAGAGGGTCACCGCGATGGGTGACATTGCACTGTGGCACAGAGGGTCACCGCGATGGGTGACATTGCACTGTGGCATGGGGGGGTCACAGTGACGGGTGGCATTGCATTGCAGCACAGAGGCACTCGGGGTGTGACCTCAGGCGAGAATAACAGTTTGCAGGCCTGACCATCGTGTCCATCAGACCTTGCATGTTGCTGTTCAAAACCTCATCCTGACAGACAGAAACAACCCACAAGCTCAGGCAGGGGCTGAAGCAGAGTTTTGGGGTGCACTGTGTTCCCATAGGTGCTGCCGAGTGGGGGTAGCCTCTGCCCCCCCAGCCCTGTGCCACTTGGGTCTGCAGGTCTGAGCGCATTAAGTAGCCAATCACACTGCATTATGAGCCCAAGTAATGCTAATCATTAAACCTGTAATTTATTTTTTCTGTATTTCATAAAATGTGAAATATTACCACTCGTCGGGTGCCCAGAGAGAACGGGGATGCTCCATTAAGTTCGACACTGCTCCTCCATAAGATGCAGTAATTATATGCGGCTTTTTTTACTGCTAAGTTCCTACTTGCAGATGCTAACAAAAGAAATAAGCTTTTAATCCAAACATAATTAATATGAATTACCTCCACAGTACACCCTGGCTTTGCACCATTAAACTTAATTTTTGTTTTGCATGATAATTGTGTTATCATTACCATTTATAGGAGAACTCAGGGACCTTCACTTTGTTTTCAGCCAAGACCAAAGGCACTAGAAATGGCTATCGACGGTCTCTCTGCCTGCAGAGTCTGGGGGAATTATTGGCCTTGTCTGGCCTTGGGTTTATCTTCACCATGGTCAGTCTTGTCGGGTCGGTTACACGATTCCCCCTGTGCCGTCCCTGCAGGCAGGCGGTGGGATCCGTGTTACAAACCCTCCGCCACTATGGGCTCTGCGGGCGGCCGGTGCGCCAGTGCAGCCCCTGCTGCCCCACAGCTCGGCTGGGCCACCCCACGCTTCCTATGAAAAAGGGAAAAATTATCCTAACGAGCTCTTGCTGCACGTCCGCTCCTGGTGCTGGGGCAGGCAGCAGCGCTGGCAGGGCAGGGCAGGAGGACAGGCAGGGCCCTGGCTGGGAACCCTCCATGGACAGGGAATAAAATTCCCGTCCTTGGGACACAGCAAGAGCTGGTGCTTGGAGCACGGACCAGGATGCCGAAGCTTCCCCAAGCATGCCACAAAAACACCTGGCACAGGGTCTGGGCCCTGGACGACCGCATTTGAAAAGCAGAGTCAGCGACCCCAGAAGAAAAGCAGGGTCTGCACCCTGCAGTCCCCAAGCCCGTGGGGCCACCCTGAAGTCCCACTGGTAATTAAGTGCCCAGCCCCATGTGATGAGTTTGTGCAGTCACATTTCAGGAAGGAGGGAGATGAAATCGAGTCCCATAATTATTTATTGAAATTACAGCCCCTGTCGAGGAGGACTGAATTACTGCAGACTCCATTAGCTGGCTTGCTGTGTATGGGAGAGAGGGAATGAGAAAATGATGGATGAGAAAGACAGAGAGAGTTTTTAAAAATAAAAGAGAAAGAAATGAGGGAAAGAAGGGGCAAAGAGAGGCGAGAGAAGGGCCCTTCCCCGACCTGCTTTCTCCCTGCCGGAGCGGCTCCCGAGCCGCAGTGCCCAGCCGGTGCCAGCTCGCTCCGGAGGCAGGCGCGTTTCGCAGGCACAAATCCTGCACCAGCGTTAGCACAGCACGTCGGGGCCAATGGGCTGCCGGGGGAAGAGGCCAGCTTGCTCGGGAAAAACCAGAAGTCACCTGCAGACAGGTCCCTGTGCCAAGGGCAGGCAGAGGCTCCTCCAAGGGGTGACCTAGTCTTGCTGGCTTGGATTTGGGGCTTTAACCACAAGCAGTGTGTTAGCAGGAAAATGAGAAGTTACGGCTCTGCTGCGTGGCTGAGGCAGTCGGGTGGGCAGGGAACCCCCCGGGCCTCTCTGCCTGGCTGACCTTGCTCAGCACCTTTGCTGCAGGCTCCGGGGAGCTCGGTCAGCTTCAGGCATTGCTAAAAATGAGTAGTTACTGCCAAGGAGCCCTGCAATGGTGCTGGGAAGGCACGGGGAGAGGTGCTGGCTACTTTGCTGCTCAGGCCTGGGAGGGAATGAGGGGATGATGGAGGATGCAGCTGATGTTATCAAAGTAACTGGCCAAGAGCGGAGATAAACAAATGCAAAGAAATTACACCGCTGAGCCCAAGGAAGAGGTGGCTGTCACTGTTAAAAGTTTTCTCTGCAGTTGTCTGTAATCAGCACTTTGAATGATTGCATAAATATATTAATTACACTAATTAATTTCCCCAGGAAAGAGGCTTCAGTAGCTGGAGACAGCAGGTATCTGAAGGAGAGCATGAGCATCATTTCGCAGGCAGTGCATTCTTGGCAAATTCCTTAATTAGGGCTGCTCTCTGACACTGAAGTTTGGTCCAGGGATGAGTCTTTTAAAAAAAAAAAAAAAGAAAATCTTAGCGCAAAACATTTTAGGAAACACAAAGAGATCTAACAGGAGCCTAATTATCGGGCAGTCTGGAAACAGCCGCCTGGTGCCTGAGCCCACCCAGCACGGCGCTGGCGGGGGGTCCTGCCCGGCCAGGGCACGCGGGGACGGGCCAGGAGCGGGACCCGCACCAGGCGCAGGATGGGCACCGGGGCACCCCACAAACGGTCCCTGAGGATTAAAGCCCCAGAGGACATTACATGGGGTGACATGCAAAATACCTGGTGGTCCCCTGAGCCCCCCAGGTGCTTGTGTCCCCGAGGTGGAGGTGTTGGGAGCAGACTAGACCGATCCCTGCGGCTGGGCAGCCAAATGGCATGGCCCAGGGAAAGCCCAGTGAATATCTCTTCATGTCTTTGGTTCCCACAGTGTTGCAAAGTCACTGTCATTCTGCAAAAAACACCCTGCAGAGTTACCTGACCCTGACTAAGGGCAAACCCAAACTTCCGTGCCCCCTCCCCTGCCCTCCTCTCTTGCCTTGTTTGATTTCCACTCCACACCGGCTTTTCAAAGGCCATTTTTAGATGGAGCGAGTGATGCACAAGCTGCTGTGCCCCTCATCCCCTTCCCAACCTGCCTCCTGATAATAATGAGCCCAGACACTTTTATTATCATTATTAATTAGCACTTTCAAGCAATGGAATTAAATCAATATGGTGGACTGAAACTAATTTTAACAAGCCATTGAGATCAATCATCAGGACTTTTATCTACATAAATGCCACTAAACTCAGCTCGTTAGTGTAACATTAGCTGGAAAAGGGGGGGGAAGAGAAGGGAGACTGGCGGGGTTTTAATTAGGAAGACATAAACCATGCCACAATTTTTCTTCTTTGATTTGCTTTTAATCTCGTCCATGAGCTCTCCTGGTGCCCTGGCTGATTATCACTCTCTTCACCTCCTCTTAGGAAGCAAAGGCAGCAGGAAGGAGAACAGGGGGAGCGGGAGAGGGCAAACCCAAGGAGAGGGGCTTGGCCATGGTGACTCTGCTGAGCTGCTCACTTTTACCGCACTTGTGTGGGATGCTCTGGGACCGAGCCGTATCGGGATGCAGGGTGCTGGGGGGCCGAGCTGTATTGGGATGCAGGGTGCTGCGGGATCTGCAGTGTCCCCTGCACTGGGGAGCTTCCCACGGCATTTCACCAGCCTGTTCCTTCCCCAACCCACTTCTTCCCCCAGTGCCTCTGAAACATGACTGTCATCCTCTTGCTATTTCCCGGCCCCAAAGCAGATGAGGGTTTGCCGTGCAGGGCTCCCGCTGCAGCCCCAGCCCAGGTTTTGGGAGACCGGGGAAGTCACTGGGGTCCCTTTCAAGCCAGGGGAGGCTGACTTGCCGCTTCGAGGGGAGGAGGAGGGGAATGAGAGGATGATGCCATCGATCACCAGAGCACCTTACTAATGGGTACCTCTGAGTTTTGCTGTGATCAAAGCAGCCCAAAATAAAGAGGAAAAGGAGGAGGTTCCTTGCAAAACCCCTTTCATAGCCCTTGGGCCCAAAGTCTTCTTTCCTTTGGGGAGTAAGAGCTGATGGTCGGGTGAGGATCTATGGAGCCTGTTTCAGGCTGGGCCATAATCAAGGGCTGTAAAATTGTCAGGTGCTGGGATTAGTGGGCTGTAAATGGGGCTGGGGAGCGGATCTCCTGCGCTTCTCAAAGCCCTGGCAGAGCCACATAGGTGGGCAAGGTGGCAGGGCAGAGCTGTCCCTTGCCCCCCAGTTCTTCCTGGCTGGAGAGGCACCCTCCTGCCGTTCCTCAGAGAGCTGTGATCTGCTCTGCTGTGTCCTACAGCGCTCAAAGCTCAGCGTTCAGCAGGAATTTTCAATTCCTTTAGTTCAAACACACTCTGGTCTTGGACCAAGGGTAACGTGAACCCTCCGGAACTGGAGGTTTGAATCAGATGTCATATATTTTGGGTTCTTCTGCAAAATGGAGAGCTTCAAATGTTTGCTTCTTACTAAGAAGCCAGATTTCTCCACCACAGACTGATCATTGTTTTCCTCTTCCACTTAGCTGCAGGTAGGAAATAAATCCAGGGCCTCTGAGAAGGCAAGTGGGTTTCTGGCTTTTTAAAGCCACCTTTTGTTCATCTTCTGTCTCCCTGGGATAGCCCAACCCTACCAGTCCCTGGTCTAAGGTGTCGCCGGAGACCTTCAGCTGCCCCGAGCCCACTTTTGCCTCCCACCTCCCTCTGGCATTGCTCAAGCCTGGCCGCTTCTGGCACGATCAAAGTCATCGCCACTCAACGGCCCCTGCTGCAGACGTTTGTGTGTGTGTGGGCTGCGCACGCAGGCCAGGTTTAAAAACCTCTTAAACCTCTCATTAACAGAGCTCAAGTAAGCGGCCAGACTCCAGCGGGGCTGTGCTGGTTTACACCACACAAGGATAGGTCCCCTGGTGTCATCTTTCCCGATGTCTCTGCCAAACCTTCCCGTGAAATATGACAGATGCACTAGAAAATATTTCCTTTTTGTTTGCTGGATGGGTAATAACTTGCCTTAGAGACAGTCTTTATAGTCAGCACAAAAGTAATTTACCTACATGCAGCGCAACCAGATTGCAATAAATCTGCCGCTCTCCAGTCCCGCTGAACGCTGTGCCTGCCCGCGCTTCCCGGCTCCCGGAGACCGGCACCGAGGATGCTGTGCCCCTCACCCGTCCCCCCCGCCACCACCCCCGGCCCGGCGCTGCCAGCTCCGAACCAGAGTTAATGTTTGCAAGCACCAAAAAATAAATAAATGGGATGGAGAGCACCACAATGGCAGTGGGGCCCTAAATCACAAAGCCTTGCCTGTCAGCCAATTTCTCTGCAGAAAGCTCTTAGCAGTTAATTTCTGGCTAATTTATTATCCTTCGGCTTAGCCCTACAGCACCATTAGCAGTACACTGACACAACTGAGTGAAATATTGTCTAATTTATTATCTTATTACTCCTCTGGAACAGGATCAATTAATTACCCATTAAAGTATTTCAGTTGCAGAGATTTATTAGGGGACTCGGCATTTTAACAGATGATTAGTTATATATGTTTGTTTGCCTGAGGAGCGCAGACTAGCAAATGACTGGAGGGGAAGGGGAAAGACACCAAGTCGGGAGGTAGCTAATGGATCTTTTCTTGACTCTCTGAAAATGGAGCAGTCAATGACAAGAATTATCGACTCATTCACTTGCGGTTTTGAGATAACCATATGTACAGGGAGAGAGAGAGGGGGCGAAGGGAAAGGGGAGAAAAAAAGCCTCACTCAACTGCTTTTTCCATTCAATAAATTTGCTTCAGAATATATTGGATTGGGGTTTGATGGCTATTTCGTGTTTTGCAGAGTGCTGACACTGGTATGATTCAGTAATTATTGTTTCTTTTAAGTTATTGCTGTAATTTTGCTTTCTAAGATCCCAATCAATTCCCGCCTCTCAAGGGCACGCTTGAAAAGCGATATTTGAAAACAGCCCTCTGATAGATTGTGCCGTTAGACAGTGGCTGAGACAAATAGCCTAATCTGGCACAAATTAGCTTGGCTTCCACAGATAGTTTTATACAGCAATGTAAATTATATTGTCAGGGCCAGTCACTTTCCTGCTTAGAGTGCAGCTAACAAGAAGCCATGGAGACATTACTGGTGCTGCCGCTCACTCCCAGGGCTGCTGCAAAGCCATTTGTGAGCCGGGCTGCGCAGAGGAGCGCTCGCCGGGGCCCCACGCTGCGGCAGGCGTGATGCCCACCCCATCCCCACGCGCTCCCGGACCCACCACCCGGCTTCTCCCGGGAATGCGCCGGGATAACCGCGCTGCAGCGCCGGAGTGGCCGGTGCAAGAAGGGAGATGGGTCGCAGGGGTGTTGGCGGTGGCCGGTACCTTACGCAGCCCGGATCAATACTTTCTTATTTGCTCTCTACAGTTATTTGGGCTGGGTGGAGACACTTGTTAACCCCAAGTCGTAACTGATGGGAATGGTAACGTAATGATGCCCAGCCCCTTGGGCGTCTGCCTGTCGACATGCGCCGCAGCAGGTAACTGCAGGCTGCGATGCTCTCCTCCGCGCCCACGTGCAGCCCCCAGCAGGTCCAGGACCCCTCGGATGGTGGCAGAGGAGGCTAGTTCTTGACTCACATGGGAAATACCACCTCCGCCTGGGTTTCTTCTCACTGGAAGCAGCCCTGGAGCGGATCACCTGGCCAGAGGGCCAGATCAAGCTGCAGGCACAAGGGAGCGGCACGTGGAATGGAGAGCACAGCCCTGTCCAAGCCACGGGCTCCACAGCCGGCCGCGGTGCTGGAAAGCCAGCTCAGATGTCTCCTGCCTGCAAACCCAGCACGAATGTACCCCTTGTAGATCCTCCACACGTGAGCCTGTGGGCAGCCACGGGAGCAGACGAAGCCGAATTTCTCCCTCTGGCAGCAGAAACTCATTTTAGATCCTGCTGGCTCTTCAGCTTGAGACTGAATGAAATTAGGATGGGCTTAAGAGAGAGGGGAAAGCCGGCTGAGCAAATCGAAATGGAGGGAGAAGCCGAGTAATCTGGAACTGCTGTCACAGCACAAGAGCCATGTCAGGTGCAAACAGGCTGAAAAGCATCACAAAAAGATGTATTTTTATGCAACTGTTAGCTAACCCATGGAATTCATCACTGCAAGATATCACAGACGACCTGAGCAGCATGAAAATGAGATGTTTAGACAACGAAGCGGGTACATAGCCATTTAATGAGACAGGTTCAATTTAAATCAAGTTACAAGGGATCCAGATCTTGGTTTAAGGCATAAGCAAACCGCAAGCTAGTGGAAACAGGAGGCTCTGCAGGCTGCGGCTCCCAGGGTGTGCTCATCAGGGCTCCTCGCCTCTCGCCCCCAAGGTGGGATCCTGGATTTTGAAACCCTTACTGGAGAAAAGAAGATGGAAGCGCAGCCAGAAAGCAGCAAACTACGCGGGCTGGTGAGGTGAAGGGACTCACACACCGGCCCAGCCACTCGGTCCTGTCCGAGGAGATCCTTGGTCTCAGATCACGCATGCAGTAGCAGGTCCACAACGTGCCTAAGCTGACCTAAAGCAGTTTTCTCATCCCATAATAGAGAGGGAGCTCTGTCAGGAGAGAATTTGTGACTTTAGGGAAAGAAAAAAGCAAGGAACAGCTCCCGCCAGGCTCTGCGGGAGCAGATGGAGGATGCACTTGGCCACATCGAGAGCCGCAGGCCCTTCTTAACCTTGCAAATGGCTTCTGTACCAGGAGGGATGGGTTAGTTCAGGCTTGGAGGGCTCTGTCTCCTCAGGAAAAGCTGCTTAATTTTCACTTCACCCTCTTTAGGCTAGCAGTTTAGCACGGGGACTTGGAGGTGGAGTTGATGACTGCAGTGACGAGGCTCGGACAGAGCAGGGAAGCAGCCACCGTGCCCATCCAGTTTGCAATTATCCGATAATACTGGAATGACACTTATTTGGAAATACAGCCCCAAGGGATGCAGAGGAATTAATTAAAAACAAGTAACAGGGGGGAGAGAACGGCTTTGGAGACCTTTTAACTCCACTGAGCTGGTCTGAATTTTCTCCAAATTCTCTTGAAACAAGCCAAGGTCTCCTCAGTCACCTGCATGATATGAGTTTGTGCATTCTCGGCCCACTTCCCACTGGGAGAGGTGCTTGCTGTAGGAGATACAGCAGTATATGTGACGACGTGTTCTGCTTGATAAGTCTGTAGGCTCCTTAAACCTCTTCCCAGAGTCTCCAGAAACTATCTGAGGCCAGGAGAAATGGTATTAGTCTGGTGTCTCCTCAAAGCTCAAGGAGTCAGTGGTTTAAGAGGATGAATTAGCCTCCATGGTAGGACCAGGGGATGTAGGACAACCACAACCCACATCACCCTGGAGTCCCCACTGACTGGAGCACCCCTGAGGAAAGGGATTTTCTAGCCCATTTGCTGACTCTGTGTCTCAGCCCACTCACCCCACTTGAATCTGCAGACAAAGCCAGAAATAAGCACGGTTTTAATCTAGCACAGGGACTGGTTAGTCATAGGCACTTGCTTTCAAGTGGTGCCAGCTTGGTGGTGTGATGGGTGAGCCCCAAGAGGAACCTGGCATTAACTCATGCCCCAAAGGGCGTTCCAGTGGTTTGGGTGCTGCATTCCTCCAGCTCTCATGAAAACACCCGTGTTTTCGTGTCGGAGCCTGCCTCGTAGGCACTAACGAGCAGCACCCCCAGCTGAGAACCGTGCTCCAAACTGCAGTTAGTTTTACAACATCAGTAGTAAACATCTCTGCAGGTGGGGTTCATCTTGCTTGACTTCAGCCGTCAACAGGAGACATCTCCATCTGCACTCGTCACCCCGGGCTCCATTTAGGTGGAGGAAAACAAGCATTTGCAGGGATTTGTCTGCCCTATTTCAGACACCTCTGATGGGGCTGAGCTGACTCAGAGCCTACGAGTGTTGCTTTTCTCCATGGGTAACACAGGGAGCCTTGAGCACTGAGGGTAGGTCAGTGGTGTAGGTGACCACGTTTGGTCAGCCTCAGATGCCATGTCTCGAAGATTGCTGTAAGGGAGGGATGTGAAGCCAGCGGCAGCAACCTCTGCGCTTCTAGCTGGAGTACAGCACAGGCATGGCTGGTTCCCAGGGCTTTTTGCTCTGGAAAGGGGCTGGGCAGGGGCACAGCCGCTGGCTGTCCCTGTCCTGTTTAGCTCTGTGTTGCTCAGAGGGGGTCTCTGCAGGTCACCTTCTTATCTCCTCCTTGCATTCACAAAAATCAATGCTCTAATTTGCCAGAGCGCAACAAAACAACTGTGATGACTGGAACAGAAATAGGATCATATTCCTATTTCCTAAAGGCTCTGTGCTAAAAATGGTGCCAGTTGCGGTACAGAGCTTCCCTCTGGCCGGCCACAATGCTCCTGCACGGCTTGCGGGGATTTGAGAGGCACGGACTCACGCAGGCAGTGGGCTGATTCTCTGCACCCAGCTTGTGACACGCTCCTGTCCTGGGGAAAACCGCTGCCTGCTAGGAGCAATTCAGCCAGGCTGAAGGGCAGCGGTCCCAACCCATCTCTTAAAACTCAGTCAAGTGAGCAGCGCTAGGTCCCATCTGCCCCCTCCCCAGCGCATACAATCCTTTCAGTCCTTTGCTTTGAGGTTATTACAGCAGCATGCAGAGGTTCCCATCCACACCGGACCTGCGGGGCAGAAAAGGAGCATCCCCAGCTGTGAAACCAGGACACGTCGTCACTGAGAGACTTGCCCAAGGTTGGCCAAGAGAGCTGTGGCAAAGCCAGGAGCTGAGCCGAGATCGTTCCCACCACCGTGTGCTGCCTTCACTGCAAAGCTGTCCTTTCTTTTTGCTGGTGTAATTCTCATTCCTCTTCCAGCAGCTGAGTAATGGCTTTGGAAAGATGACACTGTACTGATTTAGGGGCTTGACCTTGGGAATGCTCCTGAGAAGTTGCAGTTTCCTGAGCACAGCTTCACATTGCCTTTTATGAACACTTTACAGGTTACACGTATATTTGGGTATCTAGCAACCAGGTAGGAAAAAAAAAAAATTCATGCAAGAGAGAAAGAAGGGATGAAAAAAAATCCCTTTTATATCTCCAGGCTGCCTTCAGCAACAGCATTCCTAAATAGGAGAGGTTAAATATATTGCTGCCATTACACTCTACAAGGAACACATTCCATAAAAACGAAGGTGCCGTAAATTATACAAATATGATGCTAACAAGCCAGGAAATGCACTGCTAATGAGGTCAGCTATAGAACTCCCGCAGTGCTGCAAATCATGTGCCAATCCGGCACAGGAGGTACAGGAGCAGCCCTGGGTCAGCATTTTCTGAGCGCATTTGTAACCCGCTGTTCGGCGAATAGTTATACAGGTAGATAAAAATCCTCCTCCTCTTCTTGTTTATGTGTCAAATAACCAAGGCACCAGACAATCACGCTTTGCATTAATGTACCTTGCTATTATGCCTATTGTTCTGTGGCGCAGAGTGGAGAATTAGTCACTCCGATGTGCAAATATTGGTTACAGTTTGGAAGCATGCATGCTTTTGTGTTCCTATCAGACTTGCTCCTAGAGGAATTATACATGCTGGCACCAGGGTTTTTTTTCTTTCCTTGTACATACTGTATTTGCTAAAGCTCTTAAAAAAAAAAATTCAAATAAACATGTTGGCGGCAGCTAAGTTATTAGCTCATTCAACCTTCCTCCCCTGTTAGGCAGTGGGACAATAAACACGTTGAAATGTGGCATTTAGGAACCAAAACAAGAAACCTGCCCAAAATCTGTGAGCTTGAAGAACAAGCTCAAACCCCTTTGGACTCTTTCATCCCAGAATTTGAGGCGAAGCCCCCCAGGCAGCGAGCCTGGCAGCGCTGCCGCCTCGGTCGGGAGCAGGAGGGGGTTTGGATGCTTGTGGCGGCCGGGCGTACACCTGCAGCTCTGACCTTCAGATGGAAGCGATGCTCTCCATCGGAGCAGCGCAAGCAGTTGAGATAATTTTGCCGTTTCTGCAAAGTTCTGCTACTGCTGTGAGCCAGGCAGAGACCGTCGCGGCTGGGGAGGGGGGCCCAGAGCCGAGACCTCTGCTGTGTCGTGGGCCAGGGCCTCTTCTCCTCTGCATCACAGCAAAGAGAAAAGCCCTGAAATAGCCCTTGTCCCTGCAGAGCAAGCCTGGGGCTTGGCTGCACAGGGGCCATTTCCATAGCAAGCCCTGTCTATAGGTTTCCTTGGGCACCAGCTCTTTTTTCTACCCCAGGTTTGAGCCACAGAGTACGGGATTTTTGAGCACTCGCTCGCTGCCCGAACGCAGGACACAGACCGAGGTCACACACCAGGTCCCACCATGGTCACCCCCAGTTTCTTCTAGGCAGGTGCACCTGCTGCAGGGAGCATCGCGTGTGCAAACTCAGCACCGAAGGTGGGTGTCCCAGAAGCATTTGCCTTTGCTCACACCGGCGTGCAGCCGACGGGTGTGGGGATGCTGCCCGGGCTGGGGTGGTGGGAGATGCTGGCGGAGAGATCAGGTGCTTGTAACAGATAAATGCTGACGATCCCCGAGCTGCGGGCCCAGCTCAGGCAAAGTATGAAATATGCATTTCTGCCTTTCATTTCCATATGGTTTTTATGGGTCCTCCATGCAGAAACAAGAGCAAAAGCCTCATTCAGAAGCCTCCCGGTTTGGCAGATTTATTACCAAATTAAGGAAGGAGGAAGCACATCAGCTGTCTGGCCCAGGTAGAGGGGATTATCTCTGCTTGAGAGGAACCAGACAAAGCCATGGCTTGAACTCAGAAAGGCTTCCCATCACATCCAATAAAGACTGAAGTTTGGAGTGCCTGAGATGAGCTCTATGGCAAAATGGCCTTTTTGTGCTGACAGTTTAAGTGGCTGCTTGGCCACCAGAGAGCCACCCATGGCGAGGTCCCTGCCCTCCCACCCGCGCTGCCCAGGGCTCCTCAGGCAGGGACGAGCCAAGAGCTCTGCTTTGTTGTTTCTTCTCAGGCAAATAACTGTTGCAAGCAGAAATGCATTTCTATATTTAATAAGCTGGATATTTACGTTAACTAAATAGCAGCTAATTATGAAAACATACTTAAGAGTCTGAGCAATTAAGCAATAATATATTACATAGTTATCAAGCCTCCAATACACATGTCCTTAATAATCAAAATATTAATATGCAGCTACTCTTCTATTATACAGCAACTCTGCTATTATACAGAGAGTGTCCTATTACTGCCAAATTAAATGCATAGTTAGGCGAATTTAGGACACTTAATTTAATGTGTTCCCAAGAGTTCACTGTGGCAGATTCTGCAAGACAGGCCTCTATCTAGGTAGCACAGAATTCCTGGAATTGCTCTTTACTCCAAAGCCACATGGCTTCATTTGTTCAGAGGCACGATTAACCCATTCATGGCAGCAAATTGCTAGGGAAACAGCTAATTCCCGGGGCTGTGCTCTTAGCTACCAATAAAAGGTACCATCAGGAATGAAAGAATGACATGCGGTGCGCTTTTTAATGGATTGCAGTGGAAACGACGTAAAGAGATACTGTAAAGCAGAGCAGGAGCTGAAGATGAATAGGAAGAAAGCAAGTCAGGAAAGTAGTGGGCAGATGCCTATATTGTCCCAAACACATAGTTTTCATTTATCCGATTGCCAGGCTCACAGTCCAGGGATTGAACTGATAGATGCCTGTTGAGTCAAACTCTCTTTTTTCCCCATATAAATACTGTCTACTTCTATCTAAACATTCACTCATGGCAGGGGGAGAGGGCAGTAAATCCACATGTAAATCCCTACTGTATAAAAACTCAGGGAGTATTTCCCCTTGCATGCTTTGCCCATTGCTGTTTGAGAGCTGCTGCATCCATGTATCCATCTGGGTGTGCAGAGCCCAGGGGTGCCCCAGCACCCCAGCAAAGGGCACCCAGCTCCTGTCCCAGGTGCAGCACAGGATACTGTGTTTTGTAGGGCTTTTTAATTAAAACCCGACAACAATAGGCGTCATTCTTCATCACTTTACACATTTTCTTGAGTTCAGAGTGGGTGTGAAATGTAAACAGGCTGATTTGGTATCAGTTTACACCTTGTTCTGCGTTGAAATAAATAAGGATGGGCAGGGCAGGGATTGGAAAAAAAGACCTGGGTTTGGGGTGTGCTATGTTTCCTGTGCTGCCACAGCAGCAGGGAGAAGGAAGAAATGCCAGTTCTTCTGTTGTGAGGCTTTTTTGGTTCAAAAATGTCTAACTTTAAAGTGTGAACTTACCTCTGTGCTTATTCTATCAAAATAGCTATCTTTAAAATGCCTGTAGTTGTTTGGGGAACTGCTGATCTTTACTGTCCAACAATTAAATTCCTCAAGAGCTGGGATGTTGGTGGGGGTTGTGGAGTGAGCACTGGGGAGACAAACTGGGGTCTTCTCTGGTGCTGGGGTCTCTCCCCAGTACACCTGCCTGCTGTCTGGGTGGCAAACTGGTACATAGTGGCCTCTTAGTGAGTAAAGCTGGTGCTTCTGAGCCGTGTCTGGGTCCCAAGTGACTTGCGGTACGCTGGCCTCAGCTTCCCTGTCAACATGGCTTTTTCTGCCAGAGATATGATTAAGGAGTGAAATGCCTGGGGATGTACAGTCTGGGTTTTATTTTTTAGGGGGATGATTCCTGCTTCTGAGCTGCTGGTATGGGTCTGGAAAACCATGAGATACCCTTTTCTTCCTGCTTCCCAACCAGCACAGACCCCTGTGGAGGGGGAGCAGCTTGTACCACGGAGCCGGCACACAGCAGTGGTGGGTCTGCCAGACTCTGGAGGGGTGCGACCAAAAAACAAAAGTGCCCTTCTCCCCCCTGTGCCCTGCTCTGCAGAGAAGCTGCCTGCCCACTGCTGCTCATCGTCGTATGTTTTTAAGGCCTTATCTGCCATATGGCTTCCAGTTGGGATGATTTATGGGGTGAGGAAAGCATACTGATAAATTTTACAGCTGGGCCCCGCACAGACTGGGGGTATCAACAGCCCGATCCAGACAGCCCTAATGGAAACTGCCGGCACCGAAGAGCAAGGCGTTATTTATGACTGTCTGTAATGCCACTGCTGGAAATTTATCATCGCTTCTGCTGGGCAGGCTGGAGCTGCGGCGTGGCTGGGGGAGGAAGGGGAACGGGGGGGGAGAGGGCAGGATGGGCACTTGTTGGGGGGACGCGTGGGGAAACCGGAGCAGAGTAACCGCCTGAGCGAGCCCAGGGGCTCGGCAGAGCCCGGCTGAGCTTTGCCTTGGGTTGGGGGAAAGGGTGCGCAGTTGGGGCTCAGGGTGCGGGCACCTTCTTGGGCTCGTCTTCGGCCAGCTGCTCCGAAAGTTTGACATCCCTGGCCAGCACGGAGACCCTGAGCACAGCGTGACGGGATGGCTGTGAATGTCCTTCCCAAGCTGGCGTCTCGCAGCTGGGGTTGTGCTGCTGCGCAGGCAGAGGGGGCTTTGGGAGCATATGTGGTCCCCAAGGCTTGGTCCCCAGCCTCGCTGCCTAGCTCCAATGCTGTGAGCGGGACTGGGGGGATGCTGAGGCCCAAGGTCACCCAGGGAATCCATGGGGAAAAGCAGCACCAAGAAGGGAGCCTGGAAAGCTGAACCCCTCATGGCTGCTGCCAGGCTGGAAATGCAGGAGATAAATCAGGGAACCAGGGAGGGAGTGTGGAGAGATTCAAGATGCTGGTCCCCCCTCTTCTTAGCCAATGCTACATTTGCTGGAGGAATGAAAAAAATAATAAATTTTAAAAAAAATTAAAAGGGAACAGCTATAAAATCTAGATACTAATAAAATGTTCCAGGAAGATGAATTCTTCCGATATAATGGTGATCCCTGATACTGAAATGTTCCACAAATACATTTTCATAGCCCCACTCAGTATTATTTGTAGATCTTTTTGCAACCCTTGTCAACAAATTCCTGATAAAAAGGAGACACTTTGCTGTGTGCTAAAGCTATGAATTTAAGCAGTGTCAACTGGTCCTTATTTATGGCGCAATCTTTGGCTTTCTCATTTTACTGATGTGGTTTGGTGCAGACTTGCTTCTTCACTCACACACTCTCCCTCCTTGCTCACCAGTTTGGGATATTATTACTGCAGCTGTCTCGGGGAGAGCGCTGACTTTCTCAAGGTGCAAAGAAGTTATGCTCTGCAGACAAATTTCTCCAAGTAGGAAAATCCATCCAGAGGAGGGGCAAAACACTGCCTTGGCAAACATCGAAATTCTCCCCGTGTTGTTAGGCAATGTCGGTGTTTGCTCAAGCCACCCTGTCTCCCTGGGCAGGATGATTACAGCTGCAGAGACCTGGGGACAATAGGCGAGGAAGCGGCTGGTTAAATAGAAATATAATCCCTGGGGAATGGGTTGGAGGGAGCGGGAAGGGGAAAGTCAGGAGAGAAGACCTGCAGGGCTTCCTCGCCATGTAAGCCAAGGGGCTGTGTGCTCCCTGCCGCTGCTTGTACTCTCCCTTCCACGCTAGAAAGGGGTGAAATGGTTCAAAATCCTGCCTGGATTACCCACGGATGCTCTGGGGTGCCCAGGGAAGGAAGGCACATTTTAGACAGCAAAAACACTATGTGAGTGAGATGTTACGTAGTGACTGCCCCCAGAATTAAGTGGAGAGGAATGGTGTAAAAGGCCTTGTTCAGGAGAGAAGGGTATCTCAGACAACACATGGCAGAGGATGAAGCTGTCAAACTCGTTTCGTTCTTAAGTTTGGCCAGAAGTTTCCAGCTCAAAGGCTGCGTTCGGTGTCCAGCTGACCAATAAACACTGCTTTGCCTTGGGAGAGCCAGCTTGCCTAGCTATAAGTCATGCTGGGGGCCTAAATTTCCCTTAGAAGTTCTAGCTCAGGGTTGATTTAGGTTCCTCTGGTGAGGCGGAGGCATTGAGCAATGGTCCTGTGACTCACAGCTTAGCCTCAGGCTCACCCTCCTGCAAACGCTCCATCCAGGACTAATAAAGGAGGCTGTGTAAAGCCGGGGGTCTTGGGAAAATCTTTTCCGGTACAAATCCGTGTACAAATCAACAACAGATTATTCAGAGTTTGTGCTTGGAGGGGTGGTGACAGTAGTTACTAAAATAACTGCTAATAGGAAGTTATGCTTTGCGAGTTTGCTTGCAGAAAGCTGCGGCATGGAGAGGCTGTATGGAGCTGGGTGAAGGTCTGGATTTCCATCTCATGGCTGGAGACCCTGCCGGGCAGAGTGAGCTCCTTGTTGTCCCTGGCAGTCCCCGAAGCCTGTGTCGGCTCCCACTGGGGTACAGCTCTGTCCTGGTGCCCTCTGGCTGTGCCCACAGCTCCTGCTCTCCCTGGCACCACCAGGTATTGGAGTCTGGAGCAATGGCTTGAGCGAAGAGTCTGGCTGGGGCCGGAGGAGGGATGCTGCAGCACCAAAAGACCTTTGAATGCTGCAAGGGAAGCTCAGCTGTCATTGCGATCGGAGGCTCCGATGAGCATCGAGGCTGTCACGGGGCTGCTCGCATGCGGGTCTGGGGGGCATGCATAGTGGGAGAGGCTGGGCTGTGATGGTTGTGAGCAAGGCAGGAGCCCCGACTGCTTCCCGAGCACTTCTCTCTGCTCTTGTCTACTTCCCTTGCACTGCTGCTGCAGCAGCCTTCTCCCAGACCCAAACTGCAAAGCTAAAATCAGGAGCCAGTTGTGGAGATCAGCTAAGGGTGCCCAAGCAATGAACGTGCCTCAGGGAGGACTCTTCAGCACAGAAACTTGAGACAAAAAAAGACATTTTCTGCGTCACTGGGTCCTTTGCTCTCACAAACATCATCTGTTCTTTCATGCACCTCTTCCCCAAAAGGAGACAGGGTCTTTCGCTGGTCTCTGGGATGGAGATCCCCACTCGTGCTCCCTGCAAAGCACGGCTGTGCCTGGCTGAGGAGGCTCCAGGCATCCCCAGTTGCACTGCAGCCACAGTGACAGTCTTCCCACTCTTCTGACTGAACTGGAGCACTGGGATTCCTGGGGACAAAGGACCAGTAAGCACGGCCTGATTTCTCTTGCACTTGCAGAGATGCTTAGGCTCCTCGGGGACAATTAGCTCCCAGTTTGCAGATCCTGTTTTAACTGTGGCACATGTTCATAATTTAAGCTCTTTACAATGGTGCTTGGTTAACACCGGAGCCTACTCCCTGCTGCCCATACCTTTTGTTTGGGTGATTTACTATTCCTCTGTGCCCCTCTGCCCACTGAAATTCATAACAGCTTTCACACAGCAATAGAAAGCTCGTAATTATAGCTATGTCTGGTAGTGCCATTGGAGCTAAAGGGCCTGCTGGCACTTTCTTTTAGCAGGAATCCAGCTCCCAGCTGGAATGAAATTTGCCCTGCTGACGGGGTCTTTTTATTAGTTTGTTTGAGCCCTTATTAAAAAAATACTCTAGTTTTTGGCAGCGACGGTCCGGTATACTCCACCTTCGAGTCTCCTGTGCTCAGACTCAGAGTTTTCAAAGGAGTCTTGGGAGTTTGGTTCAGCAGCACCGGGGCACTTCACCCCAGCCAGAAAGCATTGCCATTGGGCTGTTGCTGCCCCGGACAGTGATACCGTTTGTTTGTTTTTTATAAGAGAGGTTTATTTTTAATTATTCAAAGTCACCGGGGCAAACGTGCAAGAAATCAGGTATAACCCAATAAAAGCCGTGCTGTTTAGGTGCTTGGTGATCCACAGACCTTGCTATCCACTGCAGCTTTTTTTCCCCCTTTAACTCCATTTGTGTTTCTTAAAAGGCGGTAGTTTACCTTCTTGCAGTGAAATGTCATGTTGGAGTAACAGAGGCGTGGGGCACCACCATCCCCCCAGGGCTGCTGCCTGCAGCAGGGATGGGGTTGCAGGGACACTTGCTTGTGGGAAGAAATTATCCTGTGCCCTCATCAGCTCCTGCACAGGGGTGCCTTAAACCACAGTGGAGCAGGGTCCTGCAAAACGTATAACCAGGGCGAGCAGAGAGGGCTCCAGGGGAAGGAGGGAGAGGAGATGGAGGAGGAAAGACAGAAAGAAAAGATGGATGGAAAAGCAGACAAGAAGGTGTTCACAGGGTGGATGAGAGAGGTAATGCCCGGGGAAACACTCCAGTTTTGCTTTCAGTCTCTGGTGTTTTCATCAGGCGATCTTGGTCAGTATTTGAGCAGCTCTCGGAAGCCACCAGAGGTGACAGATGTCCCAGCCTACCAACAGCCGGGGGGTTGGCAGGGGCTGGTGTGCCATGAGCCACCGCACAGCCCCTGAGGAGCTCAAACACATCGTGCTCTTGGGGTTTATTACTCGCCTCTCCGGGTGAGTGGGATGTCATGGAAGGTACATGTGTGGGGTACAGGTGTCTCCAGAGGGACCCGCTGCTTTGGGAAGAAGCAGGGATATCTACGGGGTATTGAACCACAGAGCTGCTGCGGGTGCCCAGATGCTCCCCTCTCCTTCCAGTCCCACACATCACCGCTCAGGCGCTTACTAGCACCCAAAGAGTCCCTCTGCCTTATTTTCAGCCTCTCTGTTGTTGCTGCCAGCTAGTACTTGCAGGATCCTTCGCTCAGGCACCCCTCTTGTGCAAGCCTGTAGGTTTAACTGTGAGTGTTGAGCCATCGAGCCAGGGGACATGAAGAATCCAGTTACAGGGAAGGATATGGAACCATGAGACGACTTCCAAAAATAGAGAGGAAGACCAAAATAGTGGGTCATGAATCTCAGACACAGAAAGCAGGTCCAGCATCGCAGCAGGGGGACACACGCTTTTGATGTGCCAGCCATGCTGCAGTCAAGCAGGGGAGCTCAAAATACAGCGTGCAGATGGACTGCAGCTCCGCTCATGTTCCGCATCAAGTTTCAAGGTGTAAATTCCCATCAAGAAACTGGCTGAAAGGAGAAGCATGTCATCTGATCTCTGCACAACGAATTTACAAGAAGGGATCATGCAGGCATGGTGGGATCATCGTAACTAAGTCCAGAGAATATTCCTAGTAGCAGGCAACAGGAGAGAGCACTGCTCTTTGCTGCACGCTTGCACTGCAAAATCCTAGAGGGGTTTTAACAGCATAAGACAAGCTTCCTGAAAGTTTCAATGTCAAAAGGGTAGCGGGGGAGATCTCGGGAGTTTCTTAGTGCAGCTTGGCATTTGTGGGTTAAATTAAGTGGCAAGAGTGGGTCGAGGCTGGCTGTAGGGAGGTGGCAGCTGCTGGAGTTGCTGCTTCCCTGCTCCTGCACCACCAAGTCCTGCCGCCTTTCCTGGTGCCGTTGGTGACAGAGTAGGGCTCCTTGTGCAGACATGTTTTTCTCACACAGCTTCCTCATCAGCCCGATTTGTGGAAATTTGGTCCTAAATTATGCTCCAGGATGCTACAGATACATCACTTAGAATAGCTTTGAGACAAGACCTTTTATTCATGCTGTCAGAGGGGTTCTTTAGCCAAAATGCTTCATATTTAAGAACTTGATCCTCTGAAACAGTATCGTCTTCTTAGTGTTGTCTGTATATGATGAGGAAAAGCAGACTCTGATAGTTCTGTGAATTCCTCTTTTGATTGGAAATGCTGGGTCTTTGTTAGTACTTGTAGTTGAGGGCAATTGCTATGTGTTAAACAGGGACTACAGCATGTATTTATTTACCTCTGAAGGGTTTTATTACTTCCACACACACACATTCTTTGCTGATTTGAACATCCTGAAAGCAATGCTATGTGTGTGCCAATGCTCTGCAAACTACCAGTTCTTGCAAGGTTTTCCTGCTCCGGTGATGGCTCCAGGGTCAGCTCACAAAAAGAAGGTCATTCAAAAGACAAGTGATGTTTAGAAACTGATAACCACCGGGTTCTGCTGAAAGGGATTTGATTTCCTCATCTAAAAGGAGATCTTTGATTAGTGACTGATGGGGCAACTTCAAAAGCTCATGGGGTCTGGCTGAGATAAGCATTCAAACCTGGGATGCTCCTTCCCAAAGCCTCTTTGATCTGGAATTAAAGCTAGAAATCTTGCAGGCTTTATTGTGAGATTTCCAGTGTTTTTAATGACGTACCAGGCACAATAGGATCCACCTGGCTTTTCCTCTCCAGCCAGCAGTAAACTGATGGGGTATGATTTTAGCTGGAGCTTTCCTGGGGTAAGAAGAGCTCCAGCTCCCGCGACAGATCATGGCCCTGAAGCTCCTTTTCGAGACCAAGAGCCAAGGGGAAGTAAATTAGCCAAACCCCACTGCATTAGGATGAGTGGCACCGAGCAGGGCCAGACACTTGCCACGGCTCATGGTTCCTGTCCAAGGTTTGCTCGTACTCGCCCCAGTGGCACAGAGGGACTTTGATGTGCTGTCGGCTGCTCTAGGGTCAGTCTGGACCCCAGCCTTTGATGCTGCTGATCTAAGGCACTGGGTGTTGCTGGGGACTCACCAGTTTGCACCAGCTAGCAGCCTGCATCGATCGGCTCACTGCAGGTTTCAGAAGGGACACCCACTCATGGCTCCCCGGCCGAGCTGAGCGTTTGCTCGGGGTCTGTTTGTGCTTATTCTGCAGTTATGGTTTCCAAAAGCGCCATTGCAAGGCAAGCGTCGGGCTGAGATGAGTCTCTGTTCGTATCCACTCCGAAAGCAAAACCTGACAGGGTACTGCTAGTCCTGTCCTAGTTTTTAGGCATAAAATGTCACACCTGGAAGTAATTAGAATGAATTTTTACTAATTCACAGCTAATTGCACAATTACTCTTCTATGAAAGATTCAGCTCTCGAAAGACACTTGAACACATGAAATAAGTTTCTCCAAATCTGGCTTGAAGAAATAGCATGAAAACATTAGGCTGGATCCAAAACGTTATTTTCTTTTCAAATTAAGTAATTCTTTCCAAATATATTTCAAAATGCTCAGAGCTGACAGGGATGGTTTCTCCGGTAATTTCCAAAGGGGAGAGCTGCGAGGGCCAGTGCGAGCCGTGTTCCTGGGATGTATGAACCCAGGAGCCACCTTCACCATCACGTGGCATCCCTGGCTCTGCCGGATGGGCAGCAGGAGCTCGACTTGGCACTGGCTGTGCTCTCTGCTCCTTGTGAAGGACAAGCCGAGCTCTCAGGACCGGTGTTCATCCCTCTGCTTTCAGTGGTGTCACGGTAAAGCAGTTTCTGGCAGCACCACGGCCTCAGCCCTGCAGCCCCCTGCACCCGGTGCAGGATGGTGCTGTGGTGCGGGACCACCGGGGCTCAAAGCGGGCATGCAGGGAGTGGTGCCAGTGTGCAAACCCCTCCGAGTCACTTGACGCGGCATCTATATCTCCTGCGCGCTTGCAAATGATGTTTACTATTTAATAAGATGTGATGAGACTGTTCTGATACTTCAAAGGCAGCTGACAGTTTTGTTAGAGATAATCAAGGAACTTTTGGACAATTACGGTGAAGGCTTTGACAGCAAGAAAACGCATAAACCTTGTAACTGTAACTAGCACCAAAGTCAAAGATTCTTCCCTGGAAACAACTTGAATATTCATTTTATCCATTAAGCGTCACTTTTTTATTTATTTATTTTTATTCCATGCTTTTTTATGTCACTTTGCTTCCTTCATGCCCGGGAGAGCTCTTTTCTTGTTACAAGATGTGAATCCTCCCACCTTCTTGAACTTCCCCAGCTCCAAACAGGCAGATGGCTTTCGGTGCTGGGCTGTCTCCCCGTCTGTCTGTCTGCTGCGCCGGCACATCCCCGCTCCTGCGGGAATGGCAGGGGGAACACCCTGCAGTCCCCACTTTGCAGATTTCTTGCGAAACCAAGAAACTCAAAGACCTCTGCAAACCCTCCCAGAGCCACGGCGGCAAAGCAATGGGCTGGATCCAGTCAACAGAAAAAAATCCCGAGGGACTTCCTAGGGATGGGGTTGGACCTGGGAAAAGTATCAGTAATTCAGCTGGGATTGGCAAAACTTAAATATCCCTTGAAAGCATCTGACAAAGCAGGTGAATCAGAATGAAAACCAGCTGAGCTCTTCCTCTGGGTCATCTGATATGCTGATTTCCCCTAATATTGATTGATGTTTAGCTTATAGACATATTGTCAAACAGACACACAGGGCTTTTTTCCAGTTGATGTTCAGGGAGAGTGTTTCATTTAATCACAAACCTTCTATCACTCAAACCAGCGAGAAGGAAATTTGATAATATGGACATAAAACTAAAGCCACTGATCTAATAAGACTTTTGCGTGGTATTAGCGGGAACACGCAGTGACAGATCACTAACGCGCTCGGGTGAGAATTACCGACGTGATGAGACTTTTGCAGCAGAACCAGCACCTCCTGATATCCCATTAGCAAAGCTGAGGCGACAAAATTGCTAATAGGAGAAAACTTTCAGGTTGTGTTAGATCAGCCCTGCCTGCGCTGTGATGCCGTGGAAGGACAGGGGGAATGGGTGCAACAAGGCGATGATGCTCTGGGGTATTGCTGGTTCTTGCCAGGGTCCAAGCCCCATCTCCGGGTGCACCCCAAGCCGGCGGGACTCACTGGGGTGCTCGGTGCTTCTTGTGCCCTTGGTTTCGCCAGCGTATGGTCTGCACGTCTCCTTTTCTGTTTCCATCCCCATCATGTCCTGCACTCGCATCCCTGTGGAGCTGGACCCCCCCAGCCCCTCCGGCGTGCGGGACTGGCTGTCCATGACCCCCCCTCCCCTGGCTGCTTCAGCCCAGCCAGTGGCCGCCGTGGCTGTGCTTCGCATCCTCCGGTAGTCACTCAAAAAAGTAATTGGCCAAAGATTATTCTGTATAATTGAATGGCAGGGGCTTTGTATACCAAACAGGGACTTGTCTTTGTCAAAAAGTCTTTACAAAGTATCCAGCTCCGGGTGTCAGGGAGGACAAGTTTTTTAATCATGTTAAAATGATTTATTTAAACGTCAAGCCATGTCACCTCACTTCCTTTCATTTTTCAAACTGTTTGTGTTTTTTCTGGATGATAAATTTATCTTCAGACAGCCTCAATATGACTAATTAACTTTGAAATATAAGAACCAGATGTGTGAGCTGGAGAGCTTTCTGAACTCATGCCAGGCATTTTTTCCTCTTCTCTTTCCCTCTCCTCTCCCTTTCCCCGCTGCCTGCGCTGAAATCGCTTTGCAGACACCCACAGCACATGGAAAAACCCAGTTAGAGATGGACTGACCCTCTTCCCCCTCCTGTCCTGCTCTGCCCCAGCCCAGGTTACATTTTACCACCCAAGGTGGCCCCTACACCAGCCAGGAGACAGGGCGAGCCGCAGAGGGCCCTGCATACCTGCCATAATGATATTTAATGTGGAAAGCAAGCTGCCACGATTCGTTTGCCACATGAAAGGAAATCAAGGCTGGATGTGACATAAAGTGATTTCTTTTAAAGAAAATCCTCCCGTGTGAAGTGGGTTTTCCCCTTCTCTTCTTTTCATGAGCTGATCACTCTGAGCCGCTCGAAGAAGGGAAACATTTATGTACCAATTAATTAAGCAAAGCCTCTCAGCTTAATTCTTCTCTCTGTAACGTGCAGTCTCATCCCCGTCGCAGGCACGAGGGGCAGGAGAGCGAACCCTCCGGACAAGGATGGGAGCAGCCGCGCATCGCGGCCACGGGTGGCCGAGGGCCAGGTCCCGGCTCTGGGGTCACATCCCCTTCCCGCTGTGCCGGGGGAAGCACGGCGCACGTCACCCTCCCAAAAACAACCCCAAACCCACAACCGGAGCAGCTGGAGGGTGCGGGGGGGGCTGCCCTGCATGGGGGGACCGTGGTGCCAGAGCAGCACCCGAGCCCCTCGCCGGGAGAGGATGGGATAAGGGGAACAAGGACTCGATGGCAACGTGCTGCTGTCCGCAGAGGCAGCAGATAGCGAGGACAGTAAATAATGGTCTTTGCCTCTCTCACGCACTTTGCTTGACAAAACACTCATTAATCACAAAATGTGCTGAAACTGATTGCGGCGAGGGCTGGCGTTGATTCACTTTCTGTTCTGGAGAGCTGTCCCATTTCAAAACTGATGGACAAATACCAGTTTTCAGTTTTGAATTATTTTTCATTTCACAGCTCAATCAGGCATGTGTAATAAGCGGAATAAGGGCAAAGTATAAAGGTTGGAACTGAAACAAAGCGCTGGGACCAGCTCTGGACTAGGGAGAGGATTTCCAAGATGATGGTACTGCTTGAGCTCTGCCCAGCTCAGGAAGGGAAAATGAGTTTTCTCAGATCCTGGTGATGAGAAAACCCTTCCCTGCCCTGAGCCCGGGGCTGGGGCAGCATCGCTTAGCAGTGCTAACGAGCCCTTCAACTATATGTGACCAGTGTGAGATCTACGGGACACAATGGAGAGATGCAGGAAAATCCTGGGGTGCGTGGGTACGTCTGCACAGGCACTGCAGGCCTCCGGGAAAGGTTGTCTCTGCTGGGAGCTTCCTGGGTCGAGAGATCAACGCCAGCATCTCCAGAGGAGCAAGGGTGACAGGACAGGACTTTTTTCTGCCCCTTTTTGTGGCTCTGGTTTCTTCAGACAGGCCCATCGGGAAACCGCAGCAGTGAATGGCCTGGCTCTGTTGCTGTGATCTTGCCGAGGCCGGCAGTGACACACGGCCCCTGCCCCATGCCAGGTCCCCACGTCACCAGGGGAGCAATATCGCCCGTCAAGGGAACTTCAACAAATGTCTTTTCAGCCAAAACAGATTTTTCAAACAAAGTGTAAATATTCATGTAAAAATGTTGATTTCAGTGGAGATTTTCCTGATCTTCTTGGAACTGGTAATAAAAATAATGTTTTTTAAATTGCTTTTTTTAAAGACTTTTTTTAAGTTTTCATTTCAACAATCCTAAATTTATTCCATGGAAAAACTTCAGTCAAAATTATTGGGTCGCTGTGTTAAAGGAGATGGCTGCCATTTTTTAACCACTTCCAGCACGTGGTCTTTTACGAGCGTGCTTCACATTCGCTCCTGCCTTCATCAGTGAGAGCAACAACTGGCTGGCGAGGTCAATTTTTTTAATTACAGCTTTCCAGGGCTGATTAAGCAGCGTGTATCTGTGCACACATACATGCAATTCCTGCTACGTCTCTGCTGAACACCGCGGTCAGGAGGGTGGTTTGTGCGACCCGAGCGGTCCCCTGCTCCCACGTGCGCCGGCTCGGAGGTGCAGAGCGGCTTGAGGGGATGCAGAGCACAGTTTGCAGGCTTCATCTCCCAAGAGCTTTGCACGCCCAGCACCCCGTGTCTCCTGATGGGGTCTGTGCCCTGGGCAGCAACTGACTTGCATCAACACACGAATAAAAATTAGAAGGATGCCCCAGCCGGCCATGCGGGTCTAACACCGGAGCAGATCACGCAAGCGCACTTCAAGGGCAGCTGCCAACGCCATAAGGAAAAATAAGTGGATAAATCGCATTGCCCACCCCGAGCTTCGCCGGGCTGGGTGCGAGGCAGCCCAGGGACTTTTTTGCTGGGCTTTCATTTCCTCCTGACAGATAAACTCTCCGTCCAGAGACTGCACGCTGTGAAGAGGGGAGGGATGTGCATCGGGGCTGGAGGCTGGAGAGGGGACCGGGAGGGGAGCCGGCGGCAGAGCCCCCCGCTTCTCTCCCCGGCGCGGGCACACGGGGCTGCTGCTTACCCGGCTGGAGCCCACGCAAGGCATTGCCCTCCGAGCCAGCTCGGCAGCACCACTCACGGCTTGTTAGGGCGATAATGGAACATTTCAAACACAACAGCATTAAAAAAACGAGCTGAACTTTCCCCTCCCCATGCCTCAGCCGTGCCCTAAATATACATAACAAGCTGCGAAAGCCGGCTCGGTGCGAGCTAGGAGCCATCAGCAGATGTTGACAGCCTTGATGTCTTGGCGGGCAGGATCCAACAGCATCTCCCACTGTATGGCGCTAGATATTTAATAAAGTAAAACCCCCAGGATCAAGAAGGCTGCAATCCCTCCCAGCTCCTTTCTTCTGCTTTGCTCGAGCTCTTTCAAGCCTGCCTCCCGTCTCTCTCCAGAAAATCCTTTCATGCCTCCCTCACCAGACTGACATTTTGACAAGTTGCCACAAGTGACATCTGATTTGTACAAATTTCAAGACTAATAAATCTACCTGTCAAAGCGGAAACTTTAAAAGGAGCTAAGCCCAGCGGGTATAGTTTAACAGAACTCAAGTTGATGAAACTGTAGGATGGAGAAATTATATCTGTCACAATCCACCCACATTAGTTCTGTAGAGATGTTGGCAACTGAAACAAACGTCTTTCACAGCCTCAAAAAAAAGGGAAAAAAAAAATAAAAGGAGACTGTTAATACTGTGAGTAACAAGTAACAGTTCTATTTGTAAACTAGCAAATTTATTTATTTAATTTTTAATTTGCCTGTAGACACGCGAGGGAGAGAGCGACCCTCCCTGCTCCCGCATGCCACCAGCAGCCCCGGCCCCCGGTGAGCCCCGGTGATGCGATGCGACGCGGCCCCCCGCGCTCGCCGGCACCTCGCTGTAGTTATGACAACGTGAGGACGTGCCAGCGCGGATGCTCGTGAGGCTGCAGCACCCATCGAGGCCACGTCCCTCGCGAGGCCACGGGACTCGGTGCCATCCCGCTGGATCTGGCCACGAAACCCGCTGGGTGAAACCCCTCTGCAGCCTGAGCCCGGTGCGATGCATGACACCCCCCCCCAGCCCTCCTGGTTTTTGCTGGTATTTTCTTCTGTCCTCTCTGCCACCGGTTACCCACCCGCACCGAGAGCCTGGGACACCTGCCAGACTTAACCTCCCATCTACAAACCTGAAACTTTCTAAGGGCTCTGCTCAACTTTGTCCGCTGTTTGTGGTTCATTTCCCCAGGAGGCTGCAAACATCCCCAGCCGAGGGAGCCAGTCTGGGAGCAGTGCATGGGCTTCCCCGAGGAGCTTCATCCCTGCAGGATCAGTGCAGAGGCAGCAGCGGGGCTGCAGGGAAGGAGACACAAACCCTTTCCCATTCCCCCACCTCCCATCCAGGGACTCGGACCCCATGGTTGAAACTTTTTGCTCGTGCAGCGTTACAAAGGCGGCTGGGTGTTTGAAGGGGAGGTTGGAAAAGCATCCAGGCACGCCAAGGGAAGGAGATGTGGTCTCATACCCAGCTGAATTTCCTTTTTTATTGCAACTTCTGTTTGAGACACACAGACGTGAACAGCCAGTTCATTCTGCCTGTTGGAAAGAGATTGATTTGAAAGTCGCACGTTGCATGAAACTCCTGTAGCCATGTCTGCAGCACTGAGAGTGTCTTCAGGTGTATCTAATGACTGAATGAAACCTCTGAGCTGATGATTTATGACAGCTGGTTTGGTTATAACTTGCCCATCTCCTTTCATTACAGAGGAGACTGGAGTGTTAGCTCTTTCCACTCGAATCCCATCTGCCGAGAGACTCCCTGCTTTCTCCCCAGCCTGCAATATTGCTGCCTCACCCAGCGAGGATGTGCTGGCTCTGTATGGAGAGGAGAGAAGAGAAGAGAAGAGCTGCCAGCGGTCGCCTTTGCCCAGTGTGGGCTCCTGTTCTGCCAAGCTCTGCACGGGAGGCACACAAAAGCAATGCTGCCCTTCAGCATAACACAGCGCCGGGCGGACCCGTGTGCAGGTCCGTAGCCTGCTGAACCTCATTTAAATCCCACTTCAAGTAATGCCCAGGCTTCGTGTGGGTCCTCTGCTCCTCATGAGTAAACCACGTCTTATAAGCTTTAATCGCAACCGGCATTTCTGAGCACTGGGGCCCCTGGCGAGACAGGGAGCCCGGGGGATCGGCAGTGATGCAGAAAGGCGCCCGCCCCAAAGCCCAGCCAGCCCCGGGGTCTGTCCCCAGCCTGGCAGCAGCAGCTGCGGAGGGAGCTGCATGGGGAAAGGGTGTTTATGGCCCCCAGTTTCTGGCCATCAATCACATAGGGGTGGTTATGAAAGTCAAATATTGCTGGCAAAGTAGCTTCTACCAGTGGACTTAAAGCAGCGCAGAGAGCGGTGCCCTGTCCAGTAGCGCACAGAGGCGGCACACAGCAGAGATGGGCACCCACACAAACGCCAGTTTCTACGTGTAGGAACACGGTAGCTTTTTTCTCGAGGCAGCAGGTTTGGTGAAGTTGTTGCAAGGCAGCTCCCTGGCAGGGCACATCGCCCAGGGCTTGCTCTCCCACCCATGCTTCTCACCCAGGGCTGCTACCAGTGGAGAGACCCCCTGGATGGGGACCACCGACCTCAGCCTCCCAAACGCCTTTTGCAGCCTCAGCCTCAAGCCTGGCCGAGCGCCCACTGCCCATCAGTGTGCCAGGGCCCCTCCAGACCAGCCAGGGAATGTTCACAACCGGCTCCAGGTCAGCTGCAAACCAGGAGCAGCTGCAAGGAGGAAAGGGCACAGCGGGGAGGGCTGAGCGAGGCTGCTGGGCTGAGCCCCGATAACTTACAGCGGAGCAGGCGAGGACAGCTGCCACCCCACACCGGAGGTGCCGCTTTCCAAAGCAGCCGCTCACTGGTTCCGTTCTGCACGGCGGGTCCCAGCAGTCGCCGGCTCACTTTGGTTGGACCAAATCCTGCAAGCGAGCTGGGAAGACGGGACGTTCAGGACTCGGACTTCTCCCATGCAGCTCCTGCCAGTTCAGGGCCATCAGTCCCAAGCCCAAAACCCCACCTGCATACCCAGGACAGGTTGGGGTTCCCAGGCTCGCTGGCCGGCTGAGGCTCCCCAGCACAGGTGGGACAGCACCAGCGAGTTGGACAAGCCCTTGCTGTGAGACCTCCGTTTTTGGTCCTGCTCCTAGAGAGGTCAACAGGAGCGCTCTCATCTTGCAGACTGGCATTTCCATGGGATGAAGCAATTACCATGCAACTAGTAAATCCCAATCCTTGTCACCCTGACCCAGCAGAGCATCTCACAGTGCTGTGAATCTCTGGAAGGTTTCTGAAACCTGAGCTCTGCACAAACGTTTTCCAGCACAGTAACAGCCAGGTTGGGATCATCCTGGGCTGTTCCTCACTTCCAACAAGTCTTATTTAGAGATGTGCTTCCATGGAGAACCAGTCAATATATTTGTTTTCCTCTAGATATACAGCTGCAGAAGCAAGCCATGCAGGAAGTTTATTAAGCTTGGTTAATTTTCTAATAGCTGCAGCAATGATGGATGTAAGCCACGCTGTCTTCCAGCTCAACTTAAAAGTCAAATAAAAATAATCATGCTGATGGGAAAGTATAATTCTTGTAGCTAAGGCGGATAATATATATGTTAGTACCTGCCAAGCGTCTCGTCTCTGGTAACATTCCCATGTACTTCAGCAGGGTCAGAGTTCGGCTCGTGCTATGCGCTCTCCCAGCCACCATATACTGGGGATTTTAGTGTAAACAACCCACCGAGCGGTTTTTTTTTTTCAACATCTGTATTATTTCTAAAGTAATTCCTACATCGAGGGCTCTGTTGCGATGAAGACCAAACAGAGAGGCTCTGCTCCTGCACATCTCCAGCACCGGTACCCGCACCTGCCCAGCTCCCAGGGTGGGCACCCCGCGGACGGGCGCTTGCTGTCGTGGCTGACGGCTTTGAAGACAGTTCTCACTTGCAGCTCTTTCACCCAGGAGAGGAGGCCCCAGGGCTGAGGGCTTGGTTTTGGCTGGCATGAGGAATTGCCTTTCAGCAATTTCTGCCACAAACCCAAGCACTTGCTGCCATTTATCCCAGCTCTCGGAGGCAGGCTGTGCTGGCGAGCCCTCGGCCGTCTCTCGTTGGGACTCGGCCCCGGTTCGAGCAGCCTCTGGAGCGGGGGGACCTGCACCCCTCTCCCTCAGGTAAGATCCAGCCTTCATCACTCTCTGGTCTAGAGCCACCCATTTATACTGAATGGTATCCAAAAATCTCTTGCTCAGAAAACCACAACACGCGGGGATTATCCAAGAAGAATTTAACTCACTTCTCCATGATAAACTCTGGTTAGGGAGATTACAACTGTTTACCCAAGAAGTAAATATTGCTCAGTGCTTAACTGCCGCCAGATACGAGGGAAAGGGCTTGCGGCTGCGGGGCCGGGCTGCAGGCGATTCCGCAGCACACCTGGCCCCTCTGCTCCCCGGGCACGGTGTGAGCCCCCGCTTAGAAATAAGGACGACCCCATTTTTCTGCAAGGCTGCCCAGTGGGGAGGTTTAGAGAGTTTGGCAAAGCAGAGACGCCCGTCCTCTCCGCCTGCACACAGGTAAAGTGTTTCTGTGCTGGCTCTTGCTAATGTGATTTGCTGAGCTCAGCTAACTTGATAAGCTGGATGAGGGATGGCAGGCCGAGCCTGGCAGGTTATTTCTATTATACTTCTTCCATTGCTCTGTATCCCCATCCACAGCATATGACACCTATTTATCTTGACAGTGAAATTAAGCATGGTAAGGAAAAGTTCTCCTCTTTCCCACTAACACCTTGCGGTTTTGATATCCAGCTGACACTAGTTTTGATATCCAGCTGGGCATTTTACTCTAACATGTCTACAGTTTAACAGAGATTGTAGCATTGATGCTGCTGCCAGGCATGTTCATCCCTGCTGCCTGTCCCTCAGCCCTGTGTCTTTGCCTGGCTGCTGCACCCTTCTCCTTAGGACAGAGCCTGGCACATTAATGCCATATTGCACATCTGTTTAGGGGAAAAATATTGTAAACTTGCATATGCTCGGAGGTTTCTTAATGAAGCATGCCATGCTCGCTACGCTGTCCCACCTTACTGCCTGGTCCGTATGAGGACAGCAGCCAGCTGCCCCCGGCTCCTGGGGGATTTGCCCCACTCCGAGCTCACACCACCCCGCTGTTGCGTTCCAGCCAGCACGTGTTACAGGGGCTTCGCAGGCTCTCGGGGGCTGCTGCTGCACATCTAATCATGAGTACGAAGCTGCTGCGTGTCTGTTACCATCAGCACATAAGCTCGCATATGCTCGCACAGTGCCCGCGTCACCGCTCGCTGCTGGCACGCTAAAAAGCGACACATAGGCTTGAAAATCAGGTCAAATTACCCCATCCAGCACTACTCCTGCATAACACCAAACCACCTCTGGTACCTCTCTGAAGCACACCAGACCTCCTCAACTGCAATAAAGGAGGGCATGCCAAGGCAGACCTTTTCTGAAGAACAATTGCAGCCTCCCATGTTCACATACTTCCAACAAAATTTATGTTGTGCTTTATCTTTGCTGGGAGCGGAGGGGTGTACGGGACGCTGCCCCGCTAATTTGCGATCTCTGCAGAGGCTGGCCGGGGAGGCAAGCAGATCTTTGCAGGCAACAGCTATGCACATCTGCATGGATGGCAGAAGAAGACAGATAGACCCCGTTGCCTTTCTAATTCCTGTTCCCTTTGTAATGTGGGGGCTCCCCTCCTCGCCTGGTGTGCTTATCTCCCCTCCAGGTTTCAAAGCCACACTAATCATATCCATCACACGACTCGCATTAGCAAGGCAAGCTCCAGGCTGTCACCGCACCTCATGCGCAGGCATATGTTCCAGCGAAGGGCCGAGTGATTTAGAGGGGACCATTCACATTCACAGTCATCGCTTCAAATAAACAGGCTGAGAGTTTAATGATTTCAAGGTAAAGCTCTTTTATTAAGACAACACAGGGAACTTTTTTCAACCACAGCTGACATCACTATAATAAATCACCATCATGTCTTGTGGGATTGAAAAAGCCAAAATACTGTCAGAACTGATTTTTCTGGCTACTCATGCCTCCAGAACAAACCATGTGTTTTTAATCAACAAATCTTTGTTTTGCATTTCTAAGACCCTAGCACTCTTTAAATAGTTAGCATTTACCAGAGGGATATTTTAAATTCAACACACTGCTTCCTTACTGAAGAGATTAGGAAACAGGACACCACATTACAGACTTACTGGGCTTGTCCAGGGCTTTTGGAAATTTGTTTTTGTTATATTCATGCAGTACGGAGAAGGGCTTTCCCATACTTGTCTCTAGCTTCGTTAGACCTTTTCTCTCCCCCAAATCAGGACATTTACTGCTTGTATGAGTCAAACTGTCTACCGAGACATCATGAAAACACTCCCTGTCCGAAGCTAGGAGGAAAAGTAATGGAAATAACACCACACCCAGGGAGTTTCCCGAAACCCCTGGAAGCCAACAGCAATAAATACCCCTTGGCCCACCATCACGTGGGCATTATCCTTCTCCCAGCAAAACCCCGGCGGAGCAGGCTGCCGGGGGACGGTCTGAGCATCACCCCGGCTGTCCCCGCTCTCACCTGGCTGCGATGCCAGCACTGTTTGTTCATGTCCGGGATGTGCCAGGCTCTTCCGCTGTGTTTCCCCCTATACCATCCGTGTGATCCAGGGGGGCTCACCTCCCTGCTCTGGTTTCAAGGTCAGGCTGAAAGCAGAGACGTCGGGATCCTCTTTCACGCCACGCAGGAACCCCTCCCGCTCTAGCAAATAAACGCGACATGCTCTGCCTGCTTGGCACAAATGTCAGGGCTGAGAATAAATCCGGGACCGGGCCCAGGCACAAAGATGCCCATGCCAATCAACCCGCCACGAGCAGGCAGAGGCAGCAGCATGCCGGGGGGAATTGCCAAAACCCCTGGGGAGCGAGCGGGCAGTGCCAGGGTGGGCAAGCCGTCCTTGAGGGTGCTGCAAGAGGGTCCCTGCAGGATAGGACCTGCAGGGGCAAATCTGGACCCAGTTCCCTGCATGTTGCATGGCGGCTTTGGTTTGGAAACCCTTCTGAGATGGGGCTGGGTGACCCGAGCCCTTGTCCCCATGGAGGACACCTTGCAATGCTGCTGCCCGGGCACGCAGCCTGGGTGGCTGCCTGCTCTCCTCCCGGTGCCTTCGGTTGTGCCGGGCTGGTGGCATGTGGTCACGGGATCACCGGTGCAGGCTGTCAGCGGGATGACGAGAGCGGGGAAAGGTGGACACACCACCCTGGGCATCCCCTTGTCTGCCCCGACCTCAGCCCCCACCATCCCAGGGTACGACCTCACCAACAGCCCTTTGGGCTGGAGCAGGTTGAGGGGGACAAGGTGACCTTCTCCGGAGCCAGCTCCACTCCTCCACAGCAGTGGCGGTGCCGAGCATCCCCACTGCTCTCTTGGATGCTTCTCCCCCGGGGATGACAGCGAGCCCCCAGGGCCCCCAAACCCCCCGTGGATCGGGGATGAACTTTCCCCTTTGGACGAACTCCTGTCGGCCCCGGCACCTCCTGGGTTGACCCCGGGGCCGGCGGCCGAGACCCCCCCTCCCGCACACGATCCCCTCCCCGCCTCGCAGACCCCCTGCGGGTGGCATAAAAGCGACCTGGGTACATACATTGCTCTAACACCCTCCCACGCAGCCGGGCGAGATCAAAGCCTGTGCCGGGAATCAAAGCATGTGACAGGCAGGTGTCCGTCCCCCTCGACAGGGCCACGATTAATCACAGGGTCTATCCCACAAGGAGATCAAACCGGGCCTCCTGCCGGCTGTTGGTTAAAGCCTGCCTTCAAGTTACCCTAATTAAAGTTTTCTCTTCGCCTCCCCCATGTTTGCCCGGCTGACTGCTGTCCCATGACCGCCCCTTTCACTCCTTAAAACAAAGGCTGCTGTGAGCAGCTCTGGGCAGCCAGAGCTGCCGGCCCCAGCCATGCTTCGCCGTCCCTTTTTTCTTGAGCGGCTGCAAAACTGCAACCTGGCAGGGGAGCCTTTCCCGCGGGCAGGGCTCTGCCTGCTGCAGGCAGCTGCTCCCTGCCAAGCCCTGCGCCCACCCGGGCAGCGGGTGCTCTTGGCACCCCGAGCACAACCAGGGCAGCTTCTTCCTCCTTTGCTTTCCCGGAAATTTTGAGTGCGTTTGTTCCAGTTCTGGAACTACCCATTTTTCCTCCTTCTAAACCAGGAGAATTGGCTGAAAAGAATTGTTTCAAATATTCGCTGAAGTGCTGGACTCGAGGAGCAGCGGTGGGACCCGGGGGAACCCCCTCGACCTAAAGGCTCCTCTCCATCCCCCTTCCCGAGGTTCTTGTCTTGCCGCGACATCAATAGCAGCATTTTGATGAGAAGGCAAAGGAAATGCTTCTCTCTAGCAACACTTTGCTTTGATGTGTTTCAGGGTTGCATAAAAGCAATCCAGGGGAGAACCAAACTATTTCTGTAACCAAAAACTGAGGGGAGTTTAAATGCACATTTTAGACATGTCACATAATGAAGACGTTTTAAGGTTTTCTTTTCCCCTCTAATGTGCGTGTTCTTTCACTCACACAGGGGAAAAAAAAAAAAAAACAAAAAGGAAAAAATCACGGGGTTTCACTAAGAAGCCGCTTGCAGTTGGGAAATCAATCATTTCAATGGCAAAAATGCTCAAAACGGAGCCCTGCCATGGCGAGGGCTCATCCCTGTCTGCGCCCAGGGGCTTGTCCCCAAGGAGGGAGCGGGGGGACCCTTGCCAATGCCTTTTGTGCCAGGGCATGGGTGAGCACAAGGCAGCCCAACTGTGGGTCCAGGGGGACGGGTCTCCCTTCGCCTGTACAGCCCGGGGTGCTCACCAGTGGGTCGCTTGCTGCCGTCCCGGGAAGCAGCCCCTTGTTTTTGAACTTGGTTTTCATCCCTGCCAGGAGCGGGACCAGCTGACAAACGGTCGGGCTGTCAGTGCCGGGCGTGATTGATGGTAATGACTGCGGGGCAGGACGCAGGCTTCAATCGCAGGCACACATTGACTCTGGCACTGGGACAAACCACCTTTCACAGCCTCCCTGCGACCTCTCTCCCTCTCCCCGCTTGCAGGCTATCACTCAAATGCCTGCCCCAAACCTGACCTTTTTTCCAGAGGAGCCTTTCTAAAAGCACCGTTTCTTCCCCAAACCCCACCAGAGGAATTCTACTGGTGCTGGCGGGGACACGGTGCCAAGCCAGTGCCCACCATGCTCCGCAGGGCTCTGGTGAGCCCCCGGCACGTGGGGTTGCGGCAGCCCGGCTGGTGCAGACGAAGATGCAGGTACGCGTCCAGGCCGCGCTGCTCCTCGCACGTATTTGTCAATTTGCACAGCTGCTTCTAATCCCCGCTTTGAAGTCCCCCCCTCTCTGTTTTTCTAGCTAACGGCCTCGACGCGGGGTTCCCGGGGTCAGGGCGGGCAGGCTGCAAAAAAGGTTTTGCTGTCGGGTTCGGAGGAGCATCCAAAAGTTCAGGCTCTTGCCAGTCCCCGGCGTGAGCATCCTCCCTGCCAGCGCTGCCTGCCGGGGGCTGGGGCTCCTGCCACGAAACCCCCAGCAAAGCCACTTGGGAATTTGGACAGTGGGGCTCCTCTCCTAAAAAAGCTGGGAAAACCAAGCCAGCACTATGGTGCCGGTTCATCTGGTCTCACACACACGTGCACAGCCTAATACAATGTTGTTCTGGTCTTGGCCTTGCATTATTAATAATAATAACTGTAAAATTTTGTTACCCGCAACATGCAGATTGAAGTAGCCAGATAAAGGTCTGTGAGCTACACAACCTGCTACTGGGGAGAGATGGTTATCTAAATAAGATTTTTTTTTTAAACCCAAGATAATAATGATAATGCTAATAATAATAATAGTAATAATACCTCTTTTTAGTCTGCTTCAAGATGCAGATCTTATCCTAAACAAGGAAATAAATCTAAGCCCTGGAGAATGCATTGAAAATTAATATTGATTATTAGGAATAATAGTCTTACTAGGAATGGCACTGCAATGTCTAGGGAAGGGATTCCTCCAGGGCCAGGTAATAATCACAATCATATTTAGTATCTGCACTGCACTTTCTATCCTCAAAGCAGATTAACCTCTTCTGTACTAGCTTAATTATCCGGCGATGGGCTCGTGTGGTTGGAGGCGAGCAGCTGTGCCACTGAACCACCTCTTGCCTGGAAAACTCTCCAAACCTCGAAACCCCTCACACCCCACCATGCACGGCCTCCAGACCGCTGCATCGGTCCCCGGGAGCCGGCAGCATCTCGCTGCCCCTCCAGCCACCCCCGGCCCCCGAGGAGCTCGACCCCCTCTCCTGCTCCAGCCCCCGCCACAGCTCTGGCTGCGCCAGGTTCTCCGGGAGACCACACAATGTGCCTGACATGCCATTTAATACAACACAATGAAATATTGAAAAGGCTTTCAAAACTCAACATGTTGAGGCAGAAATCTATGGAAGATGTTTAATACTAATTCTATTAGGCATCTGAGTTAATGAATCACAACTGTAAGAAATCATGATAATCCAGAAGGCATTAGTGACAGATTAGCTTCAAAGCTACCATAAAAGTGCCATAATGCTTACCTAGCGGCATGATTAATACCAGCAATACATAATGGCATTATGAGGGATGGAGCTGCGCGGCGGCGGTCTGACAGCCCCTTTGCTCCGGCCATCACCCCGGAGCGCGGCGCTCACCCGGCCCCACGCGCCTCCTCCGGCACAGGGCGGCAAACCCGCGCTGGTCCCGGCACCACCGCGGCCCCTCTCCGGGCACGTCGCAGCCCTTCGTGTTATTTGGAAGGAGTAAAGGTCCCAGGTGTTGTCCACAGGACTTTCTGCTCTCCTCCATCCCAGTAACAGTCCCCGGGCAGCGGCAGGAGGTGGGTGCTGCAGGTGTCTGCACTCAGGCAGTGATGGGGAGGCAGAGGCCATAAGTGGGAGCTCAGCAGCACCAGCCCCAGCATTGCTGCTGCTCCAACACAGGGCTGGAGGGGTTTCTGAGGGGTAGGGCTGCTGCAGCAGCAAAATACAGCCATGGAGGGTGCTTACAGATGGCAAGCAAAGGTTCTGTGCTGTAGGCGTTTGAGCTGGTTCTTCCTCCAAGGCGCTCACAGCTGAGTCTTCAGCAAACCCTCCTGCTGTCTCCTCCACAAGCTCTACCTGGACGCAGGGCTTGGGCTGCCAAACCCAGAGTCGATATCTGCTGAGGACCACGTCAGGAGAGCTTGGACCGCTGCTCTGCCCTGGTCTCAGCATTGCTTGCACTTGCCCAGCTGATGGAGGGCCAGCTGAGCGTGTCGTCCCAGGCCAGGGTGCTGGCAGGCACCGCAGTCCTGAGTGTCAGCAGAAACGTAAGTGGAACAAGTTGCTATTGAATGAAACTAGACGTCTCATTATGGCTTTTCAGGATTGTTTTCCTACATCTTTATTGCTCAGGTTTGCTTAATTCTAGAGTGGATGCCTGCCAAATTGTCTATCAAATTACCTACTGGCAAGTAAACCGAGATTAGTTCACTTGAGTGCAGCCCTCTTATATTTGACTTATAGCCAAGCAAAATATGGGTTTAATCAAGGGAGAAATTGGACATGATGTTTCAATGAAAGATAGCAGGGTACTATCTGTTCAGCGGAAACAGGAGAAGACACAACCTGGAGGCAGGGAGCAGAGGAGGGTTGGCCAATTCAGCTCCACAAGAATCAGCTGAGGACGATTGCTCTGCAGCTGTATGAATGGCTTGGGGACATGGAGAAACTCACTCCTCACCCAGCACATTGCTCAGCTGCGTCGTCTTGCTTCCTCGGCAGAGTTGAGATCACACGGTGACCCTGGTTGGGCTCCCCAAGCGCTTACCGTCTGCTGCCGTGTGTCCTTCTGGGAGTCTCATGATGTTGCGCCGGCTCCAGCTATTTCAGTCGTGTCCCATGCAGATCTGTCTCCCAGCAAAAACTCTCTTGCTCCAGAAGGAGATGGGTCAGGGAGCAAATGCTGTTGCTAGTGCAAGTGCTTATTAGTGCCGGCATGCAAGGTGGGGCTCACCCCGGGGTCCTGGCTCTCCTGTAGGCTGGGCAGGTTCTCAGCAGACAGAAGGTGGTAAACTTGCTCCAGCTCGGTCTCAGCTTTCTGATTTACAGTCTGAGGATGTGCAGGAAACTATTTCGCTCATCACCTATAGACCCAGAGCCCCTGGTAGCCGGCAGTGTGGGCTCAGAGTGGGAAGCGAGGAGGAAGATGAAGCTGCAGAGGTCTGCGAGGAGCAAGCACAGGCAAGCGTTTGGTGTTTCCCCAGGACGTAGGGTCAACATGTCTGCAGGTTGCATGTAAAATCTTCCAGTTTCTTGTGCTCTGCTTCATGACTCCTGACAGGCTCCCAGGAAAATGAAACGTCTCAGTAGATGGGCTGGCTGGGCCCAATGTGAGACACAAGGATACTGCCATACCCCAAAAGTTGTGTTGTTTTTTCCCTCCTTCACATCTCACTGTTTTCCCAGTGGTAAACTGGTGCGGGTGGCTGTGGGCAGGTCCCTGGGCTCCTCCGTGGGTCCCCCCTCAGCTCTTCCTGCAGCTCGTGTGGGGCTGGCAGCTGGGGGGGGTCCCACTCAAAGCCCCTTCCCATGCCACTCGAGGTGTCCAAGGGCAGGGTGTGCTCTTTGGGGAAGAAAGATGTGCCTTGTTCCAGGGACCCTGGGCAGGCGGTACCTGCAGCCCCTGGCTCTGGGACGTTATCGCAATCCCTATGACATGTGGTGTCATTTTAAATCCCCAGCTCCTGGCATCATGGGAATGTGGGCGCATTCCTCTTCTCTTTTTTTTTTCTTCCTCCCCTCTTTAATTTTAAGCTGTTTCCAACCCTCACTGAGGCAAGCTCAAAAATTTGACTCCTGAAGGCTAAAAACTGGAAGGTAAATAAAAATAACCCCAAAGTTAATTATATACTTAACAAGTCATGATTTTTTTAAGCCCGTCTCGTTCCTTGTGGGGGTCTGACTCATGATTCTGAGCACTTGCAGTTGGTGATAATATCTTGCTGTAATTTGAATTAAACCACTTGTAGCAGTGCTCTGTTCTCTAATTTCATTTAGGCCCAGTGGGTGTCCTGTCTTCCTGGAATTTTTTGGATATCTAATGAGAAGCAGCCCGGCAAACCCAGTTAATGAATAAGTCAGGCATTTCGCGAGGGGGTGAGAAAGGGGTGGGTGGAAGTGGGTAGGTGAGAGGGGACCATGGGGATGGAGAGGGATTTGTAGGGCCATTGACATGGGCTCCTCGTGCATCAGGTGCCGTGTGAGCTGCATCCCTGCAGCCATCCCTGTGTCCCCCTGCTCCCTCCAGCAACCTCTTGACCCAGCGCTGAACTCGGGCTCAGCCCGGACCTCAGCCCTCCTGCCCCCAGGCTCCAGAGTTGTGTTTGATCCTTGCCATCTGCCTGAATTTTTCCCTATGAAAGGGGGATGTTTGCTCTTTCGGGCAGCCCCACGGCCACGCAGAGCTGCTGCCTGTCCCTTGGAGACCCGGGCAAGTCATGGCGCTGGTGAAGAGAAGTAGTTGTGCCCGTGCCTGAGGTCCGCACCGAACACGGGTGAGCAGGATGATGCCCGGTCCCCCACTGCCACCCACCAGTGACAGGGTGTGCGATGGTGGCAGGGCATCGCTGTGCTCCGTGCGCTTCTTGTTTGCAGGTTAGGAGCGTGCAGCCTTCGCTCAAAGCCGGGCGCGCAGCCTAGCAATGAAATGATTCCTCCTCCGCCAAAATAAAAAGGCAGGGATATTTTCAATGGCCTCCTCTGTCCTGCAGGGACATGTGGTTTCCCCGCAGTGCTCTCCAGGAGAGCCGTTTCCACCAAACCTTTTCCAACGGTTCTTGCTGGCACCTGGAGCCGGTAGGTCCCTCCTGGGCTGCCTGCATCGCACAGTCTTCGGTGTCCTGCCTTGCTTTTACCAGCCGTCGCTCTCATCGATCCCATTTTGCAACTGGGGCAGAAGCGTTTGCCCCAAACCCACGGCTGAGCAACAGCCTGATGTGGTGCTGCGGATCAGGCTGTGCTGCTCCCAGTTACCTTGGGAGAAAGAAAAGGGAGGTGCTAATGATACAAGCAGATGATGCTATCCCTTCAGGGAAAAAAAATTAGAAAGAAAAAGGAGGAAAAACGTTTGGGTTTTTATATATTAAAAAGAGCAGAGGGAAAAAAAAAAAAAAAGACTTCCAAAGTCGTGCGAGTTGCTGAGTTGAATTACGGGGGCTGGGGTCGAATGATTAACAACCCTCCTGCATTTCTGCATCGCAGTCATTACTCACTCCAAACCTGAGGCTTCTCAGTTACATACCCCAGCACAGGCCGACCATTTTTTCCATTGACTGAAAACACATTCTGACTGAAAACAAACTTTCGATCCCCAAGGCTTGGCACGCCTCGGGTCCTTCACCATATTTAATCAACGGGAAGCTAAACACTTTCAATCTGTGATGGCTCATTTGGAGAGGGAGCTTTGGGCCCTCGGTAGGTGCCAGATATAATAACTCTCCCCTTTTCTTTTCTGAGGCCTACTTTTATAATTTTGCTATTTTTCAATGTCAGACCCATCTTTTGAAGAAATTTTATTGGATTTCCTGCTAGACTTCAGCAAGGATTTTTCTTTCTTTGGCAGAAATATCAAGCAGAACAGGGGAAAAACTCAATCATAATCTTGGAACGAGGATTATTATTAGTTAGGATTTCTTTGTCTGTTTGCACAAACACATTATTTAAGAGCCCCGTGGGTCAGCGGGCCCCTGGCTCTCGCAAACCGGCCCCTGGTGCTGGTCCTTGCTGTCTGTCCGTCTGCTGCGGCTGCTCCTGCCGGGACCGGGGCAGGCGGTGCCGGTGCATCACCAGCACGTGCAGGGCATGGCAAGGGTAGGCTGGGGGGCTCTTCTCCCCTTAGCTGGGGTAATTCTAAAACCTTTCCAAGATTTCTTAAATCTTTGCACAATCTTTCATCTCTTCAGGAAGCAGAAGAGGAGCGAACCCAGAAAGGGCAGGTCTCTGCCCACAGTCCCTGCTCTCTCAGCGCCCGGCTGTGATTTGCTTTGGCTTTTTGTGGGAGTGGGTATTCAAGGGATACCCCAGCCGCCCTGTGTCTCCGCCGGCACCGTGCCTCTGAGCCTGAAGACGTGTGCTGGGTGCTGGTGGAGGTCCCTGCCTGCATGCAGAGGGGCTGCAGGGTCACAGGGATGCCAGGCAGTTGGGGGGCTTCTCTCTGCCCACCAAACCACACGCAGGTGTCTGGGAGCAGGAGGTCTGTGCTGGCTCTCCCAGGGGTGGCATCAGCGCCAGGCTGAGTGAAGCACAGGGGATCTGCAGGGACGTGCTCCTTTCTTCCTGCATCTCTCTAGTTTTGCAAATGCCGCTGGTGCCTGCGCTTCTCCGCCTCTGTGCCCTGTCCGTCCTGGTCTCCTGGGTCTTGGAAGTCAGGATAACTTTGAAGCCTGTCCTGGATGCAAGTTAGCAAACAGGCAGTGTTTTCCGCAAGCATGGAGCTGCACAGCTGAGCCCTCTCTCTGAGCTTTTGGGTGTGCAAAACCCAGATGAAGGTTTCAGCAACTGACTTCTGCTCCCAGCTTTTCCTGGCCGAGCACAAAGAAAGCAAGCTGCTGCTGCCGGAGTGGAGCTCCTGCCCTCTTAGCAGAGTAGCTTTTGCTGTCTCAAGGTTTTCCAGGGGCTCTCAAGGCTTTCCTTCTTTTTTCTCTCGGTGTTTGAGGTTAAGAAGTATGCTACGGTATTCAATAAATCGCTTGGCATGGCGTACGACAAAACAAGAAAATGTAATTCAGATTAAAGTCACCCTCTGGCTAAAATGATAGTTTATTAAATAAACTGCAGCGCTGCCAATCAACTCTGCTGGCAAGCAATCCTTTGACATTAATCTTTTTTGATGTGATTTAGGGTACACCTGGGCCTTTGTAGAGTATCTCCCATAATTTCTTTCCCATCTCTCTGGATCAAGCTGCTGTGCTTGGCTCCGTTGACAAATTCCCCAAGTAATCCCTCAAAAGATTGGAGAAATGCTCCAAACGCTCCATTAAATTTATTTTCCGTGCTTTAAGAGCCCCAAAACTATGTCCAATAAATAAGTGTTCACTGTGATTTATTGAAATGCTGCTCTGATTTAGAGTTATAGGCGGGGGAAATATGTCACCCCTGGGAACTGGAAGACCAGCCTCGCAAGCGAGACCAGATGTGCCGGCGCGGGGCAGGGGGGGAGTGCGGCCAGGCCGGGGGGGGCTCTGCAGCCCAGGGCCTGGACCCTGCTCCCAAACCCCAGCACAAAAGGTCCCCGGTCGAGTTTTCTTGCCTGAAAAATTTATTGTGGTTGTAGTTATTGGGGGAACCATCAAAAGAGTAATTCTGGCCCTTGTTTTTGCACAGGCCTTTTGATAAATATGATACTTAGAAATATGCCTCCCACAAGACAGGAAAGCCATAGAGTTAAAATGAAGTAATCTGTCAGTAAACTTGCTGGAATCGAGGCCAAAATGAAACCTGTGAAAGCAAGAGGGGGAGAAAGGGAGCCTGTGCTCAACAGCGCTTCAGCCGAACTGGGGGGCTGGCAGATGAGGGGCTGGCCTTCCTGCGGGTATTTTTATTGTCGCAGTAAAAAGTGAGGAGCTATTTTCAAAGGGGCTCTGTTCACCCCTGGCATGGGCACTGGGCTGCTCCGGCTGCTGCAAGGGCTCCCTGCTCCGCACCCTGTGCCGGCAGCACCGTGCCACCGGCTCCCCCTCCTCCTCGGATGCATCCGCAGGGCTCTCGGGCATCTCTCCCCCTGCTCTGTACGCCCTCTCCTTGGGCAGCGATGCCTGCCTGCGCCTGCCTGCCCTAGGGCTCAGCCTTCGGGATGTCCCGGACGGGTTCCTGCACCCACCCCGCACTCGGAGTCTGCAAACATCACCCGAACCCCGGGGAGCAGAGAGGCAGGGGCTGGATCCTGCTCCCCTTGCGCCGTCGCGGTGCATCGCTCCTGCTGGCCTGGACGCAGTTAAAAGCGAGGTGTGTTGCACCACCTGTGTTTACACTGCACGATCTGCAGTTTACTGTAATAAAATCATTTAATACAGTCATAATTTTTTTGGCAAGGGCCATGCTGGCAGGGAGCGATGGGGAGCGGAGCAGGCTGACAGCAGCCCGATGGACCTGATAACTCCTAAGCAGGGCCGTTCCGAGCAGGAGGCAACACGAAAATCCAGTCTGGAGCTCATGCTCCAGCGTTGTGGCACGGCCACGCTTGCCGGGGAGGCAAAGCCTCCTCTGATCCGTGGCCAAGCTCCCCGGGTGGGAAAGGCGCAGGGAAGCAGCCTTCCTCCTGCTCACCGGCTCCCACCGGGTAATGAATCCCGCCAGGAGAGCCTGCGGCTCTGCAATCGAGAGCCGGGATCAGGGAAGCAGGAGCCAGCTCTCTTGGGATTGCTCCTGATGCTGCCTGGGACCGCTGGTGCAGAGCAGGGTGAGGTCTGCGCCCACCCGCAGCCCCCGGCGCTCAGCAGGGTCGGGAGCGCATTGGGGTACCTGTGCCCCAAAATCAGCATCGTACCCAGCACGAGGGATGCAGCTCCTGGGGAAAGCCCTGCTGTCGGTCCACGCTTCGATTAGCCAAACCAAAAACGATACCCAAGACCGATGAGGCTGCAGATGTGGAGGGTGACCTGATCCCAGGCTGGCACCCAAAATGCCCCTCGTAAACCCCCCACTTAGCGCCGTCTGATAAAGCAGAGGACAGGCGGGTGCTTTCAGGCAGCCTGACCCCGTGGAGCCCCGCAGCAAACAGGGGAAGGTTTTTTTTTTTTACAAGTCTGAAAGATGAGTGCTGCCGCACAGCTCCTGGGATGCTGCAGAACAGGACCACGGGAGAGGGATGGGGGGTTTCGTGGGGGTGTTGGGACCCTCTCCGGGGTCTGGTTCAGGCCCCGGTGTGGGAAGAAGGGCAGTCGAACAGAGGGGGTGAGCAGGGAGAAGAGGGGGAAGGGAAGGAGCGAGGAGGCATGTGTGTGTGACTGTTAAGAGAAACAGGATTCATGGTAATTTCCTGCCAGATGCCTGAGCTCCTCCAGCACGCAGACGTTTCACATGCGAAATATCAAAGCGTTCCCAGTAACAAATGTACTTCCTGCAGCTCCTCAGATCTGCCTCCGTGCCAGCCAGGGAGCGTGGGGATGCCGGGAAGAGCCGCGCTCCCACCGCTGCGCTGGGGTCCGGCCACCCCCCACCCCAGCCCCGTGGGTCTCTGGGGGGGGGACACGGGCATCGCCCCGCTGTCGTGCTGCGACGCTCCCCGGCCTTGCTGCGCCGGGTCTGCGAAACGTTAGCCTCGTATTTTGGGAAGCGCTTGCCCGCACCTCCCTGAGCGCTTGTACGCATATTGGTCCTGACAGCTTGAATTAATACGTCAGGGTGTATGATCCGTGCTGGCGACGGGCCTTTGACCCTATCAGCACAGTGCTTCCCCGGCTGAACGTCTCCCGGCCTCAAATTGATTCGGAGTTTTATAAACATCCTGACGTCGGGGCTGGGAAGGGAGAAAGGGGAAAAAAAAAAAAAGAAAAAACCCTCTCACCACCAAGAAGCGGCTGGACTGCGCACCAAGTGGCGATGGGCTCCATCTCACCGCTGTGAGGGTTTCCCCGGCCCCTCTGCATCCCAGCAAAGCCACCCCCAGAGCTGTGGATGCTGCTTGCCAGTCCCCAGCAGCCCAGCCTCAAAATGTCGTCTCTGTTCCTACTCTTTGGGGTTGGTTTTTTTTTCAGAAAATGCAATGCCTCTCACCCGGTTTCACAATTTTCTTTGCAATTCTTTTTAATGCCTTACAAAGTTGGTTCAAAATCCCAGTATATATAAAATCCCCCCCACCTGTGAACTTGATTCGATGCTGTTTTTCAAGCTCTTCCTAAACACCGTGCTCGTGGGAAAGCAGTGAAGTTCATTTGATTGAACATTTTTAGCATGTTCTAAGAGCTGCAAGATGATCCCAGCACTCTCCAAGCGGTCAGAGGGTTCTGCCAGGTACCACTGTAACTTGCTCATCACACCCTTCCCAAGGCATTTTGAACCTTGCAGCAAATCTCTCTCACTCCTGTCCGCGTGTCTCTGTGCTAACAAACGCATGAGCCTTGCGGGCACAGAGCTGCTTTGCCTGTGAGAAACTCATGCAAAAACCCCAAATAATCATAAATCAATATTAACTGTGCATTGCTTATTATTTTCTATTTATTGTCTATCGGCCTGAGAAGTTAATATTGACTCAGTTGGAATAAAATGTCAATAACCACAGACCTTGAAGGTCGGGGAGGATTGATACTGATTAAAACCCCCTGGCTGCCGGTGCGTGGGCTGGGGCAGAGCCAGCGCCGCAGTGGGACGGAGGCAGCTCCCTGATGGGAGAGGGTGCAGGCAGAGAGGTGCTGGTTGTGTTTTGGCTGCTGACTGCGATGCTTGCCACACCAGAGCCTGAGGATCCTCCTCGGCCGTGGGAAAATGTTGCTCTTGGCTCTCTTTGCCTGTTTCAGGGGAAACAGAAGACTTTCCCCAGGTAAATGCACCAGCACGAGCTGTTTCTGCCCCTTTTCTCCCCAGTCCTGAGTGGAGCTGTGCAGAACAAGGGGACAAGGACATCGCCCATCGCCCCCCACCCCAGGAGGGTGTCCCCAAGCTTGCAGCCATCCTGCGGAGACCTTGGCAGGCAACAGGCCATCAAATTGGTGGAACTGGGGGTGAAAACTTCACTTCTTCCCTCCAGCACGTCAGTCTGCTCCTTCCCCGCTCGCTCCTCCTCGTCGCCTTGCTTTCGGTGCATGTGCGCCCATGCCGCCAGCGCCGCCCCGGCACCAATTATCCCCCTGCCAGATTTCCGCCAGCTCTCGTGGCGATGGGATCACAACAAAGCAATGTGACTTCAAACGCGTCTCAGCCCGTTTCCTATTCACCCCATCAAGTACATCTCAATACAGGAGCTGGCAGGGGAGGGGTCACCGCGCTCGCCGTCGCACCCCACTCACCACCGTGGTTGGGGGGCAAAGCAACCCAGGGAGGAGCAAATACCCCAGGTTTTTACAGACCACAGGGAAGGCATTTGAGCCAAATTTGGCTGTTTGGGGCTGTCCCCCCGCTGTGCCTTTATTTTAGCTCTCTGGGCCAAGCCTTTCACAGGGCTCTGTGGTACCCAGTACTCAGCAGGATGGAGCAAGGGTGGGTTTTGGGGAGGGATGCTCAGCAGTCCCCAGCCATTTTGTGCCCCTTTTGAGGTTTCCCCAGCCATTTGCCACCATGGGAAGCCTTGATTCGGCCATGGCCAGATTTCCTGGCTTCGAAGCTCTGACGAGAAAAGCAGGCAGCTCCCCGTGGGCTCGGGTCCACCGTGGCCAACCGGCCACGGCCATGGCTGCGGAGCCCCAGCCCTCAGGCTGGTCCTGTCACCCCAGCATAGAACAGAGGCTGAGCAGCGGCCCCGGCAAAGCGTCCTGTGTTCTGCAGGCCAGAGGACGGAGCTGGCGCCGAGCCACGCCGGGAAGGGGGGGACCCGTCCTCGGGGACGGCAGTGTCGCTCCTGGAGCCTGCCCGCTCCCCGTCACGTCTGTCACTTCTCGTTAGCGCCCGTCAGCCGGGTAACGCGACTTGACTGATGTAATCGGGGCTGACACACCAGCAGAGAGGATCTCCGGAAACTTTACACCACGCGGTTTCCCAGCCCGTACTCGCGCCGGCTCTTGCCTGGAAACTGCGTTTAGAGGCGATGCTCTGCCCAGCACACAGGAAAATGGGGGTTGAGGCTCTGCAACGCTGGGCGAGCCCCCGTCTCCCCTCCAAAAATGGGGGTCTCAGACCAACCAAGAGCTCCTCAACGGGGCCGCGCTGGGCTGGGCTCTGCCAAATCTCCTGCTGACTCGGAGGGAAATAAAGGTGCAGGCAGAGCCCCAGGGATGCCCGTTTGGCAATGCCAACCCCGCTGCCAGGGCGGCGGGTACCGGCGGAGCGCTGCACGCTCTTTGAAGCGCCCGGCTTCCAGGTCCCCGCCGGCTGTAGCTCACACCGCGCTCACCCTCACGGCTGTTTGGCCCCGGCAGCGCCTGACGCACCGTCTGCACCGCCCCGGCCCCACGGCGGGTTCACGGGGCTGCCAGCACATCTGCTGACGGTGCGGGCAAGGGCAGAGCCGGAGAGGCAGATGCGGGAGGAGATTTGGGGAGTTTCCAGCTGCAAGCCTGGCTGGCAAAAGAGGGGCGGCGAGGCGGGGAGCGCATCCATCCTTCGCACCTTTTCTGCAAGCCCGTGCTGTGCCACAGAACAGGGTCAGACCCTGGGCGAGTCCGAAGTGGGTTCAGCTGGAGTTTGCTGGAATCAGGAATAAAGGCGCTGGGATCTGGGCTGGGTCTCATGTGTGTGGGAGAGGGAGGTAGGAGAAACCCTCCTCCAGCTGTGCTGGGCAATGTGGTCGGGGGCTTCCCACCACCCTCGGGGAGCTCCGGGCCGGCCGTGGTCAGAGCCACACACAGGTGAAGAGACAGGCTGGGGGCCGGCACGGGCTGTGGGAACGGTCCTGGGGAACAGGAGGTGGCTGAAAAAAGGGGGTTTGAATCGCCCGAGAGTTTCTGCGGCGTGGGGAACGGCGCTGAGGTCTCACCGCTTCCCTCCTCCCTGCTGTCGGGTCTGGCAACCCCACTCACCTGCAGCCGCAACAAACCCCGGCACATCCAATCCTGCGTAAAACAACTTTGTCTCGGTTCTTCCAAGGAAATTCCCTCCGGGGTGGGGTATCACAAGAAGGGGTCTCCTTCCCCATCCTCACCCCAATGGAGGGAGGAGGCTGATGCTGGGGGGATGCGGGGTGTCCGGCACCCCGGACGAGGGTGGCACAAACAGGCAGTACCCGCCTGGCTCCCATCACTTGGCGCAGCGGGCACACGGGAGCGAAGGGCCAAAAGCCCTGATAGCAGCGAGGGTGGGGTGGCGGGGACAGTGCTGCCACTGACCCCCAGCTTTCCTGGATCAATTTATATGCCAGGTTTCGGTGGTTTATTTGCCGAAAATACTTTCTCACTGCAAGTGTCGTACGTAATGAGCAAGCACATCCGGCACTTCGGGGAGATCAATATCTCTGCAGTTGTAAATATCCTGGGAAATCAATGGGGGATGTAAAATGTATTTCGTCCATTTTCACTTTTAACATCTCTTTGTAATAAAAATGCTGTTTTAATAAATGAAAATGGGGAGATTCACTGGCGGGCCACAGGGGGTTTCTGCAGTGCTGGATTTTTGTCATCTCCACCACCGTTCCCTGAGCTCTGTGAGCACAAACCAACCCAACGAGGCTGAACTGCTTCACTTCATCCTCTGTCCCTCTTGCACCCAGCCAAAGCCATCCCATCACCCAGCCCCCAGTCTGGCCGGAGCCCTCAGCCCCAGCAGGGACCTGGCTCTGGGGCAGCTCCCGATGCAAACTCGTGGGTGCAATTCTCCCTGCGCAAAGCCTCCGCATTACCAAACTGCCTCCTAATCCCTTGAAACAGATATTTAATGCCATGCACAGACGTGTAGGTGTTGGGCCCCTGGCACGGGGTGGGGTTTATTCTCTCTGCGTACCACCAGCTTTTCCCTTCCTTTCCATGCGGGTCCTGACCCCGTAGACAGGGTGCACCAAGGCGGGTGGCCCTAAACAAAATGCTTGCCTCCAAAGGACTGAGGAAAGCCCCTCACTGTACCTTGGGCAGCTCTGGAAATTTAATCTTAACCTTCTTCTAATTACTGTGCAATAGCCACTTGTTAATTACAACATAAAACCTCTCACCGTGTGAGAGACGGATTTATGGATGAAATTCCCTGATCGACATTCACGGCAGCGCCAGGAAGAAATGTGTGGGGTAGCAGGGAGTATTTTTATATTTTTTTGGTAAGCATTTCTGTCTGTCTCGGTATTGGCTGACCTTGGAGAATGTAAAAGGAAAACAGGAAGACTTAACATTTGCTTTTAGAGGAGCCTCTCCTGACAGGTGCTGGCCGCAGGGACCTGCTGATTGAGACACCGGTTGCCCACGCAGGAGTGAGCCGCCGAAACTCCCTTGCAGCACTGCAAAATCTTCTCTTATTTCCCAAGCAGACGAGGCTGTGGGAGAGCGGCCAGTGCAGGGCAGCTCCAGGCTCTGGTGGCAGCACCCAGCTGCAGCTGGCGTTGCCCATTCCCTTTGCTGGGGAAGGATAGCGAGGGCTCTGCTGCAGGAGCGAGGCCAGATTTAGGAGGAGAGGTTGGGAAAAAATGATCCCTGCGGGACAGCCAGCCTGCTGGCATTTGCCGCAATGGATTTTGTATCTTGCCTTGAAGACCCGCTGGCATTTCGCTGCAGGGCTCAGGAACAGATGCCGCCTGGTCTGAGCCAGCGTGGCAGTTCCTGCGGTCCAGCTCCTGTTTGCCCAGACAATAGTCAGTTATTGGGCGGTTTCAGATGTTTAACCTCTTATAAAATGTTTGTTAACCAGATTTATCCGGGCAGCTGTGTTAGCAGAACACCAGCAAACTGCTGGTTTGGATGGGAGGAGAGGAGCGAGTGAGGTCGGAGTTATCCCAGCTTTCTCTGGGAACGCAGCGCTGCCATACCCCCCTGGGCCGGTGCCCAGGGAGCCTCACCCTCCCCGGGAGAGGGCACGGACGTGTCCAGGCAGGGTCCCAGACATTCCTGGGAGACGTGCACCTGAGTTCTGGGAGTTCCCAAGGCAATTAGCATCTCTGTGCTAACAGTGGTTTTCTCCTCTGTCTAGGCAACTCCTTCATCAAGGTGTGGATCTGCTTTTGTCTCCCTGCTAGCAGTGCATCTCGGGGAGTTTAATTAGAAGCTTGGCATGTGCAGTTACAACAGAAATGCTTTGTATGGGCAATCCCCACCAGCTAGGTCAGTAATCCCGTGCTGCCCTGGGTGCTTCTTCCCCTGGGATAAAAGATTCTGCTCTTAGGGTATCTTCAGCATGTGCATTTTTTCCCACTCCAGCTGCAATTGTGGCGAGGTTTTGCTGGCATTACAGCCGCATTTGGAGTGCTCAGTGCTGGGACCGGGTCGGATGCAGCCCCAGGACACGACACGTCTCTGAACATCATTCCAGCCCCTCTCTGGGCACCAGCTGAGTGATGCAGCAGCTTGGTCCCCATCACTGGTGAGGCAGTGGCAGCTGGCAGAGACAGCTTTCATGTCTCTAAGAGCAGAGTGGAAGTCAGCACACAGATAATTACAAGGCAACACATCTCTGTGCCCTGTGACTAAGGCAGTATGTAGAGCAAAGGTAGGAACAAACCACAAGAAGAGCAAATAAATAAAGAAGGCAGCTTTAATAATGGGGTAATTACCTAGCTTAAGTACACAATCATCTAGCATTTTGCTAAACTTTATGACACATGATGACAAGTTAATAAATGAGATGTCTTACCAGCAGTAAAACAGCTGTTACCAGCCACCTTGTATGTCTGGGTAGCCCAGAGCAAAAAAAACTACCAAGCCAAATGAAAAGAAACTGGTTATTTCTGTTTGTTGAAATAGCCCGGGTAATAAATCACCATTAATGATGCTGTCATTTATCAAAGGGAAAGCTCTTGTTGCAAAAGCCTTTGAAGTCATGGCACCTATAATTTCCTACCTATAAAAAGGTACCTTTGTGTATGTGTCATACCTGGAACTGGCGGCAGCCAGGAGGTACCAGCAGTTCATTGCCATCCCACGCCCCATCTCATGAGCATGGCACTAATGAGGGGGGCTGCCCTGGGCTGCCGGCTGGGCTGGACAGGCCATCATGGAGCCCCAAATCTGGCAGGGATCGATTTGTGATGGTTTAAAGGTGGTTTTCCTCTCCTCCCTATACCTAATAGCTTGTTTACCCAGGATTATTTAGGTGGTTAATTCATGTTAATTAACAGGTATCTAATGTGGTTAAAATAATCAACTTGACATTTGCAATGGCAGGACCAGCCAGGAGCAGGACTCTGAATTACCAGCGTAGCGAAGCCCCGCGCTGCTACAGCTGAACGGGCAGAGTTCGGCCCTCGCCAAGCCTCGCCGGAGGACCCTGGGTCTCCCTGCTTTCCCGTCCTTGCTGGGCAAGCACACACATTATTAATGGTGATGCAATTATCACATTATTGCGAGAATCATCCTATACCGTCTTGTCCTGGAGAAACACGCAGCAGCATCTGCCAGGCTCCGGCACCGCTCCCTTTCTTGCCCCGGTCCTTCGCTATGCAACCGCAGTGCAGCAGGAATGAGTCGGGACAACGGTTACAAACTTGGGCCCTAAAGACGAGCAGCCTGGCTGTCATCGGAGATTAAGTCCTCTGTCACCAGAGAGCAGGAGGTACAAGGCATTTGAGCTGAAGGAACATCTCCCTTTAGACGTGAGAAAGCAGCAGGCTTGCGTAGCCACTGGGGAAAGCGATAACAGGAGACACGATTGTGCGCATTAAATGCACGTGCGTGCCTGGGAGCGCTGCGGAGCCGGCGGCCGCAGGGACCCCGTGGACAGAGCAGGGGTCTGCCCAGCCCCTGCCCACCTCTGAGTGTGCAGAGATGTTGTACAGAGCGGAGCAGCCCCGCTCCTTCCCACGCTGATGCCCTTGCGGAAGGGGGATACGCGTTTCACGGGAGAGATCTCACCCGACCTCGAAGCAGCCATAAACTGACCTGGTGGGAGCCCGAGGCTGAGCTCGCCCCAGCCGTGCGTGGCAGCAGAGCTTTGCAGGACGGCGTCGCAGAGACCACCCAACAGAGGGTGAGATACGTCTGTGGTTTTGGATGCTTCAGTGGTTTTTGGCATTGGCAAGGCCAGCTGAGCGAAGCGGGGCGAGCCCCTGGACAAGGAACTGGCTCACAGCACGGTGGCTTTGGCTCTGCCCTGGCCGTAATACCCCCAGCACATCCCCTAAATGATGGGCTCCGCATGCAAACAAAAGGGAGGCATCTGCTCCCCAGAGCATCCATCTATTTAGGAGGAATGTGTTTCTTTTCTGGAGACCTAAGGAGGTGGGTTTTTTCCTCCTCCTTGACTATTAAATGAGGCAGCTCCTATGTAGCTTTGTCATTTTTCTCCTGCTGAAGACACTTTTTCTTTTCTTCTCATCTGAGCGGCAGGCACCTCACCCGCCTCATAAGCATCTGCTACAAGAAGTCTTCACCTGTCACCTCTTCCCAACTGACTTGAGAAAACAGGATAGGAAAGCTATAAATAATTAAGACCCATCCAACACAGGTGCAGTGACTAAATATCAAATCTGCCTGAGCATCACCAACACTCCCTTGATAGCCAAGGGGAAACTAACCTAGTTTGGAAGGAGGATGAGAAGAGAGACAGGAACCACGTGCTAAAATTGTGACCAAACTGGTTTCGGCTCCCGTGGAGGACTCCTGACCAGGGAATAACCCACTTACATCAGTGCAGCATGCCGCACCTGGCCGAAGGTTCATATCATCCCAAAAGACCTGGTCAAGGCATCCCAAGAGAGTAAGAGAGTGGGTCTAGCACCCAGGGCACGCAGCCTGCATGTACCCCCCTGTATTTCTGGGGAGAGAGGAACCTCTTGCATTTCTATTGCTTCTCCCTATTAACATGCATGATTTACTGATCAAATCCTACAGCCGTCTCGGAGCTTGTAAGAAGTTAACATCAAAGCCATGGAAGGGAGGGAATGGCAAGTGCTGGAGAGAGATGTCACATTAGTGTCTGGCTCTCTGAGAGCTTCTGCATTTTAAACCTTGTTCATCAAGACTTCTACTTCATTGCCCTGCTTCGCGGGGAGGGAGAAGATGCCACATACAAAGAGCTTGCCTCCTGCGCGGGAGAGGCTTTGGTGGCCGGGGCAGCCCCGGGACGGCAGGGACGGTCCTGCCCGAAGAGAGCTGCAGCCACGGGCAGGACCGCTCCGGCTGGGGTACCTGGCCACGTCGAAGGATGTAAATCCTGCTGTCGTCAGGGCATAACAGGGCTGACAAGGGTGAGATAGAAACTTCCCCTTTGGGCACTTCTGTAGTTGTTCATAAGGGCGTCAGTTCAGCAGAGCATGATTAAATTCCCAAGTGAGCAACCAGGGAGATAATTAACTTTTGGAACAAGTTACCTGTGACATGGAGTATCCATCACTCAAGGTCTTTACGGAGCAAGCGATACCCTGCTGAAAGCTCCTGGAGGTGACCCTGAAGCCCAACTGGTGGGAAATATCCTCCTGAGATTGGAAAACGCTGATTTACCTGAATCTAAATGATCTGCAGGAATACTCCTGGCTCCAACTTGCAACAAAAGATAGGCAAGCTGCATAATGTGCTGTCAGCCTGCCCAGGCCTGGGGACAACAGGGTCACCCCAAGCCACGCGGCCGGGCAGGCGCCGGCTCCCAGCTCGCCTTCCCAGGGCTGCCGGCTGCGGCTCCAGCATCAGGCTGCCTGGGAAGTGGCCCACACGCATGCACACCTCTTTTTTTTATTTTTAAGTTTGATTTTGCCCCAGTTGGGGATGAAATAATGACCATTTTTGCAAGTCCTGTCACTGGGGCAGGGAGTGCTGGGACAAGCTGGGACATCTCCTGCCACCTCTGAATGCCGGCAGCCCGGAGACAGCCTGGACAGGTGGGATCTGTCTCCCCACATATGCCAAGCAAAGAACCAAAAAAGTTTTGCCCCAGGACAAACTGCCCGTGTTCATTTGTGTCTTGGTGTGCGAGGGGAGGCAGAGGGGCAGGAGGATGCAGAGTGCCTGGAAAGCATTTCCAAGGTCTGCTGCAAACCTGCACCAAGGAATGAGCTCAGGGCTCTCCCCGCACTGAGCAGAGCAAAAAACTTCGCCGGCCGCCCCATGCTGGTCTCTGCTGGGGGGGCTGGCCCCAGCCCAAACCCCCCTGCCCTTTCCGCAGGGGGCTGGGGCCACGGGACCCTCTCCGGACACCCATTAGCCCAGGGAGCTGCTTTTATTTGGGCTCTGTGGCAGAGTCCCCAGGAGATTTATGGCCTGAGCGCCTTTGATGTGGGCCCCTGATAAGCATCAGGAATATTTTCGTTTCATGACAATGTCAGCCAGTGCGCTCTGACTGAAGGGGGTTTATGGGCAGCGATGTTTCCTGCAGCTATTGAGCCGGCTGCCACATTCCTAGGGAAGGCCAGCCATTAAAATAAAATCGTAAAACCCCCTCTGGAAGGCTTTATAAACAGAGGGAAGCTTCTCCTTTAAGGGAGAGGATGGGGGAGTATTTCCATTTCAATCAGGGGCATCTCTGGAACAAGACCACAGCCAGGGCTGTGCAGAATTTGTCAGGGGATTAGCTCAGGAAAAGAGCGAGTGCAGGATTTTTCCCCTTCGCACTCACTCGGCTGTTATTCCAAATTAGGCTGTTCGTGTTCGGCTCGGAGGAGGGTAATGAAAACCAGAAGGGAGCCGCAGCGAGAGCCTGGCCGGGGATGGGGATGGGGCACTGGAGGCGTCCAGGCGTGCACAGGGCAGCCCAGGCACCCCGCTCTTTGAGCAGAGGGTGGGCAACCCTGGTGCTGGCATGGTCCGGCATGCAAGAAGTACACGGCATTGCACGGTGCTGCATGGCACTGCTCCTCTTCTCCCCTTGATGCTCCACTGGGAGCAAACCTGACGGCAGGAGAAACCTCCACCTCGGGTGTATGCAGCACCTCATGCAGCACGACGGGTGGGGGGGCCCCACGTCACCCCTGCCCATCAGGGTCCCAGCTGCGGGAAAGCCGCCATGGCCTGGGTTTCCCCCTGCAGCAGCCTCTGCTCACTGTCAACTGCTTCCCTCGTGATTTATTTGAGGTTTATGCTCCAATCTGTAACGCAAAACCACCGAGCACATTTCTTCCTCCTTGTAATTAAAGCCCCCACCACCGAAGCACACACCTGGTATAAACAACTATAAAAAATATACATGTGCAGCGCCAGCGCTGTTTTTAGGCGCCAGGAACACAGCCCGGCACTGGGTGCCCGTCCAAGAGACGGGTGAAAGCAGCTGCCCCGGTGTGAGAGGGGGGACGTGGCTGGATCAGTCCTTATGCAGCCTCCAAAGCTGAGTTGCAATTTTCCCAGGCTTTTTTGGGATGCATTTTGGGGCTGGAATAGGGATCATTTCCTCACCCATCCCTCCCAGACATCCCCGGGAGCTCTTCTCCTTGAAGGGCATAATTCGAGGGCTGAGCTCCGGGCTTTAAAGACAAATGATTAATGCCCAATAGGTTTGAACTGCCCAGTGGTTGGGAGATTTATACAGCAATGGTTTTCCTGAACTTTACTGAAATACCATGGGCTGAAGCCAGCGTGAATACTAAAGCACACCGTCATTTGGAGGCAGCGAGAGCCCCTTGCCAAGGAGCCTTGGTGGGGATGGAGGGGAAGCGCCCAGGGCTGGCGAAAGCCCTTCGGTCTGGTAGTCGGAGAGAAGGAGGGCAGCAGCTCTGGGGGTGGAGGTCACCCTCCTTTCGGGTCCCTACTTTTCCCAGTGCCAGCTGGGAAAAGGGAAGGGGTTTCTGTGTATCAATCAAACAGTATTGATCACTGCCAGTGAAGGCACGGGAAGCGAGACCCAAAGGCTGCTTCTGGCTTTGAGCAACATGCCCATCTGAAAAATAAAGAATCTAACGAAGGATAAACACCGCTGGAAGAGCTGTGCCACTTTTCTTTGTGGGAGATGTCTCTGATGGCCCTGGCCTTGGCTCAGGGCTCCCTGCTAAGGGAGCAGCAGCACCGCATCCCATCCAGAAAGGAACCGGCCTCCATCCTGGAAGCGCTGATGGCTCCATCCCTCCATCTCCCTGCTCAGGAGGCTCTTCTCCTGATGATTTTAAGCTCTCTTCTCATTTCCAGCCTAAATCTTTTTCATGGCTAATTTATCCCCTTTGTCCTTGTGCCAACATTGTCCCTTAACTTAAACAGCTCATCCCCCTGCCTGGTGTTTACCCCCTGTGTGTTTATAAAAAGTGATCATTTCCCTGCTCGGCCTCCGCACTTGCAGATAAACAAGCTGAACTCGGCTGGTTTTTAGTTGCTCTTTCCCCGGTGCTGGCAGCTGCCATCCTGCTGCCCCCAGACACCCCTCTAGCCAGCCTGGTGCAGGACAAGACCCCAACCCAACATCCCCTGGGACCTCCAGCCCCCATCCCTCCGGCTATGGCAGCAAGGAGGGAGAGCTCTGGGGTGGGAAGGACACCCGGTGAGGGCTGCATGACGATTCCTGCCAGCACTGGTGCAAGCACCAGCACAAAGACCGACATGAGATGGAGATGGGACGCCCCGTGCTCAGAGCATGGGAAGTTTCTCGGCCTCCCCGGCAAGCAGCGTGGCAGGACAAACAGGTTTGGTGGGTGGCGTGGAAAAGAAAAAGGGAAGGTGGGTCCCAGCATACCATGCCGGCGTAAGTCCCAACCCATCGCTGCTCCTCCTGCGAAGAAGTGGGCGCTGGGGCGATTGCCAGCCGTTCCTTTACTGTTTCCCCAGAGGAGATGTCCCCACCGACATGGAGGTTTTGCAGGGCTTCCCGTGACCCCCTGGCTGCAGGAGCAGGATGAGGGGAGGGCAGAGCTCCCAGCCCAGCCTCCCTCTGCCTCGGTCCATATTTCACAGGAGAGCAGATACCCATCGGCCATGTCACAGTGGAAAACCAAGAACTCAAAGCAATTTTAAATGAACTTTCAAAATGATGAACAAAGAGCCCTTGTCCGTGTTATACACCAAATAAATCACACCAAAATGATAGTTGTAATTCCCAAAAGTACACAGAGAATTGATTTTCCGATGACATTTATAATGATAAACCGGTGCAGCAGCATACAGGCACATCTTAAGTTGCAGCTGGTTGACTCCCTCCCATTTATCACCCATCCCATCTTCGCTGGCCACATTTGCACAGTTGCACAAGTGATTATTGCTACTAAGGACAACAGTCCTGGGGCCAGTTTCAGCTCACCCTGCACCAAAGCTCGGGCTGGGTTTGCCTCTCGCCCCACGCTGACTCAAGCCTCAGCCGCAGCAGGTACAGGGCGAAGAGGCATTTTAATGGCTCGCCAAGCACAATGCCCACACGGGCAGGCTCCTGAGCCGTGGAAACTATTTCTGGGTGGACACGAAGCACCTCTGAATTGCAGATCAAAAAACAGGTTGAGTCTGGGTTGGTTTAAGCCACCCTCCAGCCCTGGGCTCTGGAGAAATCTCCCAGGACAAAGCGCCTGGAGCAGCTGAGCTGGACATGGATTGAGGGGCCAGGAGGGTCCCGCTCTGCCGGGTGGAAGGAGCAGGGATGTGCCAGGTCCTTACCTAGCAGAGCCTGGTGAGCAAGGACACCGGACTGCTTGTGTTGCAGCAAGCAGGCAGGGCTCTGCCCTCCAGAAATCGCTCAGCCCGCAGCGGCCAGGGAAAACAGCCTTGGTTTGGCCTTGGCTTTCACCCAGGAAACTCCCCCGGTTCCTGTGCTGCTGGGGCAGGATGGATGGGGAGTATCCTCGGCCATGCTGGGCCCCAAGCATCCCAAAAAAGAGCTGGAGACGCAGCTGGGCTTGTTAGTGAAAACCAAAACCCTTCCCAAAACCTAAGGTCGTTCTTCCAGAAAGCGAAGCCAGCTCCATTAGGATAACATTGCTTTCAATCCCCAATCAGATTTTTAAATTATCTCTGGCTGTGCCGGTGTATATATCTCCCTTTGTCAGAGCCTCGCCAGCCTCTCCCACTCGCCTTTATTTGTCTTGCTGCTGTTGCAGCGAAAATGTATTGGCTTTGCAGTTAGTGATTACACGTCATCACATACCCAATTTATAACACCATACCCCAAAGAACAGATGTAATAAAGCCAGGCCAGGAAACAGCAATGTTATAAAACAGAGCAGTCAACTCAGAGGTCCTTGCATGTGTGCAGGAAAGAAAATATTATAGACACTGGTTTGGGGAGGGAGGGGTACGGGGAGGAAGGGGACTCGTGTGCCGGGGATGGGGGTGGCGTGTCTGCATCTCATAGGGATGTGGACGGGGGGATCGGGGCTGTTCAGTCCCGAAGCCACTGCCTGGGGTGCTGCAGCCTGGGCAGAAGGGATGTGGGTGGGTTTGGGGGGGGTTGCAGCACCCAGGTCTGGCTGGGGCAGCTGCTTCTGGGGTGGGCAGGGGGGGACACGGCTTTGCCTCCAACCGCACAGGGGTTTCTCCCAGAGCCAGGCGTAAAGTCAGGGTTTCCTCAGTCTTAGTCCTGTGCTGAGCCCTCGGCCCCCTTCTCTCCAAGGGGAGGAAAGGCGAGGAGGTCTGTTATCTCCAAAAGCTTTGATTTCCCCCCACCATCCCATGAAGCCCCCTAAGCCCTGAGCTATTGCGCCAGGAGACACTCTCCAAGAAGACTTGCCCAAAGCAACAGTTTTATCTTCTATTATTCATGGGCCAGGGAGACACAGAACTCTCGCAGCAGGACGGGCTAATCACCAGCAGAGATAGAGGCAGCCCCGTCCCGATAGCTGTGTGGCGGCAAGGGGCTGATAAACCGGCAGCGGCAGGAGCGGGTCTCCAGCGACGGGGCTCCCACTCCAAAAGCAACTGTGGAGATCCCAATGGCTCATTATCAGAAAGTTTTTGTTTAATAATCCAGGGTAATAAAATGCACCTCTGGAGGACTTTGCCCAGATAAAGGAATGTAAATCAGTGATAAAGAGTTTTGAATTTAGCTACCACAAAGAACATGTTAAAGCCTATTGTTCCCCGCGCCTCCACCGGTGACCTTGGCCGCATCCGTGCCGGCGGCTGGGGCTGGTGCTGCTCCTGCACCCCAGGGACAGTTGATGGGAGGGATCGGCTTCCCAGTTGGAAGGATACTGGGCTTTTCTGGGGAATTTGGAGGTCCCAGGGAGCTGGGGTGGGCCACGTGTTGACAGTGGCAGCAGGACCACAGGCGGACATCTTCCAGGGTGATGCGATTTTCCAGCGACAGCAGAGCCAGAGCTTCGGGAAAGGGCTTGGGGAAAGCCCGTGTGCCCTAAAACTGGGTGCACCCAGATCCCTGAAGTGCTGGAGATCTGCCCCGCTGCCGATGAGCCCAGCAGATGGGCAGGAGCAGGGCCTCATCCAGGGCCTAAAATACAGAGCTCGGCAGTTTGCTGTAGGCTGCTGTTAAAAAAAAAGGAAAAGGAGTGAACAACAAAAAAAAATAGTCTGGTCCTAGATTGTATATGTAGTTTAGAAACTGATGTTATGCAAATTAGTTAGCTTCAAAAGCTAATCACTTTGAAAGGTCAAAACTCATATTCATAATCGGACTAAACAAAAAGCTAATTAGAGGCCTTTTGTGTGCCTAAATGAGGCCAGAGAATTCCCCCTGCTCCCAGGAGTGAGTGATGCTCAGGAGGGCTCTTGGCAGGATTATTTCTTCCGCGAGGTATTTACTAGTAAAACCCTCTTGCCGAATGAATGGCAGTAATGATACAGAAATGGCACCAGACCCAAAGCGTGTATTAGTGTAACATTAAACTGCCATTACGGACCGAAGCATAAATACGAGAGAGGCCAGAGCTGGAGGGAGATGCTCTGAGCCAGCCCGCTCTCGGGATGCAGCTGACACCCGCCACGTCCAGCCGGGGCGCGGGACGGCTGCTGCCCGCGGGAGGTGTGAGGGCAGGCAGCTGCCTGCACATGCAGGAGGATGACGATGCTCCGTCCTCGCTTCCCCAGGTCTCCGCGACATGCGGTGCCTGGGTCAGCAGAGCTCTGCGAGCAGGGGCCAGCAGCAAGCTCAGCTCCACCGGTCCGCACCCACTGCATGTTTGGTCCCTTGGCTCTGCCGGTGCCCGGCACGGTGCAGAGCGGCACACGCAGCTACCACGGGCACCGTAGAGGCTCCGGAGCTTCCCCTGCGAGACCCCCCGGCCGGAGCCAGGGGCCCTCAAAGTGCCTTTTAATGCTTCCCCAGGAGCAGCCCCTGGACTCACCCCGGCTGTCAGCGGCACCGTCACTCCAGCTGGTCCGGAGCGCTGGATTCCTGTTGCCAAGATATGGATTTGGTTTTAATAACAGTTAGTGCAAACATTGTAAATTTACTGCTGCTAGAGAGAGTTTTTGAAAACGTCCAACTCTGGCTATAATTTTTCAATCGCACCAGCTGTTTGTGCTCTGCTCATACCTGACATGCTGCTTTGAAATAGCAATCACTGTATTTATAAGAAGGGAAGGACTCATAAATATGTCAGGAGTGGAATATACAACGCCATATTTCACCATTTTCTATTTTAAAATTGTGAGTTATGGCTACAGAAATGTGGTCCCATTAAAGGTGATATGATGTATTTTGTGTCTTGTTCAGGAGCCCATCCATCACTGAGACAATAAAGAAAACCGCACTTACTTTTTTTCCCTGTCGTCTGTAATTTATGATGCCCAAAAAGCTGTAACCTTTTGGCAGGCTTTGCAGAAACTGCTGCACTGTTAGCAACTAAATAACCTTTTATAAGGTTTTAAATGTGTTGCTACAGTCTCAATGCACTTGCTGTATCGATCCAGAAGATCCTGCAAAAAAGGGGAAAGGAACATGATCTATAACAGGATCGATAACAGTATATAGATTGTTGAAAGATGCTTCTAATGATTTTTGCCAGCCGTCATCTTTCAGTGTGCTGCTCCCCATCTTTTAGGCTTCAGTCTTTGCTCAAATTAATTAACCTTGCTCAGCCTCTCAGTGTTCCAGTGCTCCAGACAGAGACTGGGAACACCGCAACGTGGTTTCAGCCTGCAGGTTAATCAGAAAGGGTGGTAATAATAGCACCGGACGGGGAGACTCTGGCAGGGAGCAGCATCCCAAAACCACCCGGCGAGCACCCCCCAGCCCAGGTCCTGCCTGGCGCAGGCAGCCGGGAAGGATGGGAAGAAACAGGGTGTGCAGGAGCAGCCCTCCCTCCGCCTGGCTCCCACTGCCCATCCCTGCTTTAGGGAAAAATATTCTTTTTTTTCTGCAGCAAGGCACTGGCCCTTCCACTGAGGCACGGGGCATCCATCTTCCTTCGGGGGTCGGGACCTATGAACTGCACCCAAAATCTGACGCGGGGCCCGCTGGCGGCGTGCCGGCTGCTGATGCTCCGGCTGGTGGGTGCGACGGGTCCACGCCGCGGGATTTAATCATTAACCCTCGGCCCGGGTTTTAAAAGTGCTGAGTGGAAAGCAATTACAAGGCAGAAGTCTCCATGTTCACAGGGCTATTTAATCAAAAATAAAAGAGAAAGGAGCCAAAGTGAGGAGGTGTGTGGCTGGGCATTGACAGCACGCTGTTCCCATAAAGCACAGCTCCGCTTACCCTGCCCAGCCGGCTTCTTCGCTTTGTCATTTATGTTTTCCCCCCAAAGCAGCCACCAAATCATTATTAACGTTATAAATAAAATGAGAGGGCAAGTTATTAAATGTAAAATATGTGGAGTCTTCCTCGAACTCACTGCGTAGTTCATAAATATGATGGCTTAATTTCATCTGTAATCCAAACGGCTGATGAAGCATTACACAGCTCTCTGTTAATTGAAGTTGTTAACAAAGCTGAAGAGAGAGATTATTATGTATAGACTTTTATCCTTCAGGGGTATCATCATAACAGATCATAAATGGAAATGAATTCATCGCTCCCACATGCCATCGCAGGATCCCTGCATGCAGTTTTATGCCAGGCGGGTGGCCAGCGCAGCCACAGGGCTGGGATACAGGATGGATCCCATCCGTGAGGGTCCCCTGTCCCCTCCTGCAGCCCCAGCGCAGAGCCCTGTGCCCCAGCCAGCCCGGCTGAGCCCCGTGGCTCTCCTCCCGGCACCTTTGGCACGAGCTTCCCAGAGTCCGGCTATCAGTTTGCAAAGCCCCTTTGAAGGCTTTAGCTGTGATGTGCGATCATTGCCATCATCTGGGGCACGCGATATATCAGGGAAGATGGAAAATCCATTCCCTCAACTGATATATCCTGGCCGAAGCGCTCACGTGCGGGAGGATCCTCTGAGTTCAGGCCAATTAATTTACTGCGGGGCACAAGGCGAGTTTCTGTGCAGGCACCCAGGGCTCAATATATTTCTCGGCTCCATAGACAAAGGGTCGTTACTATCTCAGACTGGAGCATCTATGTTTTCAGCACATTGCTTAAAGTAATAATTGTTTGGCTTCTAGTTAGTGATGGGTTGTTTGTTTTATGGAGAAGTGGCCGGCTGGTGTTAAAAGTTGTGTGGGAGGAGAACATCCCTTCCCGCGGCTTTCCGTGGTCACTCCTTACGCCCTGCTTCTGCTGAGCCCTGGGAGATGCTCTCCCAGCAAGCGAGTGCCAGTGTCCACCCCAGCCCCCCAAATTCACCCTCCCCGCGGCAAGGCAAGCCAGCCCAGCCGAGGTCTGCAGTGCTGCAGCCTGTATTTCTGGGCTGCTCTGCTTCCAGGTGGAGCTATGAAAACACACAATGCCGTTTCCTTCTCCTGGATCCCATCAGCTTTTTCCATCCAGCACATTATCCAGGAAATTCTCGTCTATACCTTTGAGGAGTTACCGTGATTATCTGGAACGCGTTACTTGCACACAGCAAATGCAAATTAATGTAGTCTTCACATTTCGCCGTGGCAATAAAGGGGAATGTTGACATCAGCCTGAAAGTAGAATTAACTTTTGCATTATGTGGTGTGAGAGCGAGGTGTTGAAACCCGCGTCCGAGACTTTCCAAGTTACAGTAAAGAACTGTTCTGGCAGCGCTGCAAAAACACGGCAGTGTTTCCAAAAGGCAGAGGTAAGCTGAGTGCTCTCTCTGTTCCAGGCTGGATTATTGCTTCTGCTGGGCTTTCAAAACCCTGCCATTTTGTCTCGTTACCTCTAATGTGCTCCTTGGTTTATTGCAAGCTCATCTCCTTAAGAAGAGAGAGTTACAGTGCTGTCAGGCTCTGCTACTCTCCGATAAAGAGCCCGCTCCGTTCCCAGCAGCATCAGCCTCCCCTCCCCGCTGTAATCCCTCCAGCAACCCTCTTTTCATCGCAGCCACGGGAACCCTTTGAACCAGAGCAGACAAGGGCTGGAGGCACCAATCCTGCCTGGGCCCTGCCAGCTCCTTTGCAGCCATAACCCCGGCGGCTCGGTGTTAACACCTTGTTCGCGGCGGTGGCACGCACGTTACCAGAGCCCCTTAAATCACGCGCCGAGGCTCAATAGGAAGGGACAAGGCTAAGAGCCATATTGATCCCTTCTGCAGTGCACGGGCATCCGCCGCGCTCCCAAATCCCACGGCGAGCACAAAACCTGGCGTGGAGCATCTGCCGCCACCCCGGCGAGGGTGTCCCTGGGGCTTCGTGCCCCCCCTGGTCCCCGTCCCGCTCGAGTGGGGGTCGGTCTCACCACGGATGCTTCAGGTCCCGGCGTGTGCCGGATGGGGAGCCCGGGCACGGCCGTCGTCAGGCGATTTTCTTGTAAAAGTGGGTCAGCTTCGATTTTCTGCCACCAGCCGTGCTGGGGCGAAGGGCAGCGGGAGCTGGGGGAGGCTGACGGGGAGGAGAGCAGGGGCTGCCCGGAGCAGCGCCGAGCGAGAGCGAGGCACGCGGGGACGGGCTCGTCGGGTCAAGTGGGCTCCGCTCACCCGGCAATTACATCCCGTCCTTCTCTCCTCCGAGATCTGAGCAGAAGGGTAAATTAGCCTGCGTGATTTGAATTAACCCCTTGTCTGCCTCTGGCCTCAGTACCCACTACGTGGGAGGCTGTCGGCTCAGCAGCATCCCATCCCGGAGTGGGACCCCCCACCTCCGTCCAGCACCATCCTGTCCTGTCCCGGTGGTGGACGGTCTGACAGGTCCATCGCCTGCAACTGCTCCGCTGTCTTCAAAGCAACACTGCCTTGCAGCAAGGCCTGGTTTTATCCCTGCGCTGAGCAGCAGCTATTGCAGGCAGGGGCTTTGCTCTTGGTGGCTGCCTGCACGGAGCAGGGGGACGGAGGGAAGGGGAGCGGGAAGAGTTTGGAAGAGGATCCCTGGACGTGCCTGCGTGCACGGGGCCAGCCGCTGGCTGCGGGCTCAGCTTGGAAACCGCTTTCTTAATAAAGAGCAAGTTTAGTTTCATAGCCGTGAAGGGTGGCTGTGTCATTATTCAGCACGGGGCATATGAAACAGGTCGTTCTGCTGAGACCCTCAGGAAGGAGCAGAGCACAATAACAGGCAGCCGAAGGGACTCAGCCGCCGGACTCGGACCACCAGGACCGGGGCTTTGCAGGAGGTGCCAAGCATGCAGGCATCTGCAAAGAGCAGAGGCGAGGGGGCACCCAGCGTGTCCCGTCACCTTTGCACGGGATGGGGGAGATGCGGGGGCAGCTCTGGCTGCCCAGGGGGGCTCGGTATGGCCCTTCGAGGGGGCAGCAACCCCCTCCCTGGCCAGGCTCCAGGACAATTCGGGCTGAGCAGGCCATAAATGAGGAAGAAGGGAAAACAAATGATGCCAGCAGCAAGTGAAGGAAGTGTAAGAGCATTATGTAAAATATTAAATTTAATGCTATTCCATTTTCCATCTCAGTTATTAAATTAACTGAGAACTATGCTTGCACTTAAAAGATTCCTGTCATATTTTATGCACACGATGATCTCAGAGTAATTCATGTTAGAAATATGTCATGTTAAATTACAGATACCAATAAACCTTACTTAAACTCGGCATTGATCATGTGTGGGAGATAAAGTCCGCAGGGCCAGATCCCCCCGGTCGTGCACCCCCAGCCCTTCTCCCCATGCAAAATTCACCTGGGTGGGAGCAGCAGGTGACAGCTGGGATTTTCTTTCCACCCTCCCCATCAGCACCAGCATCTCCCACCGCAGGGCTGGGGCCGGGCAGAGCCAGCCGGGCATGGTGGGGACATGGTGGTGCTTATCTGCTGGGGCGAGCGGGTGTTGCTTGACGTGCGTGGGAGAGCCGAGGGCGCCGGGCGGGTGCGCCGGGCAGGGGTGAGGGGTGATGGCTATCCGCAGGGAGGTGATACCGCTTATCGGCAAAAGACTCGGTGTCACCATATCAAACGTGGCGCGGTGAGAGTCTGTCTCCTATTTGGTGTCACCTCTGCTCGCGCCGGCCTCGTCTTTCCAGCTTCCCCATCCTTGGGCGGATGGTGTGGGTGGATGCATCGAGGCAGCGATGGACGCAGCAGCCTCACTTTCTCCACGCGCTTTGCTGGGCCGTGTAAAACCTGCTCCTCCTCCGGTGCTGAATGGGCTACTTTTCTGAGCGCCAAGGTTGCACCCACACACGGGCGCACCCTGATCCTGGCGTGGTGGGGCTGCAGCACCCCTGAGGAGCCAGGGACAGCGAGTGCCATCTCACCCCTACTGCAAATGGGGAAACTGAGGCAGGGAGGGCAGCCCTTGGGTTGCTGCCCCGGTGACACCGCACACCTCGGGGCGATGCTGCCCGCCGAGGAGTGCCCCCCAAACCCCAGCCCATCGCTGCGGGGTGAGCGACTGCCCAAGAGCCGGTGGGAAAGCGGGCAGCAGCGGGCAGACAGGCTCCCCCAGACTGCAGCACAGTGTCCAGCCAGCCACGCTCGCCGTGGGGATCCTTGAGCCCTCAGAGCCAGCGTCCGTCCTCAGCACAGGCAGGGCAGCCCCGGCTGACAGCTCCGCGCCGTGAGAGCGAGCCAAAGCTGCATTATGAGGCGCCAGGCTCTGCAGGAGAGGGAATATGCTAATAATAGGCCTAGGCAGAAAGGGGAGCAAGCTCCCTCCCCGCACAGCGTCGTGCTGCCGGCTGCAGGATGCGACCTCTAGTCACCAGCCACCTGGGGGATGCTCTTCTGGTCCGGGACCCCGTGCGTGGAGCAGACCCCTCCACCGAAGTGCGAGGCTGAAAGCCCTGCCGGCGCGGGGACTGCCAGGCTCAGACCTGGCGGGGTGCAGGTTCTGTTTTGCAGATGAGAGCAGTATGGACATCCTTGGGGTGGTTATGTGTGCTCCGTCTGGAGGGTCGGGGGGTGCCCCTGTGCTGCCCACAGCCCCAGAGGCGGACAGACCTCACTGGGGCTCTGCCATCAGGGCAAAGCCAGCACGTGGGGACCGCAGAGCCCTTGGTGGGATAGGGGCACCAAGCCCCTTCCCAAAACTCAACCTGCAGCCTCCCTGGAGCTCGCCCCGTTCCCTGTCTTTACTCCGTGGCACTGCCCTCATGTGATCTGAGATTCAGCTTTTCCTTTATTAAAACAGCCTCTACCTCTGCGTGCAGGAATCACAAGCTCCAGCTGCCCCGAGGCTGCTCCTGCCGCAGCACAGAGGCTTTTCAAGAAAGTTTGGCTTCTGCCTTCCCTTGAATAGAGCCGCTTGTTCTCGGGAGCCGATGGCCCCGGCCGTCTTCCGCCCGCTGCTGGGCTCCAGCACCCTCCTCCCCGCCAGCCCAGCCGTTTGCTCCAAAGCCCCGGTGCCAGAGACATGGTGCGTCCGGGCGGACGAGGGCAGGAGCCCCAGTTGCTGCCCAGTTGTCTTCACCTTGAGTGACCTGATGGGAAAACCCTGGTGTCCCCAGGGACCGCTGCTGCTAATCCAGGCCCAAAGAGCACCCGAAAGCTCAACCCGTTGGTTCCTTTTATCGTGTGAGTTACCGAGAGGCTCCCCAAGGTCAATCCCTGCCCGTGGTCACAGGCTTAAACGCGACCTGCCCAGCTCAGGGCAGGGTTTGAACCAGCCCACTAAGGACACCGTGGCTATCTACCCTCAATGGGTGAGCCTGGGGCTGTGGTGCAGCCGTCCCTATCGGCAATAATTTCCCAGAGCCACCGAGAGCCATCTTCGGAGCTGCTCCCATGTTATCTCGGTAGCCAGACAAGTGCTGGCAATACTGGTCTGGCACTGGGTGCCGGGCACCCACAAGCCGGGTGCTGAGCTCTCCGTACCACGCAGCTGAGCATCCCTGGTGCCAACACAAACCAACGTTTGCCACGGCCACGCGGCACCACCAAACAACCCACATCACCAGCCGTGACTGTGCAAAGCTCAGCTCCGGTGGGGACCCCAGCCCTGTGCTGGGCACCCCACGGCTGCTGGGGCCACGGGTACCCCTTGCTGCAGCCGCCTGCTGCCGGGGAGTAATTGGGTGCAGCAGCACATGCTGCAGGGCTGCTTTAATCCTGCTCCAGGTGGCTGCAATCCAGTGCAGGATTTACAGTGCCCTGACCCTGAGCTGTCAAGAAGGAACAGCCAGATTAATGGGGTGGGCGGGTTCGTGCAATAATCGTTTGTTTGATGTGACAAGCCTGATAGGCGTTGATTTACTTACAGACTGATAGGCTTTTAATTGAGCACCTCCGTCCCAGTCACATCAAAGGCAGAGGTTGACAAGGGGCCCCTTTTACCAAAAGCTCCCAGTGACTGACAGATCCTGGATGCTAATTCTCCTGGGGAGGGGGGTTCCCTCTTTTTCTCTTCTTGGTTTTTTTCTTTTTTTTTCTCAGGGTTGGTGCAGAGAAAGCCCCTGTTCTTGCAGGAGGGGGTGCCTCTCTGCCCCCTCCCCATTACACTTACTCAGAGCCCACTGGCAAAGCCAATCCCCCCCCCCCGCACCTTCCAGCTGGGCTTTTGTCCGCCTCCACAAGAGGTTTTGGGGTCCCCTTGCCTCCTCCTTGCTGCCAGGTGGCTGTCGGCCACGATGCCCAGGATGCTGTGGGCAGGATGGCACCCACTTCCCCATGGCACTGTCCCCATCGTGGAGATGGTCGCAGCCCATCTCATCCCTGGGGATGCCCTTCCTCTACAGGGGGCTGGTGGGTGCTCTCCACCTGCCTGGTTCTCTGCCCCCAAAACTTGGGTGCTGGGGCTTTAGGGTTGCTCTGGCTAATACCACTCCTAAACAGTGGCATTTCAGAGAGGAGGGATGTTGACCTCTGGGTTGCCACAGGTTCCTTGCCGGCACGGTGCCACGCTCCTTGCTGGCATCGGCATCGCACCTTACGTCCCTCCCCAGAGCCAGCGAGGCGGCCCAGCACCTTCGTCCCCATCAGGGCACACTTCAGACGGGACCATGATGGTGCAGACAAGAGCATCCCACGATGGTCCCGGCGGTTAATGCGTATCTGCCCTCCACCGCCGCGCTGGGTGTGCGGCAAGTGCCTGTCACCAAACCCACCTCTGGGTCCAGCGGTACCAGAAAATAGACAAAAGGTGGTTTAAATGAGCTGAAAAGCGGGAGGCAGAAGCCAATCCATGGTTGGTTTATCCATGATTTTCTGTGTGTCAGGGAGGGTAACCTGCCTTACCTGTATGAGAGCTCGTGGGATTCAGTTACCCACCGAGAAAGAGATTTTGTGAATTAGCCGTGGATGGGCAAAGAGAGAGAAAGTCACCGCAAGGCGAGTGCTTGGGCACACGCGTGTGACCATGCACGCAGAGCACGTGTGTGCCCATCGACCCACCAAACGGATCTGGAAAAGCAAAAGAAAAAAAACCCCGAGTGGCTCAGACATTTTGTGAAAGACTTCTGGGAGATTATACTCTTAATGGGAAATTTAAGGAAGCGGGTATAAATCACAGCTCTTTTCTCTAACCTGTGGTGTAGCATTCGCCTGAGCCTTTGGGCTGGATTAGCTCTGTATATTTATGTTTTAAAGTCTGATGTGTTTTTCAGTATCTAAATATAAATTATTTTTACTGTATCAATGATTAAATATTTTTCTTTGAGATCATAGAGTCCAAAAAAATAAATGTTTCTGAAAAGGCATTCAAAAAATTTAAAAGAAGAAAAAAATCCCTCTGAGAACCCCTTTTGTCATTTGCAACCAATAAAAATGCCTATTGTTATGAAGGGCTCATAAATAATCTGATTTTGGCATGCTTTCATACCATACAGAAAATGAATAAATTAAACTTGATTTACAGCCTTTTTCATTTTTATTAGAGCCGCTCCAAACATTTTATGTAACATACATGCCAGATGAGCTACACCAAATGGTTTGAGGCTCTGGTCCTGATATTATAGAAATTAAGTTGTTTTAATTTGCATAGTTTAATTAACTAATACTGGCAAAGAAAAAAAGAAAAACAGGTAAAAGTGATTTTTTTTTTGTGGGTGTCTGAGGACTAAATGAACCCACCAAGGCAGATCCCCCACAAGCGCTTGAGCCGGTGCCAGCCGTGGGAAACGCCTGCGTCCCCACAGCGCTTTTGGGTGGGCCGGTGCCGCGGGCAGCACCCAGCCACCCCAGGGCCCCTTCCTACTGCTCTCATGGTGGTGGACATCGGGGTCGCTGTCAGCCCCCGGTTTTAGAGATGGGGAAACTGAGGCACATCAGCTAGACTGCTTCATACAGCTCTCTGCAGCACTACCGTGATGTTAAGTGAGACTGGGTCATCGGGGGAAATACCCCAAACTCTCCTTCCTGACAACCCGTCGTTGTAAAGACCATCATTCTGCTTGCAGTGGCAGAAAACTTAGAGATAAACAGGAAAAAAAAAAAAAAAAGGCTTAAGTAAAGTGGCTGTGACCCGACAGCCCTGCTGCCTGTTTTGATCCGCTGCCCATCCCTGCGAGGAGCGCAGAGCTTCCCTCCCCTCCGAAGCACTTTGATAAGTGTGGGATGTTCTCCTCCCCCTCCTGTAATTTATCCCGTAGAATTTCACACCAGGAAACAGCTTCATTACATCAACAACAGGAAGACCCCACTGATTTGTCACACAGAAAAACAGCTGTTAGTCACACATCAAGGGAATAGGGGGGGGAAAAAAACCCTCACCTTTTTTTGCTTTAATGTTCACGCTGTTCTTTAATGTTAATGGCTCTGCAGAGGAAAGCAGGCTACCCGGCTATTCAATAAGTAACCATCACCCAGTGAGTATCAGTTATTATCTAAGTGTCTTCCTGCTTTTCCTGCTACATGATTGCTTTGGAAAGAAAGATTAATTCCAACTTTAAAAAAGAAAACACTATTTTTATCATTGCCAGAAGTCTATATGGGTTTAAAAAAGAAAAAGCACTTGCTTGTCGTTTTACATCTTGCAATTTTGTCAGTTGTTTTAAAACATGTCTCCTGTAATAAATAAGATCATTTTTATGCACTTGTTCTGCAGCTAAAAGCGAGGCCTCAGCTCGCGCGGTGCTAGGGAGAGGTGGGACTCGGGACTCGAGAGCGGGGCAGGGGAACTGCTGACTCGACACGTTTTCTTCCACCGAGGCAGCTGGAGGGGCTGCGACTGCTGTGGCCTCATTTACGGGGTGGCTAATAGAAGATGCTTTACCGACAAAATAGCAGGTATGCAGCAAGCACCGACGCACAAAGAAAAGCTCGGCTTTTAAGAAGCGTCTTGGATGCCCATCCTGCAGCGACGGCCGGTGCCGGCCCCTGACTCCCCCCGCCAGCTCTCCTGGGCTGGGACCGCCATGGGACACCCCTCTGCCCTGTCTCTCTTAGCAAACGTCCCCTTATTGCCCTGTTGAGGTGGGAGATGGTGCCCATCGGCTTGACGGGGCCGGCGAAGCTGCTCCCCGCACACCCCAGCAGCTCCTGGACAGACCCCCCTTTTGCCAGACGAGGAGCATTTTCCCAGTTTCCCTTAAACCGCGTCCAGCAGCAATGAAATGGGAAAGGTGTTTATTTATTCCAGAGTAAGAGCGCAGCGCAGAGAGAGATGCTGGAAGAGTTACAGTGGTTTAAATCCACGTCTTATCTTACCCCACCACGATTTTCCGTGCAGGCTGCAGCGCTCAGATGCCTCTCTCCTTCTCCACCCGCCGCTCTGCACCCCCAGCTCCGCCGGGACTCGGGGTGCCCGTGCCTGGAGCTGGCGTCTGTCCACGCCGTGGTACGGAAAACTCACAAGGCTAAGGGCCACCTTCTGCGTATCAGCAACGCAAGAACATGTTGCAAAACTGGAGAGGATTTTTCTGCTAAAGGGGAGGGCAAAAACAGAGAATAAAAGCGCCGAGGGCTAGAGAATGTGTTGTCCATAGGTACGTTTCTGCACTGTTACTGGCTGCCGAAGCAGGCAGGTAAAGAAAGACACTTGACTCCCCAGGAAATACACTTTCTTTTGACGCAGTTAATATTTACGTATTTAATGCCATGGTTTGTATAATGACTGCCTCAGAAAGCAATTTCCTCGAAGTCAGGACTGCTGTCCTACCCATCACGACGGGCACGCATCCTGCGCAGGCAGCTCTGCAGGCAGGGCTGGGACCGAGGGGGTTTCCCGCAGGCCCTGCACATCACTCATTTCCTAATTGGCTTTTTTCTCACTCTTTAAAAATACCTGGTGCATCGTGTGTGCCTTCCTCTGGAAAGCACCTTTCTGCACCACCCAGAAGTGGTGGGACAAGGCCAGAAAGGGGCTGGGGGAGTGAGGGGCACCTCTGTGGTGTGTGTCACCTGAAAGCCCTGCCCGGGAGTCATCCCAAGTTACTGAAAGATCTTAAACTGAAAGAAAAACACAATTCCCTCTTCCACGGCCATGCTTTGCAGGTTGCAAAAGCGTCAGAGTCCATCAGCACTGTTAAGGCTCTGCGCTGGGGATTCATCCTTGGAAAAATAAAACCTCCTTAATAGCAGCCCAGGTGGGGCAAGCCCTGATTAGGGAGCAAAAATATCATTAGTCATTTCTGAAAGCGCTCGTGGAGGCTTTTTGTCTTCTTTGGCTTTACTTTTATTCAAAATATTTTGCTTTTCATTTGGTGCCTGTGTAATTTTTCTTTGGCAAGTGGTCTCGCTTATTTTATTTGAAAACCCTTTGTGATGGGCAGTCTCTAAGCAGAGAGTGACTTGTCCTGGAGCAGAACCGAACATGAAATAGGGAAGTTTCACTTTCTCCCCCCCCCGGTTAACCATTCTCCTTAATGAAAACAGGACCCACCTGGATTTTAGAATGAAGACTATAACCAGAGACGGTAAGGGCACCAACACTAAGCAGGATTCATCATTATCCATGACGACTCTTGGATGGAAGTTTTAATCCAGCAAACACAAGCTGAATCCAGAAATGTTCTCTGGTGTGCCAGCAGCAGGGCAGGATCAGGCCTTTGAAATGACCCGAGCTTTGGGGGAAGCGATAAATGCAGCCCCGGAGGTATTGCCGCTTCGTGCTCTCCCTCCGTTTCAGCATCCGCCAGGGGAACCGGCCTCGGGAGCGCTGCTGCATCGCCGCTGCTCTTACGCACTCGTCCCACCTTATTTTATGTTATTTTGTTAAGGCCGTGTTGTTGTTGGCATACAACTCGAGTGCATTGAGGAAAGATTTTTTTTTCTCTTTCCTCCTTACTTGAATGGCTCCTTTGAAAGGCAGCGCCTCTCCGTTTACAACCCCGCTGTCCGGACTGAATCAATCTTGCGGTCAGCTTCGGGAGGGGGAAAAAAAGAAGAAAAAAGCCTCACAAAGAGGGAAAATTGACAGGTCCAACCGTCGGCGTGATTGATAGCGGTTGCAGAAGTCGGACTCTACGTCGGGCTGCGCCAGGGCGATGCCGGCACTCGCCGGGGAAATCCAGCAAAGCCTTTTTTCCCAGAACCCGGTGCAGAGGGGCTTGATGAGGGATGACCGCGTGAACTTAATAATAGTGACATTGTTGGAACATAAAGCATCTCTCAGGAGTTAATATGATTAATTAGAGGTGTCTGTCTCTCTCCCTCTTTCCCCTCTCCCTCCCTGGGTAGGTGGGAGGCACTGAAACCCAAACCCAGGGAGGGCAGAGGTGGGTCCGTGCCGCGGCACTGCCCGGAGCCGGCACCCAGCCCCAGGAAAGCTGGTTTCTCCCCACCAGACCCGGCTCCGCCGCCAGCAATCACCGTGCAACCCGCTATTGGCAAATGATATGCCTTCAGCCAGAGGTACATGAAGGAAAACACGGAAATGTCAAACATCCAGAGTCACAAACATGCTGGTGGCACACCGTGCCAGTCAGAGGGACGGGGTTACCGCACTCTCAGTAGGGAATTTGTTCCAGATAAGCCTTGATTTTAGCAGCGCAACGATGACATCACCCCCGTGCACTAAACATTCATTCCTTCGCTTTTCAGTACCTGACCCGGCAGACGGGTTCAGCGTGTGCAGTGTGACACGCGGCTGCCTTGCACTGCAGGTGGACCATCCCTCCAGCTCCCCACCTTCCTTTCCTAAAGACACCACACTGCGTTTCTCCAGGCCAAAGGTTTTCAGTACTCGCCCCAGCCCGTCCCCCACAACTTTCTCCCACGACCCCACATCCCCATCCCTTTGCGCATCTCTCCCCGAGGCCCCGTTCTCCCACCAGTTCCCAGTTGAAGCCCAGGAGAGCCAGGGGAGCAGCTCCCCACCCCACCAGGACCCCACAGCCACCGCACACTGGACATCGTGCCAGGCTCGGCGAGACGCGGTAAAGCTCCAAGATTTATCCGTGTGCCTTGGCTCCTCATGGAAAGAGCCTGGCTGATCTCGGTGGGACGGTGGTTTTCAGCTCCCCCCCTCTGACTGTGGAGCCCCAGGGGTTTGTGAATTTAATTCAAAGATGTCTGGAAAAGGTAACTAGAAATAGGAAGTTAATTGTTGGGAAGCTTAATTAGTTATACAGCAGTCTGCACCATCACTGGCAAATTTTTAAGACTCTGCAAACCGAAGAAAGTAGAAGAGCCCTGAAAGAAAAGAGTATTGTAGGTACATAAAGGAACTGCTACTTTTTGTGGGACCCGGGTTAAGATCAGCCCCATTTGTTGCATTGCAGGTGCCCTGGGCGCATCCCTGATGGCTGTGTATTTATTGATGGTGTGAAATGATCAGTGAACTGTTTGGTCACTACCCCAAGAACAGAAAATGCTGTGTGATAGCCAAGCACTGCTGCTGTTAAAAGTAATTTAAATGCTGGTGACTGCAATGCATGCAAAATAAAAAAGTATGTATGCAACCCGCGTTGGCCCTTCAGGTTTGGGTGATACGACTGTCCCACCAGCAACGCCAGCGCTGCCCCAGTTTGCAGACGGGTTGTCTCTGGGGCCAGCAGAGACCTCGAGCTGCCTCTGCAGGGACACGGGGGCCTCGCTCTGCCCCACCTGGGTGTACGGCCCCGGGCAGGGTGCTGGCAGCCCTCGCCTTGTGTGGCACTGGGGTGGCATGGAGCGCAGGGCATGCATGCTGGGTGCAGGGTGCAGGGTCTGGCCTGGGTGCAGGGGTCAGCCTGGTGGCAGGGCACAGGTGCTGGGTGCGGGTTTGGG
>NW_010972598.1:10903062-10904455 GCF_000737465.1 Haliaeetus leucocephalus | reverse complement strand
CCGGGGCGCACGGCGAGCCCCCTTCGGGTCGCAAGTCGGAGCCCCCCGCCCTGCCGCCCTCCGGCCATGTGGCCCCCGTCTCGCCCTACAAGCCGGGCCACTCCGTCTTCCCCCTGCCGCCCTCCAGCATCGGCTACCACGGCTCCATCGTCGGCGCCTACGCCGGCTACCCCTCCCAGTTTGTGCCCGGGCTGGACCCCACCAAGCCGGGCCTGGTGGGCAGCCAGCTGCCGGGGGCGCTGGGGCTGCCGGGCAAGCCGCCCAGCTCCAGCCCGCTCACCGGGGCCTCGCCGCCCTCCTTCATGCAGGGATTATGCCGGGACCCGTATTGCCTGAGCTACCACAGCGCCTCGCACCTGGGCTCCGGCAACTGCTCCAGCTGCGTGCACGACCCCGGCAGCCTGAAGAGTGGATACCCCTTGGTGTACCCCACGCACCCGCTGCACTCGGTGCATACCACGCTCTCCTCCAGCGGCACCCCCAGCCTGCCCGGCCACCCCCTCTACACCTACGGCTTCATGCTGCAGAACGACCCCCTGCCCCACATATGCAACTGGGTGTCTGCCAGCGGACCCTGCGACAAGAGGTTTGCCACCTCGGAGGAGCTGCTCACCCACCTACGGACCCACACGGCCCTGCCGGGGGCGGAAAAACTCTTGGCGGGTTACCCTACCTCCGGGCTGGGCTCCGCAGCCTCCTGCCACCTCCACCTCCCGCCCGCCGCCCCCGGGAGCCCCAACACGTTACCCGCCTCCCTCTCCTTGAGGAGCCCACACACTTTGGGACTAAACAGGTACCACCCCTACGGCAAGAGCCATTTGCCCACAGCCGGTGCCCTGCCGGTGCCCTCCTTGCCGGCCGCCGGACCTTACTACTCTCCATACGCGCTCTACGGCCAAAGACTAACTTCAGCTTCTGCACTGGGATATCAGTAACTACGGCGGCCCCTTCCCGTGCTCCAGCCTCCTCCTTGCCCCGGCCCCCCCGCTCCCTCCTTGGACTGTGTATTTATTTACTGTATGTTAGCTTAAAGCTGGGAATATAAGTGCATTAATACACCAATGAATCAATGGTATGCAAAAAGTCTGTGTCCAAAAAAAAAAAAAAAAGAAAAAAAGAAAAAAAAATTCTTTACTTTGCAGGTGTGGGGCTTTTATTTTTCCCCTTCTGTTTCTTTTGAAAAAATTTTTTTTCCCCTCCCCCTTCTTAATTTCCCCCCTGAGAAATTCTTGCATGACTCCTGACACACAAGGCGGAAAAAAGAGAAAAAGGCATTTTCCTCCTCCCCCTCCGTGCTTATCATTCTGGGATTCTGTTCTTCTTCGTTTGTAAAGTTAACAGATGTAATTTTTTTTTTTAAAACTTTTTTTCCCCCCCCCTTTTTTTTTTTTTT
>NW_010972598.1:10889889-10903052 GCF_000737465.1 Haliaeetus leucocephalus | reverse complement strand
CCCCCCAGACACTGCGTGGAGCGGATGGCGGGCCCTCTCGTAGCAGAGAATGAAGTTTTAGGGATGGAAATCGCAATATAAACAGGGGCCCGGACCCGCTCCCCGTCGGACCTGTGTGGGCAGCTGCGAGCTGGCGCGGAGGCTTCTCTCCCCCCCCCCCCCCCCTTTAATTTTTCTGCTGTCTGTGCGAGGGGCGCGTATGGGGGGGGGGTGATAAATGGCTCTGCCACGGGCATGGCTCCCATCCCTCCGGCGCAGATCGCCAGCTGCCCGGTTGTGTCTGCCACCGCCGAGCACCGAGCCTGCGGCTGGGCGGGGGGCTGCTGCCCCCCCAGCCCCACTGGGCAGCAGCAGGTGGGGGGGGGGGCCGTGCTGCTGCCCACCCCACACCCTGAGGAAGGGGCTTTTATTCTAGCAGCAGCCCAACCTTTGTAGCGGGACCCCCCCAAGCCGTGCCCCGGCTCCCCCTTGAAATCCCACGTGCGCCTATTGCCCCACATCACTTTTTGCTGCTGTTGAGCGCTTTACTCCTGTTGCATTTTGGGTGAGTCATGCAATTAATCCCAGTTAATTGCCTTCTCTATATTGCCTTATGCCCTGTGTTTAAATTCCTTTGTGTCCTTTGAGCTGAAAAATAATGCGTTTAGAACAGGGACTTGTTTTGCCAAGGGGTTTTTTTTATTTTTCTGCCCGCTCCTGCAAGCGTGGCCGTAGGCGTGCGGCCAGCAGGGAGGGCCCTGGCCGGGGTCTCCTGCTGGAAATGGGAGAGGCTGGTGGTGCCGGGGGCCAGACTCCCCTCAGCCGGCGGAGGGGTGGGCAGCACCGTCCCCGAGCTCCCGGAGGCTCAGGGGAGGCAGCTTTTGCGGGTCCGTGGCTACCCCTCGCTCCACAGTGGACGTGGCTCGGGTCCGGCTCTGCCTGTGGTGGTCCCACTCCTTCGGGGCAGGATATTTGCAGGGTGAGGGCCTGGGATTTGCAGGACTGGGTTTGGAGCAGAGGGGGCTTTGCTGCAGCCGTTTGCTGTGCCCGGTGGGCAGCGGCAAGAAAGGGGTGCCAGGCCTGGGCTATTGCAACCGCGCCGGTGTCTCCTGTCCCCGTGTTCCCGTGGGATGCTGAACCCTTTGGCTCTGGGCGTTGGAGCCGACGTTCGCCGCGGAGCAGGGCATTGCGGGGCGTCGGGCAGAGCACCAGTGGGGCAGCTCCTGTGCTACCGTCCCCTCTGCCGTGGAGCTACGCGGTGGCATTTGAAGGCATGCTGGGTCCCACTTCCCTTCAGGAGCATCGCTGCTCCATGGATGTGGTCCCCATTCCCACCGGTGATGCTGCTCGGTGTCGGACTCGCTCAGGCGCCGCACCGGCGTAAATCACGGCTCCTCAGCTGCAGCGCCAAAATGCTATGCCTGTCGCGGGTCCCTGCCGCGGCATTTTGTTCCCCCGTGCTTCTCCCCGGCCGAAGCCACTGCCAGTGCCACTGGAGAGCCTCGTGCCACGGGGCGAGAGGGCGATGCCGCGATGCCCGTGGACATGCATGAGGCGCGATAGCTCGATGCGGCCGACGCTGGGTCTCGGGGCTGCCGGGGCCGTGCCGTGTGCCAGCCACTGAGTAGCTGCTGCAGAGCAGCCCGGGCAGGAGGCGAAGGGCTTGCACAGCCCACCGTCCTGCTGGAGTCCTTTGCCCAGAGCAGGGCAAGCTGCTGGGTGCATCCTCCCCTTAACGGCAAAGGTCCATCTCCCCTCTCCCCCCAAAGCCCTCCTGCGCCAGGATGCTCTCAGCTCCAAAACTGAGCCCGTGCACCTTCCCTCCACCGATGGTGGGAGCTGGATGCTGCTCGGATATGTCCTGCTGTGCGGAAGGTTCCCCGAGGAATATTTTTTCCCCTCCCTAAAGACTGCAGCACCGGGGCCGGACTGTGTAAACACTGCAAAGTATCACCTGACAGCAGTTGACACTCGGGGGCTTTATCTGCTAGGGAATGATTGTGTTGCCAATATATTAAATAACTGCCTATGTAATGTATGCCCAGGTTATTGCAGAATTCATTTTATAATAAGAGCACTGGGATGCACTTTATTAATCATTCTGTCTAACAACCTGCACTCCACAGTTTCAGTTTGATTTGATTCAATCCCGTCTTTCTACAAAATATATGGCTGAGTGGGTCGGATAATGTATGGCTTAATTTAGAGTTGTATGGGTTTGAATTACCATTTTCATAATGTGCTGTGCATTAATGTGTTGCATCATTTATACAGAAAAATGTGCGAGGTTTCAAACCTCTCCGGGAGGCAAAAGTCACCTAAAGGCAACGCGGAGCGACAAAAAAAAGGCCCTTTCAAACCCAGGTGGTGGGGGGTGGGTTTGGGGTGGGAGGGCAGGGGCTGGGATAACACAGGTGGGTGTTGGACACGGGCACAGGGAGGGTTGAGGCTGTACCGGCGGCTCCCCTCCCTGTTGCACAACAGCAACTTTTCCAGCTCACCCCGAGCTGCCGGGGACCTCCAGCGCTTGACTCACCGGTGACCCCGGTGCCGGCGCTCGCCGCAATCGCGCCCGCCGTCAGTCACCCCGCTGCCGCAAGGAAAAAGCTCTGATTATCCAAATACAGTCATTAAAGGGGAAATGTGTTTTTAGGACTGTCAGAGTGATTAATGAGGGTTAGCAATCCTTGCAAATGCACTTGTTTAGTCTAACTGGCAGCCTCTATTTTCCTATTGATTTATTGCGGCAGTTGCCGGGGCCACGGTGTGTGTGGAAAGAGCCGGGACGCGCCGGGACTGTGCGCTATTTAAACGGCGAGCATGCAGGGCTGCGTGGTGTGCGGTGGAGGGGCACGGCACGCTTTGCTGTGCCGGGCCGTCGGAGGCAGCCAAACAAAGGCAACATTATACCTTGTGCTGGGGAAGGAATGACTTGGACGCACACGCAGAACAGCTCCGCCGTGCTGCGTGCCTTATAAATATCCCCGTTTGTAAAGCCCGAAGCCCATCTGACCACAAATGATCTGTCCACCTAATAAATATGTGAATGAAAGAGCAAGGCCGTATTTTTGTTGTTGTTTTCCTTCCTCTCCTGCACGCAAATCCCCAATGTCTTTTAGGTGATGCAGAGGTGTCTGCCCGCAGACGTACAAGGCGTTTCAGAGACCAGACCGGAGCACAAAGTCTTCGAGGGCTGGTGCGCGCCCGCCAAGAGGAGGTCAGGTCAGGATGCAGAGGCAAGGGCCGGAGCAGAAGCGATGGTGGGTGGATGAGAAGTTTCTCGGCTGCATAAAGCAGCTTTTCTTTCCGTGTGAGCCCTGGTGGAAGCCCTGGAGAATACGGGCTCTGTGTTCGTTCTCCCAGCCGGAGTGGTGTGGACATCTCCTATCCCCGCGCTCATCCCGGAGGTCAGGGGTTTGCTTTCGGGGATGCTTCGTGCTGCGTGTGCCGAGAGCAGACCCGGAGGGACAGACCCACGCTCAGTGACAGCCCCGGCAGCCAACACCACCGCCGCCGGCAGAGCTCCTGCTGCCCGGGGCTACGTGCCAGTGCCGGGAAGGGAGCAGCCGGCGGCGGTGTCGTGGAGTGGATGGGGCAGCCTGGGGGCACCGGGGTGCCAAGCTGCACTCCTGGTTTGCAGCCGTGAGCGTGGCCCCGTGCCGGAGCCCGGCGCTGCCCTGGCCTGTGGTTTGCCTCCAGCCAGTTTGAGCAGCGGGACAGCACAAATGACGAGAGGCCTTGGAGGAGGCGAGTGGAGAAGAACAAAGACCTCGAGGTGCTCAGGGAGCCCCCCAGGCCAGAAAAGCGTGGGCAAGCACCCTGGGCGCAGCGGTGACCAGGAACGCTGCGAGTGGGAGAAGGCTTTCATGTGGCTTTGAATGACAGCTGAAGAGCCGCTGCTGTCGCTTCCTTGGCCATAAATCGGTGTGCGGTGCGAATCCTCCCAGCGGCACCGACATCAGTTTGCAACAGCGATGCACCGACATCTTCCCCACCGTGCCAGGACACCCGGTTTTGGCTGGTCACCAGTTACCCCATGGGAAGTGCCCAGTGTGACCCATGGCCGTGGCTCCCCTCTTCTTCTGCAATGTCTGATCCCGGGTGCCGGAGCCGGCCGACCCACGCTGGCTCAGCGTGGCAATCCGGCACAGGTGCGGGGCCACTGGCCGGCTGCAAAACACCCCGGTCCTCGGGCTGAGCCCAAACCAGCGCTGGGCTGCAGCCGCTCCCTGCAGAGCGCAGCCCTGCTCGCGCAGATTTACACTGGCACTCATGTAAGTGATACTGTTCATTACTGTGATGCATGGTTAATAGTTATCTCTCTGTTTATTATCATGATGAATAACTGAAGAGTCGTAATTCTGTATACACAAATGTTTCAGCTAAATGCTCGCTGGAGAACGCTGGGGGAGACGCTCGGCTGACAGCTCAGTTTACAGAATATATTCCTTTAGCTCAATTCACAATAACAAACAGATTTCCACCGACCGTAATGTTTTCTAACATGGCGTTTAGGGAAACGTCCCGGAGCAGCTTTACCGTGACTTCATCCTACCTTCCAGCATGGTGCACGAGGTGGGACGGGAGGAATGTGACCTCTGCAAGGACGGACCCACGCAGGAGGCACCTTTGCAAGAAGAGACAGTGAGATGCCGCTGCCACGCCAGCAGAGCTGACCTCGACGGGTTGAGCAGAGCTGGGTGGCACCCGTAGTGCTGTGCAGGATGCAACGTGACCTCCGCCAATACCCTGTGGTCCCAATCCCTCCTGGCACCGAGAGTCAGAGCCCTCCCAGCCTGGCAAAACCCAGAGGCAGGTGAAGGACGTGCAGCATCCCGGGCATCTGGTGGCTTTAGGGGGGCTTTGTAACTGCCTGTAAACCCAGCCTGCAGACACCCCACTGGAGCAGAGAACTGAAATGGCCTTTTTTTTTGCCCCTCCTATCCGCAAGAGGGCAGCTCCCCAGCAGCACGCGGGGCCACACCGGTGCCGGTGCCCACTGCGGCAGCTCATGCATCTCCACCAGCCACCAGTGCCTCAAAGGGAGAGGGAGATGCTGCTGCTCCGAAGAAAAAGGGACCAGTGGGAGCCTGGGGGTACCGGTGCCGCCTCTCCATGAGCAGCTCCTGCAGGAGGGGTGGTTGGAGATGCTCTGAGAGAGGGGGACTGAAGCATTTGAAGATGTGCTGGATCTTCCTTGCTGAGCCCTCACTGCCATCTCTGCGCTCCTCTCCTGCTGGGGAGAGAGGAGAGGGGAGACTGAAGCACCCAGAAGATTTGCTGCATTTTTCTCTCCTGGCTCATTTTCTCGCTACCACCCAGACCCGGCCGATGCCATGCTCCTCTCCCACTTTCCCCCCTAGCCAAGCTGGGTCCTGCAGCCCCCGAGGTCCACACGGTGCCAGGAGCCCTTTTCCACCAGCAGCATTTGGGGAGAAATCAGCCCTTTCACCATCCCAGCTCAGGGCCAGTGCCCACGTAAGGATGGGGCTGCTCATTACCTCCTCAGTGGCAAAGCCAGTGGCGAGACCGGGAGCCCTGCTCCGCTGGGCAGAGCTCCTGTAGAAGTGACTAATTGTTTCTGCTGGAGCAATGGTTACCTTTGTGGGGTTTCGTTCCACATCCCTGCACAGGCTCAGTGACGTCCGCGGGGCTGGAGCGGGACGGTGGCCAGGTCCTCCCTCCGAGGTGGGAAGAGCCATGTTCTGTGGAAAATGTCTCTGACATGAAGCAAAGCGCGAGCCAGGCTCACAGGGAGCTGCTGATTTGTCACAGGCATGGAGCAACCCGAGGTTTGCAAGAAAATTATTGCTTAACCTGCCCCAGATAACAACCCCTTGCATGGCAGGGCTGGGAAGGGGAATTTGCCGCCCTGGCTGCTGGGAAATGGAGCCGAAAAGCCCTTTGTTCCTTCTGGGGTTTCTGCACGTCTCTTAGGCTCTGGTTGAATTTTGTATTAGGAACAACTGCTCAGAAAGGGCTCGCTGGGTGCACGCCTCGCCTGCTCCTCCAGCTGCAGAGAAGTGCTCTGCCCCGATTGCCAGTTTAGTAATTCCCAAACTTTCATGACTTGCGTGCACCGGCATGGCACCAACCGGGGAATCCTGCGGCATGCACCGTCAGCCCCCCGCACCCACAGCTCCTACGGCAGCTCCCATCCACTGCTGGCAGATGAACCTGCCCGGCTTCTCCGGGCACAAAAAGCCAGGAGAAGGCCTGGGGCAGGGCTCGGCCGGGTTTCTCCCCAGGGAGCAGCATAAGGGGAGCACCAGACTGTCGAAGACGGTTTCCAGGAGTCCCAGCCCCAGCAGTTGGGTCACTTGCTGGTGCATCCTAGTGCGAGGCAGAGTCCGCAGTCCTCGCAGCCACGGAGGAAGCTCTTGCAGCGTTGGGGTCTATCCTGTCTTTTTTGGGGTCTGGCTCACGCTGCTTGAGCACTGGGGGTTTGCATACAGCACCCGGCATGCTTGCAGATGAGTTTGGGGGGAGATGGAGGCCAGGGCAGAGCCAGCACAGGGCCGGTGGCTCCGGGGGCTTGGCAGAGGATGCTCCGTGCGGGCCAGGGCACGGGGAGAGCTCGGCACCGAGCCACAGCACAGCTTGAGGGTGGGCAATGGGCACAGGAGCCCCTTTGGCTCCCGGCCTTTCGTTGCTTCAGGTTGCACCCCATGTTGCATGCTGACACCCCTCCGCTTGCACCCCAGCGTGGTGCAGCAATGGGCTTTTGGGGAGAGGGGCCAATTTTCTCCACGGTGCGAGCGTGGGGTGGAGCGGGGTACCAGGGATGCTGCCAGCATCCCGCATCCCACCACCACCCCGGGGTGCTCCTGCTCATCCCTCTCCCCCGTGCCCTTCTCTCCACCGCCTTGAACAGCCCTTTTATCTCTTGGGTAGGTACAAATGGAGCTGTCAGATGCAATCAGCCCTGCGATATGACAGGTTGCGGGAGCCGGGGCCCCTCGAACAGAGCAGCCTTGTCTGTCAGAGCTGCCTGACACTCCCCATAATGGCCAGATGGATGAGACTCTGAAAGTAGGGCCCGGCGCGTTTTCAACTCTATTTTGGGTGAAAACACTTCTTGAAAGATCTTGAAAGGAGCTGGCAGTTTAGTAGTTCAAATGATTAATGAGCACTGGCTCTGCCGGGTGGATTTCTCGCACCGTGCCAGCAGCCGGGCTGCTCCAGCGGGCCAAGACACGCTGCACTCCCCCCGGCTCCCCCCGCGCCCCCCGGCTCCCCCCGAGCCCCCCTGGTTTTCCCGGAAATGACACCAACGCGACAGGCCCCGCATATGGAAAAAGTTAAATATAAATTACTGCTGAAAGAGGCCTCGCCGAGCGGAGTTAGTTAAAGATGTTTATGGATTCAGAAACACGGGCCTGCATATGTATTTAGGGATGACAAATGTGATTCAATAAGTAAGGAATTTCTCCGTGGGCTGAGGCGGGACCCGCGCGGCGCGGGCGCTGCTCTGGGCTCTCTGGCTTGGCCGCGCCAGCACCATAAATCCTACAGACAGGCTTCTTTTTCCTTCCCGGGCAGCTCAGGGTTTATTTTCGTTTTTTTCCCGGATCGGACCAAGTCATTGCATCTCCTGCACTTTGGACGTGACAGCTCTGCTCCGTGCCTGGACCCTCTGCCTGCGTCCCTCGGGGCGGCTTCAGCGGGGACTGTGCTGTCCACACCATCACCGGTGCCAGGCACGTCCCTGTCCCCAGGCTCTCCCGTCCCCCCAGAGAGGCACACTCGGCCGAGCAGCCGGACCCTTCAGGACTGTCAGCGGATGATTAATGACCAACAACTCCGAAACTGCCCCGATTGCCAGTTTGGGTGTAGTTTGACCCGGTGCTTAATGAGTTCAGACGTACTTCTGCAAGCCACTTCACGTGGGCAGCTGGGCAGTCTCATGGAGCCCGGTGGGGTGGGAGCACACACGTGTCCCCCACCCAAACTGCCCTGTGCTCCACGCTGCTCTTGAGCATCTCGCTTGGGACACACAACGTCAGGGACCACAACAAACTAATGCGAGAAACCCCTAAACCAAACTCCAGCTGCTGCGGCGTGGACCAGGCAGGGATGCTGGATCCATGGCAGCGATGCCAGGTCCATGGGAGAGATACCGGGTCCATAGGAGGGGTGCTGGGTCCCAGAGAGGGATGCAGGATTTGGGGTGACAAACCCCAGTGAACCTGCAGCGATGGGCAGCGCAGGAGCTGGCTCCTCGGCTCCCCCCATCCTGCTGCCTCCGTGGGGCTCGTGGGGAAGCGCCTTTTGGGGGGTCAGCGCCCGGTCGGGCTTTTGACCGACAGCCACATTCCTTTGTCCTGATTTTATTCGTTAGCAGCGTTTGGCCTGGACACAGAGACAGCTAATGAGGGACTGAGTTTATTGCAGTTTGATTTTTCTGTTAAAACAATACAATAAAATAAATGCACTTGGAAATCTGGTATGTGTTTGTACATAGTAGATTTATGGCTCTGGAGGCTTCCAGAGAGACACAGCCTTTCATTCCCTTCCTTATTGGAACAGATCATATTGCAGAGTTTAAAGGGCTCTGGAGTTGTGATTTATTTGAAGGGAGAAACTAGGGAAATCCAACTATCTGTTCCCTGGCTCAGATCATCCAGTAACTCCCTGGCCAAGGGGATGGATCTGCACCTCCTCCACAGACTTTTTTTTTCTCCTCCTGTCGCTTACATTATTCCGCTCTAAATATATCACCGAGACAGGGCTGACTCCTGACCTGGGCTTCAGCACCTCGCCGAGGCTTCCCCAGCCCTTCCCGGAATCCCACAAATAAATCACCCTCCTGGAGCCCTTTCCAAGCTCCTTCACGCCGTTCACGGGAGGGGACCTGCATGGGGCCGGCTGCTGCCTTGATCCAGAGCAGAGATCAAGGCAGAGATCTTGTTTTTATCTCCAGAATCGGGTGGTAAATCCGTGCCACCGGTCCCTGCTTCCTTTCAAGGGAGCCCTTTCCCCTCCCTCACTGTTCTCCCAGCGTTTGCACGGACCCTGGGGCAGAGGAGAGCACAGTGGCTTGGATCCAGGTCAGGATTCGTGCCTGAAAGCCGCTTTCATGCATTTCTTAACCCGCCAGCCCCTGCCTTGTTCCTGCAGCTCAGCTGGACCCGCTGATGGGGGGATGCTGCTGCTGCTCCTGCATCCGAGGGGAACCATGCTCTGGTCCGGGGCTGCCGTGGCCGCTTCCCTCCCACCCTCATGGAGGAAAACTGTCTTTTGCCCATCTCTGAGGTTTCCTGCACCCCAGGGATGAAGCACCTCGATGGCTGTTGTGGGGACAACTGGAGTATCAGCATGATGGCTTGACACTCAGTGCTGCTGCAGTGCACCCCAGCACCATCCCAGTCATCCCAGTGGTTCCTATCGGCAAGAACAGGGTGAGACTGTTCCACCCAGCCTGAAAATGGGCTTTTTCTAAAGCATTTGGAATTTGCAGGCAGGAACTCTCTGGTTTTGGTGCAAAACCCCTCCTGCTTCTCCCTGGTCCCGGGTACCTCTGGGACATTTGGGAATGACCGGTTTGGGTTCCGCCAGCAACATTCATCCTTCCCCATGCTGCGTTGGGAGGCCCACGGGAGGAGATTTCCCTTCTTCTCCGCCGTGATCATCTCAGCTGCAGGGCAGACGAAGAAAGGGAAGGAGCGACTGAGGTTTCCAGCCCAGGGGGTCCCAGCTCTGGCGGCCACTCTCCTCCTCCCACCCCCAGCTCCATCTCAGCTTCTCCAGCCTGTGTTTTTTTGCAGGGTATTTTCTCCCCGTGCACAGACGGGCTCTGTTTGCCATTAGCTTCCCCTCCTCTGCCCTAGGAGCTGATCCGAGTGCTAATTCTCACGCATGTTTTGAGTAAATCTACTTTCTTTCCCGGGATGAATTGTGGTTTCCAAGTGCCATTAATCATTTCCCTTTAGAAAACAGCATCGGGGGGCTGGAAACATTGCTCCTTTATTTACTGGGAGGATGACCTGGCACGCTGGCGCCCGGCCATGGGGCTGGCGTCTGTGGGACGATGTGGAGCATGGAGCAAAGCCTTGGGGTGAGCTCCCCTCTGCTGTGCTGGGACAGTGGCATTGGCTTCCACCGGGATCGTCCTCTCCAAGGACGAATGCCCAGCCCCAAGGTTAGGGGTGAGCAAGAGCCTGTGGAGCAAGAGGATGGAGGATGGAGAGGAAAATTCTGCCAAAATGCTACGTGTTTTAACCCTTTCCCAAGAGCCTCTTCCCAGAGGCATTGTTCCTCTTGGAGCTTGTTAGCACCATGAGATGTGTCGTGGCGACGGCAGAAATGCCAACCCTGTTCTCTGCCTGCCCCAAGTGCTCCTCGAAATGCCTGGGACATGAAATCAGGACCCTCTGCTTATCGCCCGTCAGCGAGACACGGGTGGGCAGGGAGTCAAAGGAAACTTCTCCTGCCCCAATTGCAGCCAGGGTAAAGAGGTACAGTGAGCACATGTGAACGGTTTCCTCCTTTCCAGCTCAGGACTGTCAGAGGATGATTAATGGCCAACGCCGCGGAACTGCCTTGATTGCCAAGTGCTGTATTGTTAGCACTGACATGTAACGAGCCCGGACATACTTTAACACAATTCTGCACCGTAATCTGCAAATAACGTTCGATAGACTTAATTTGTTAAGTATTTCCCCCCACACAGTCCCTCTCCCCACCTCCTTTCCCTTTCAAAGCCATGTCAGAGTGGCCGGGGGCCTGGCCAAGTGCCCTGCAGCCCCCCAGCCCCACTGCAGCACTGGCAGCCCTGGCTCTTGCCAGAGTTTTCCCTCACTGGGTCGACTGCTCCTTTAGGTTTCAGCTAGGGAGCAGCTTTCTCTCTTCTCCCCAGTCAAACAAAAAAATCGACTTTTTATGCACATCCAACCCTGCGCAAACTCAGTCCCCTGCTGCCGCTGTGCTCCAGTGGGAGCTGCAATAGTTGCTGGCAATTTTGGGGTTCCACCAGATGACTTTGGGGCTCCCCATGCCAAGAAACAGGTTACCACCCCAGCTGGCACCTGGGTGAGGGTCCCCTTGCACCCAGAGCAGCTCCCACCTTCCAGGTAAAAGCCCCAGCACAGCCACAGTGAGTTACAGCAGCACCAAGCCCTCATGGAGCACGATTCATCCTCGAGGCACTTTACAAACATCGTATTAAATAGTTATTAGGCATCACGGTTAGCGAAGTGCTGGGTTTGCCTTTTAGAGCAGCTTCCCCCAGGAGCGCCAGAGCGGCCAAGCCTGGGGAGGAGAGCCGGGCCATGCTGGAGGGTGCTGGGAGCACTGTTGGATGGGGTTGGGGACAGGAACGGGGATGGGGATGGGATGGAAATGGGGATGGAGATGGGAATGGGGATGGGGCGGGACTGGTGAGCAAGAGCTTTCCACCCCACCGCTCCAGTTGCGCACGGAGGTAACCTTAAACGCCGAAGCGGGAACCGTGGGGACAGAGTTTTTCCACCCCTATTCACAACTGTCAGGCGGTGATTAATGGCCAACAGGCTCGAAATTGCCTTTATTGCCAGCCCGGCATTGTTACTTGTGACAGCTAATGAGGTTAGACAGACTTTTACACAGCGCTTTACGCCGGTCCCGGCAGAGCAGCCCCGGGGGGGTCGGTGCCCCGGGTGGGGGGACCCTCCCCGCTCCCCAGCAGTGACCAAGCCCGGGGGGGGCTGCCCGCCTGCCAGCCCTGGGTCAGTCCCCCACGGGGCTGGGGAGAGGCAGCAGGCAGGCTGGGACTGTGGTGCTAACGAGAGCGCTCAGAGACCTTCCAACTTGTCTCAATTAACTTTGCAGTAAAACCTGCGAGATATTTTTATATGGGTTCCACTGCAGTGGGGCAGGGAGGAACGGGGCAGGGATGAAAAAGTTTTCAAGTGCCGGAGAGAAGTGGGTGTAATAAACCATTTGTTCATATAAAAAAGCCCGTGCTGTTAAAAACCAGAGAGCTGCGGCACAGACACCACCGAATGTTCCTGGCCCCGGGTCCAGAAGTAATGATTTTCTTGGCTTTTTTTTTTTTTTTTTCAGGATTATTACAAATAATATTTACCTTTGTGCTAGTTCACATCTTGATGCTGTTAAACACGTGGCCGCAGCTGGTTTCCCATTCAGGGTAATGATATAGCGCCGATGTTATGAAGCAAAACCTCGCCTGCAAGCCAGAACACCCCACATTTAAAAATCTATTACTTTTCAATATTATATGAATGTATTTTGCTTCAGCTCAGAGCAATTTCCTAGTTTACCCTTATTAAACTGAGAGGGGGCTGAGCAGAGGTTCTTGATTTATGAAACACATACTAGATTCATTAAAACCTTTAAAGATTTAATACATTTTATCAAGGCCTTAAATCTGGGCAAGCGTTTTAAAAAAAACCTAATACAGAGTGTATTTCATCTCTGGCGCCCTTTTGCGCTTATTTAAGAGCTGTAAAATTTGGATTGACAAATATCGCAGATATTTCATTCCTTATTTCTAAACGGCGCTGAATCCTCCTGACAGGTTTGTTATATATAACCCTCGGAGATCTATCAAGTGTAAAGATCAAATTATTCTCCTTTATTGACATTTTATACGTCTCTCCCATGTTTTTTAAGTCCCCTTCAACAATTATAGAGGTGGAAGATTTAATATGTTTTCGCCTGGCCTGTCACTTTTCCCTTTATTGCCCCTCCGTCTCCCCAAACAAGGTCCAAAGGGGGGAGCGGGAGGGAGGCTCCATCTTGGCGGGGAGCGGGATCCGGGGGAGCGGGGCCGTGCCCGGGCCCACGGGCGGCCTGGGATGGCTCCCACGCGCGAGCCAGAGGTCAGCGCAGGGGAGAACCTTCCGTGGGTGCCTCCCCGGGTGCCAGGACCCCGCGGGGCCGGGCGGGCCCGGCCGCTCCTCACCTCCGGCGCCCGCCGCACAGGAGCACAGCAGGATTATCGTCCCCGCCAGATCCATCTTCACCGGGCCCAGGCCCCACCGCCGCCTAACCCACAGCACATCCGCCCCGGTCGGCGCCGGGATGGGGAGGGGCGAGCTCCGCGCCTCCCTCCGCTTTGTCCCCCGTCGTCCTCCGGAGGACCGTTTCCGCCCACGGATCAGCCTGGGATCGGCGGCTCAGCCCCGGCGGCGGCGCCCCCCCGGCCGGCAGCGCTCCGCTCCGTCTCCGGTCCCCGCTCCGCC
>NW_010972598.1:10864647-10889874 GCF_000737465.1 Haliaeetus leucocephalus | reverse complement strand
GCCCGGGAGAGCCGCCGCCGCCGCTACCGAGCGCCGGGCATGGCCCAGCTGGGCGCCATCGCGGCGCTTTCCCTCAGCTTCCTCGCCGCCGCCTTCCTCTCGGCCATCCACAAGATCGAGGAGGGCCACATCGGCGTCTACTACCGGTGAGGCGGGCCCCATGGCCTCCCACTCCCCGCCCGGCCGGGCCCGGAGCGGGCCGCCTCTCACGGCCCTCTGTTTCCTTCCTTCCTTCCTTCCGCAGCGGCGGGGCGTTGCTGACCTCCACCAGCGGGCCTGGCTTCCACCTCATGCTGCCCTTCATCACGTCCTACAAGTCAGTGCAGGTGCTGCTGGGCCGCTGCCCGCCTGCCCGCCCGCCGGGAACGGGGCCCTGCCGCCGGGTTGGCTCGGGCTCCGGGGGTCTCCCGCCGCCCCGGGCTCGGCGGAGACGCGGGGTGGCGGGTTGAGAGCCGTTGTGGTAAACGCCGGGGCTGGGTCGTGGTGGTGTGTGCTTGTGCCCGGTACCGGGGAAGAAGCGGCTCACGGGACTGTCCCGCTGAGCTTCGCCCGAGGGACCAGTGAGGCAGGTTCAGCTCTTGCTTTCGGTGGTTTCCCCGTGGGGGGGTAAGGGAGACATGTGCGGAAAAAACCTGCGGCTATTTCATATGCTTATAAGCAAGTGGGATTTGTGCAGGGAAGATCCTGTCTCTTAAGCCTCTTTTCTTAAATCTCTCTTCAGACCACGCTGCAGACAGATGAGGTGAAAAATGTTCCTTGTGGTACCAGGTGAGATGTTCAGCTGTTACTGCCCACAGTCTTTCATTTTTGCTAGAAACCTTTGGATCCTTTCCCTTTTTTTCCCCACCACTTGCTCCACCGTGCTTTAAAACATGTAGATTTGCCTTCACGGTCTGGATTTCCCATTGCTGTCCCAAGTGAAATCGGTGAAAGGCTCTGTAATGCATCGCCCAGGCTGATGAGCCCTGCTGGGATGGTTTATGTGCAACCATCCTCAGGGTCTGCACTGAGTTTTCCAAGTCTGGGCTCACGTTTCATGATCCAACTTCTGGAGACACGTGTAATTGAAATCAGGAACCTGGCGCAAGGAGCGGGGCATTGGGGGGGTTGCCAGAGTACCGCAGTGGTGCTGCACGGCCGGGTTTGGTTGCCGTGCTCAGCCCACTAGAGGGGAGTGTCCTCCGCTCAGAGGTGTCCAGCTGCACAGGCAGAGCACTTGGCCTCCAGCAGACTTCATTTTTTTTTTTCTTCCTTTTGCAGTGGAGGAGTGATGATTTATTTTGACAGAATTGAGGTGGTGAATTTCCTCATCCAGAGTGCAGGTGAGTTCTTCCCCTGTGACCTTGCAAATGCTGCCATCCAGAGCTGTTTGTGCTCCTGCTAGTGTGAGATGAGGTGAAGAGGTTATGCGTGGTTGTGCTTTGATTTGGAGCTGGGGCATACCACGGGTATTCCCCTGTGTGCCTTCTAAAGTCCTGTACTTCCTGGGTGTAAACTTTAAAGCAGCCCTCCCAGATATTTTGTGTGTCAATTATTTCTTGCACATACTTGTTCTATGCTGCTAGTTGCTTCACTAATACCTGAATACCATCCATTGCATTTGTTATTTGTATTATTACAGCCCCACTGGGCTTTATGCTTCAGTGAAGAACTGATTTGAATAATGAGGTGTGCAAGAGGTAGGGGAGACAGGGTATCTGAGCAGAAGGCTGCTTCTGTAGTCCAAGGAGAATGACCTGTGCAGCCTTTTTTCCAAATTCTTTGTTTTTTAATGTCCTGTTGGTTGCAAGTGTGGTATAGCTGCCTGGCTTATTAGTGGCCTGCTTGAAGACCTCTGTTTTATGCCAGCTGCAGGATGCCCTTCCCTTGTTGTGCATAGACCACACAGTCTCTGTATTCTGCAGCTCAGACGCAACCCGTGCGTATTTACAAATAAAGGGCTGTTGTTAGTTAGATGTCCTTCTATTTACAAAGCAGAATATTGGTTAAGGTATTATGAAATATTAGCAATAAATAAACCCCCCCTGAACAAAGCATTTGTTTGTGGTGCAGGCTTCCCTTGTGGGTGGATTCGTCATTTCAGTTTGGCACTGTGACTCTTGCTGCTGTGACTGAGCCATAAGGTTTTCACTGCAAGTGCTCAGCCCAACCTCCCAATCCTCCATTGCAGTTGTTAACACTGGTTTCTTCTTTTGTAGTGTATGACATAGTGAAGAACTACACTGCTGACTATGACAAAGCTCTCATATTCAACAAGATTCACCATGAGCTGAACCAGTTCTGCAGTGTCCACACACTGCAGGAGGTCTACATTGAGCTGTTTGGTGAGCTGCTCCTCTGACCTTTTGCTGTCGGATTGATGGCTCCTTGAGTGATGTTTCTGATGGATATTTGCATGGTCTGTTGGTGCGGAAGTCACTTCCTCCAACTGATGGGCTTTTTACGTATTAATCCAGTGTCTGCTCTGTTTGGAATCAGGATTGTTAACCACCTACCGTCATTTACTCCTCGTAATCTTTTGGTGCTGAGTGCTTCAGTATGTTGTAACAAAAAAAAAAAAAATTCCAAACCTGCCAGTAGTAGCAGAGGGCTTTAGGGAAGGGAGCAGTAATTCTGCAGTGTTATATGTGTGTTTAGCAAATGTGACTTGTTGAATCGGTCACAGCATTTGCTAGTCCAGATGGAAAAGCCAGTCTTCTGCTCTTTGCTGTTACAAAAAGTATGAGCAAGCACTCCTTGGCCTGTGAGTTTGATTAGCTTTGTGTCATGCACATTGCTGCAGTGCCCGGGCACTGCGTGTGAGCGCTGGAAAACAGGACTGCTTGGCAAGGGCCTGCTGACCTTCCCTCCCTTGCTTCAGGCCACTTGAAAATCGGGCAGCATAGACGCTGGGAGAACACATTGCAAAAGAGTCTGAAGAAAAGTGGTGGTTTCTTGGTAGAAATAGACCAACTGCTGCCAGTGCTGAGTGTTTTATTTATGGCTTTGGAGTGACGAGAAATCCCTTCCAGCGTTTGGGCAGTACTACAGTGCTGACTGCAGGCAAAGTGTTGTTGTGAATGGTTTTGGACCCCAAATGGGCAGAATCTCTCCCTGAAAACACGGGGTGTTTGCAAACTCCTGTTCTCTGTTCAAACTGGGCTTTCCAAGAAGCCTGGCTTTCCACCTTCTGACATGCCTCTGTAGAAGATGCAGAACTGGGGCTCGGTTCCCCTCCAGTTCCTTTATGGGACTGCTGGCGGCTATACAGGTTCTTTGCTGATGGAGTCTCCAGATGTCGGCAGCTGCTGACGACAACTGCTTGAAATGGACTCAAAGCCACTGATTTGCACAGAAGGAACTTGTATAAACTCCCATGTAACTCTTTGTTTGAACTGAATGTTTTCTGGCTCAGGAGTTCTGAAATGGGGCACAGCCCATTTCAAGCAGACTTATGTCATTCTCTGCCCCCACATCTGCAAGCAGGTGCAGGAAACTGATAACAGCTGTTTCCTAAACTCCTGGCTGAACTTCATTATGAGTGTGAGTTCCAGATAGCTAAACTGAGACCAAAGCAAATAATCAAGGAGTGCGATGTGATCACTTTCAAGGCCATTACATTTTTATTTTCCCTTTGCACTTCTCAGCAGGCCCCAACTGGAAACATTGATCTCCTTAGAGCTTTTCATTGAAGCAGGGTTTTGGTTTGTATTTCCTTTTGAAATTTCTTAGCTATGCTGAGTTAACTGTTATCCATTGAGCCAAACAGACGTTAACGATGATTTTTTTGCAGCCTATTAAAATAACTAATGCAGCCATTATACATGTCTGCCTTTCCATTTTCTTTGTCTCCTGCTGGCACAGATGCAGTTCCTAATCGGCCATGATTTAGCTGGACCATGTTACTTCAGGACCTAGTTGGGAAGATATCAATGGGGAAATGGGTTAGAGCACAGATTCTTTATCATAAAGATGTTACTTCTGGCTCAGAAAGATTCCAAACTGCAGGTTATGGGAAATCAGAAAGAGTTTCATTTCATGCCTGCCACGTTCCTGTAGCCTGTCCCAAGTGTTTGGTGCTGGTCAGTCCTGCTTGATGTGCTGAGAGAGATGGCAGTGTGCCTTGGGGTCAGGGATGGTTTTTCTCAGCCTAGCACTTCTACATCAAACTTACATTTGTACTTACTTTCCAGGAATAAGAAATCTGAGCCATTCCATCTAATTCTGTATGTGTTGACAGCAAGCTGCCTTGTGGAGTTTTTAGTTACTTTTTTTTTTTTTCCCCCCAATCAGATCAGATTGATGAAAACCTTAAACTGGCCTTGCAGCAAGACCTAACGACGATGGCCCCTGGATTAATTATACAGGTAATCAGGCTTCCACTTTTTGTTGTCTGAGGCACAGACCATAGGGAGCGGTAAGGGCTAAAAGGAAATAGGAAGCTGTGAAACTTTTTTAGAAAATTGCTTTATAGTACAGACTTTGCTTAACTTGAGGAATGAGAACAGTATCCTTTCCATCCCCTCTTAGCTTTGATGTTTTGGGTTTCTTTTGGTGTTATTCTGAGTATTAGTTTACCCAGGTTATAATCGCCTGTCATGTCTGGACATCATTCAGTCCTACGTTTGCTCTGTGGAGTTTGGACCTGGTCGCAATTCCTGCAGCATGTGAAAGCTTTGTGTGGCAGAGCATGCCCTAAGTGTTAGTTCCCCCTCCCTCTGCAGCCTCGGGCACCATTTGGCTTTTGATTGTTGGCTGCTTGCCTATGTTTTCTTCGGTCTCTCTTTCCAGGCAGTTCGAGTTACAAAGCCAAACATCCCTGAAACAATCCGGAGGAATTATGAGCTCATGTAAGTGCCTGAGACTTGCACCTTTGTGTTACCAAAAAGAATCGGTCATCCAGATTAATGTGTTTTCACACCATGCAGTGATCGGAGTGCCCACTGCCAGGCCTGCTCTCAGCCTCGTGCTGCCATTCAGAAAGGGTCTGGTGAGGCTGCACCAGATGAGCACGTGTCTGTCGCTGTAAGTGGCTGGCAGGTCACTGCTGAGTTAGAAGGTGTTTCTCCATTTTGAACACAGAAATTATTTGCCCGGGGGCTCCTTTCTCTTGACACTGGCCCTATTTTAAAGAGGCCTCCCAAAGCGTGTGAGTGAGTGGCAGGTGGATAGATTCCACCACTAATCCTGTTGTTTGACTAGGATGGAGAAACTGTTGATTCAACAGGCTGAAGACTTGCAAAGCTTTGAAATAACTTTCTTTAATAGCACTTGACATACTGATCCCTTTTCAGTGCTCTGAGCCAGCTGCCTTCTCTTGCACTTGATCATTCAGAAATGCTTATATTCTCTCAACCCTCTGCCAACAGAGCATGTGTAGGCCAGAATAAGATCCCTCTCATCCATTTTGCTTCCCTAGCATTTCATATGACTTTTTGGTATCATGGTAAGTCATGGGTAGTACAGTCATGATAGGCAGAATCCTAAATCAGCCTGTTATCTGTTGCCATAAATACGGGAGGATATGTGTTGAGAGAGTCTTGTTCTTGACTCCAATCTCTCTTCCCTGACTGGGAGCAGAGGCAGAGTATTTTATATACACACTTTTAAAACTTCTTAACTTATGTACAAAACAGTAAGATAGAAAAGGCTTTAGCATGTAAAATGCCATGTGATTGGATGAAGGGTGATTTCAAAGCTGTATACTTCCAAATGAAGAATAGCCATCTGCGAGGGCAAGGCTTTTACAGGATTTTCATTTCTTACTTTGTTTAAATAATTTCCTCATTAACGGTAGCCCAAAAAACTTACAGATGTGTACGGTCTGTGACCTGTCTCTTGTAGAAGGTATTATGGTAGCCTGCGGAGAGTAGCAGGGAGAGTTTCACATTGACTTGACTGAAAAGTCTTCCTGCTGTGGAGGGGAGGAAAAGACACTTTGGTTTAGACAAAAAAACCCTCTGTGTGTGCAGGTACATGCACTCACTTTCCTGATTGCTGCCTGCCTTAAACACGTGCTTGAAGGTGGACTGAGCTAACAGCTCATCCTGGAGATGTGGCAGGCCACGCCACTTCAGTAAGCTCACGTTTTGTAACTGGCTTCTTCTGGCTCATTAGGGAGAGTGAGAAGACAAAGCTGCTGATTGCAGCACAGAAGCAGAAGGTGGTGGAGAAGGAAGCGGAGACAGAAAGGAAGAAAGCCCTCATTGGTCTGTATATCTTTGCTTGAAGGCAGTAAGTGTAGGGGTGTGTGGGGTAGGCAGCAAAAAGAACTCGGACAGTGGGGAGGGGTGCACCTGGTTCACTTGAGTGATCTCTCTGCTGCATCTGTTTGCTGCTGATCTGAAACTCTTCCGGAGAAACTCAAGAGTTTTTCAGGGGGTTCCAGCTTTGCCCACAAATGTAGACTGACGCCTTCTGAGGGCTGAAAATTCTTCCCAGAATTTATTTCCACCAGAAGGGGGTGGTGAGGACTTCCATGGGTGAAGCTGCTTCTGGCATTAGGAAGACTGTGTGACGACAATGTGGATGTGTTCTTTTTCATTTCAGAGGCAGAAAAAATTGCACAAGTTGCTGAAATAACTTATGGACAGAAAGTGATGGAAAAGGAAACAGAGAAGCGAATTTCAGAGATTGAAGGTGAGTGGTGAGCTTTCCAATATGTAAATGTTCTGTGGTGAATTTTATCTAAAGATCTTGAAGCAGTTCACCATGGAGTTAAGTAGTTCTTGAAGTGTGTGTATTCACTGTGTTCTTCAATTCAAGCTGACATTCACAGGGGTGAAGTTACTGGTCTGAAGTCTTTCATTTTAGCCCACGTATGTGGTACCTTATGTAATACACTGCAGTTCTGAATGGATGTGTCTGAATACTCAGATTCTCCCAACATTTTCACAGCCTGTTTTGCAGTAGATTTTCAGGGGAGCAGATCAGTCAGGATAGTAGAAGGCATTCAGGATACTTGGGCAATGACAAAGTTAGTGAAGCTTGATTCCAGTTTCTTAGGTGATTCTTCATATAACCTAAGTGCAGGAAGTAAAGCTGTCACAAGTACAGAGGAAGGGAATGGCAGGCTGGTGGCTTCCTGGAAGTCGTGCCAGGTTTTGGATAATGGCTGTGGACTCTCACAGAGAACTGGAAGCATCCTAAAATATTACTCTGCAATCTTGTGGGGGCAGCCACATCTCTTGATTATCTGCAGTAGGGTAGAATTGTAGAAGCTTTCTATCCTTTTCTTGCTTAGGATTCTTCTAGAACCTGTCTCTTTCTTGGAGGGGAGAAGAGGTGCACAAATTTGGCTTTAATTTTTTTGTGTAGTGTGAAATATCTAGAAAACAATGTCTGGCTATTACTCTGCAACAGCAGGGGTCTGTTATGTAGCTTCCAACTCCTAAAAGTTGAGAGAAGGGGAGGGGAAGCTTCTTCTATTGAAAAATGCAGTATTTTGCTTTAACCAATAAATCTGTAATATTTCTGGTTAGTTTGCATTTTTGCTTTTTTGTCCTCCTTTAGTTTTGCAGCGAACTATTTTTAGAAACTAGGATTGACCAGAGGCAGGAATAGGAGTGTTTCTTTGCAGACTGTGCTTCTTGAAACTCTCTTTCTCAAGGTGATCCTTCTAGGAGGTTGTACCGTTAAGATGTCCCTCCACCCATCTGATACAATGCTTTGTCAAGGAAATTCCAGGACATGAAAAGGGGTCTGCATTTCCAGCTCAGAGTGGCAAGGCCTTATTTTCCATTACATTCATTATAGACCCTGTCAAGCTTTGCAGAAGGCCACTGAGGAGCCAGTTCAGAGTTTTACAGATCAGCAGCTTCTCATTAAGAAGTTCTTCACAGAAATACAATGGGTTTTATTTCTTATAAATGTGTGTCACCGGATGTCAGGCCTTCAGTTCAACTCTGTGCTGGTAGAGGATTCCTGTCTCCCTCATTCTTTCTAGTGTCTCTGACTGGGACCACTCTTTTTAGCCAAAAGAGAGGAAATCATGGGCCAAACCACCCAATTGCTTACATGATTTTTAAGTGTAGCAGCTCACAGGACTCCCTGCTAGTACAGGTAAACAAATGGTTTATCCGGCTGTGCAACTCTCAAATCCAGACTGGCATGTATTACAATCGTGTGGCTCTTTGTCATAGAAGGAATGTCAAGAGATCACAGCCAGATTACACTTGTCTTAGCCTTAACATGGTGGCCTGGTATCACATCATTATCATTGGATAGATTAAAAAGTCAGAAGGAAAAAAAGGAGTGCACTACAGAAAGGGGAAGTGTTAATTTCCTTAAACGTCTCTGCTGGGAGTCAGGGAATTTCAGTATCCTGCAGGATCAGACCCTTTACACAATTGTTGATACTGCAGAGAGACAGCTCTCCAACATCTGTCCAAGGGGCAGAGCCTGTAAAGGTTAAAATCGCCTGCCTCTACATGCCAGAATCTTAAGCTCAATATCCCAGACAAAATCCCATCTGGGGAATTGCATTCACAGTCACAGACTTCATCTGTAGAGCAGTCTGCTGTGCTGTTCTTGGAGTCCTGTGCAAATGTCGTGGGTAAATACCACTTTTGCAGTGGAACAGTTGCTGCGTTTTCAGCACGAGAGTTAGTGGCTGGCTAGAGAAGAAAGAGTGTTCTCAGCCTGCGTGACAGGGGTAGTAATAAAAACCTTATGTTTATAAAATGCTTTGAGGTCTTCAGTTGCAGATGCAATTTATGTATTTAATGCTATCATCCTGCAGCATTTTAGATGTAAACTGAGATCCCATTTCTGGGTCTCCCATTTTGTTCCCTCTTCCCCTTGTATCCCGTACAGTTTAGACGTGGTACTGGCCACTTTAAACATTTTCCAGCTGCAAATGGTGCTAACATGGCTGGAAATAAAAATCTGAATATGAGAGCATATGTTTTCTTCCAGATGCTGCATTTCTTGCAAGAGAGAAGGCGAGAGCTGATGCTGAATGCTACACTGCTATGAAAGTAGCCGAGGCTAACAAGGTATTGTTATTTCATTACACTATGCCTTGAAGCAGGGCTCCTTACATTAGGCTGTATAGAAATAACTCAGCCAAAGAGCAGTCTGTGTTTATTGTTTGCTTGTTGTGTCTCATTGTTTATGTCAAAAAGCAAAACAAAGCCATCTCCTCTCAGAAGAGTTTTCATCGAGACTGAAACAATTAGATCCTTATTTGCAAATTCATTTTCTTCTCTGGACAGATGAATTTGTGTCAGGATACATGAAATACCTGGTCATCTCTGGAGACAGCTCTGCTAGATGCTAATGGCTCCCTCTGTAGATAGAATATCAGTTTCAGTGTTGCCCTTTTACACTGTTGTAATCAGAAACATTGATTCATTCCAATCTGTAAGCTGGCAAGCAATCAAAGCAGGGACATCTCTAGAGTGACAGGCAGGCTTAGAGTAAACAAGTATTCAGGTAAAGAACAAATGGAGCTGATCTTATACACCAAACTGACTAGCCTGGCAAAGCCTTGGTACTGCAAAAAAAAAAAAAAAAAAAAAAAAAAAAAAGAGAACTGGAAACAGAAAAATTATATGGATAGAACCGCCAGGCTTGTTACTGCCTACAGCAAGTTCCCAGGACATCCTAGCAGGAAGACTTTCTGTTTTGTAAGGGTCAGTGAGAATGGACAGAGGTCTGGGATGTTTGTGCACAAGTTTTGTCCCAGTTATTCTATCCTCTCTCTTATAATGTCATTATCCTGAACGAATGAGCTCTGCCCTCTGAAACAGACTCGTCAATCTACTCTCTGGAAAAAAGCCACTTGTATTTTTCTTTCCAGTAGCTTGCATTGCAAGGGCTTTCAGTGAGTTATGTGCTTTCGAGCATCTCCATCTCTGGTACATTTGGCTTGAACATTTCCCCAGCTGCTTCTGCCACTTTCTCATTTTGCCATTTAGTCACTGGGATTTAGAGCTTCACTTAGACATACTGAAAGAGAGCCTTCTTTTGGGCGCTCCGTCTTTTCAGCTGAAGAGAGGATGAGCATGCCTGCTAGCGTTGTGGAAAAGTAGATGCCTCGTACGCTCGTGACAGAAATTTGCTTTTGACTGAATCCAAGCTGTTGGTGATCCGTTTTCTTTTTGTGCAGCTGAAGTTAACTCCTGAGTACTTGCAGCTGATGAAATACAAGGCTATCGCAGCAAACAGCAAGATATATTTTGGCAAAGATATTCCCAACATGTTCATGGACTATGCGGGAAGCCAGACCAAATTTGCAGAGGGACTGGCAGAAGGAATCCAAGAAGAGGATGGAGCAGGAACCAGTGAGGATACAAAACTACTTCATAATGTCAAGTGAAAAGAAAGATTTCTATTAGTTTTCTATCAAAAGAAACATGAACTGGGAAGTTCCTTTTTGTTTTCCCCCTTTCCTGTACTGAACGAGATGAATCAGACTTAATCCTTTCAATCTTTTGTATGACAATTAGACACAAAGACTTTGGTATTTATGGGGTGTTTTTTTCTAGTAACTTCTAAGCAGCCAGCTCCAGGTATGTCCTCTAGATGCACCTCTCCCTGCCCTTGGACATATAGACCAAATTATTTTGGAGAGGCTAGCTAGACTATCTGTTCTGCAGCCAGCTTAGATGGGTACTTAATTTTGGATTGAAGTGGTTTGTAGCAGTTGGAAGTAAAGAAATGTTGAGGTTTTGGAGGGAGGGGAGTTGCTGCTACAACTTGTTTTGTTTTTTTTTTCTTGTTGGAAATTTCAAGTACTTTATTTCAAACTCCTTTTAAAAAAAGGTGCTAGACTTTTGTACACTAAGCGTGTCTGCTTGAAGGTCCGGACCTTGTCCCAAGTGGCAGGTTACTGCCCATTTTGTGGGGTGCTGGGGCGATCTAACAGCCTATGTCTATGCTCCAGGTCCGTCCTGAGTGCAGGGTGTAGCTAATGCACAAAACCACCTTTTACTGAGGTCTGAGTTGATGTGTTTTGCCTTGGTAGGGCAGCTGAGACCACGTGCACAGTGAGTTACAGAAGTTCAGCTGAAATCCTGCAGGTTACGTGGTTACCATGGGGGGATCTAAGCCTTAGACCATGTGTCACGCAGGTAGTGGCCCAAACTGTTCATTTTCTGCATCTTAACACTGGTTTGTTTTCCATTTGTCATATTTGGGGAGGACAAATGGAAGTCTGTATTTTGAGGCTTTTTCCAGCAGTTTAGCTGCTAGGTGAGGGATGTAGGCATGCTGATGAAGGCGGTGTCATGCCAGTGGATAATTGGACTTGACTTTCAGTGAAACCAGACTGCAAGCATGGTACTTGTCACAGCTGTCATAGTTAGAAAAACTAGGGAGAAAAGAATTTTTGTCTCAGGGACCCTGACTTTGCAAAAAGCCTTGCTGGTAAGTAACTGCTTGAATGACTAGTCCCACGGTCATTACAGTACGTTACCTGCCTCTGTAAGACCAACTGGATTTCAGTGTTTACAGTGTCTTAGTAGAAAGAGGACATTCAGGTAAACTGAAATGAATGGAACCGAGTTACTGTTGGTTTGGGGTTTTTTTTCTGAATAGACCTTGTGAAAGGAAGATTTACTAGTAGCAAAGGACACAGAATGTCATACCGAAAAGTCACAGGGCAAAGAGAAGAACCTCTTGTCTCTGAACTGTCCAAAGATAAATGTTCCTTTTTTGCTCAGAACAATGCTATATAACATACCTTTTGCTTCAGAAAACTGATGAATTCTTCACGTACCAGATGCAAAGAGGTAATAGGGTTTTGTTTTACACCCATGCAAAACTTGAGGGGGTGTTAAAGACAAAAGTTCAGGCCTAGAGAGAACACTTTTTTTCCTCTCCCTAATCCATCTGCCACTTGGCAGGAGAGCCTGTTTATTAATTGCTGTTATAATTTGAGGCCAACGTACTAATATGAGATGATGCAAGTGTAAGTGCTAACTTAGTTGTCAGAGACCAGCCTATTGCATTTGCAATCTTGTGCCCCAACACTTGCTACCTACTACACTTGGTTTCACTTTTCGGTGTTTTAAATATGCATTAGTCTTTTTAATAAGGTGATCACACTAAGATAGAAATCTGATTAATTTCAGCTGCTGGTACCAGTATTTTTACTTCAGTTTTCTTTTCCCTGTTAGGAGAGTGACTGTTGATACTTGAAAATGCAAAATAAAAGATAAGCATCAGTTTCTGCTGGAGAAGAGTCCCAACTCCTATGTGTCTTCTTTGTATTCATTAGGAAATACGAGCTAAGGAAAGTTCTCTCTCCAGACCTATGTACTACATTAGACAGCCAAGCAGTCAAAAAATTGCATCAATAGGTAGGCTGTAATATTACTGACTTTTTATAAATAGGTCTCTGCAGGAAGATTATGAACAGGAAATAGCAGAAATTTAGCAATGAGGTAATAGTACCTAAACCTTTGAGGATGATCTCATTTGGGATTGTTCTACATTCATGTTAGAGATTTCCATTAGTAACTAAACCCTGCTTTTAACACAAGTATTTTTGACTAATGAAAAGACCCAAATAAGCCAAAGTGGTATTATAAACTATGTTTTTGTATGACTTCATGGTAAGATGATAGTTTGGAATAAATAGGTCTTAATGATGTTTTTAATTGAAAACATTACTGCTAAAGTATTCTTGTAATTTAGATAAATTGTAATAAGAGTAAAAAAGCAAAAACAAAGTTGAAATCATACTAGTCTTCACAAGCCAAAATCTATTGTTGCGTTTTCATTCAGGTTTCTTCATCATATGTATAATTTCCTTAATTTTCCAGAGTAGATCTGTCGCTACATGTAAATCTTTATTCCATCTATCTCTTTAACTGACATTTTGTCTTATTTCTACAATCTGAAATCTTGAAATGAAAATCTGAATTTTCAAACCGCTCTGTATAACAAAAGAAAATATAAGTTTGTGGCACTGCTGATACCTGAGAATTGCTGGCAGGAGCATGGTAATGCTTTACCAGTACAGTCTTTGATCATCTTATGTATTGAATTAAAAGCCTTTTTATTTTGGTATTTGCTATTGACAATAAAATGGCCTTCAATTTTAATATCAGTCTTTTTTTTTTTTTTTTATTATGGATAACCTTTAACATAATGTGTAGATATATTTGCAGGGGAAGATTTACCAGGGGTGACATCAAGGCTGCTGCTGGTCCGGTGGGAGAGTGTGGAGCTGTGTGGTGCTGCGGATCAGTGCTGTGCTGGCAGACACGCCTCTGCTGCTGCACGGTGCCAGTTCTCCATTTCCAGTGAGGAGGAGAGAGGAAAGTGGAGCTCCAGCAGAAGAGGGGCAGAAGCGTCTGTGTCGGCTCAGCAGCCAGCCGAGGAATGCCGCAAGTGTCTTTTGGCCCTGCTTTGCTAACCAGATTGGTGAAAAATACGGTAACAAGACTTCAGTGGCAAATAGCTAGGATTTGGTAAAGTTTGCAGAAAATCATTGTCGTGTTTTACCAGACAAAGGGCAGGAACCTTCTGGGTATTTTTAAACAGCTGTGTAAATACTGTCATTGCTCAGAATATGGCCAGGGAGTGTAAGTTCTGCACATTAAGGCAAATATTTTAGTTAATGGCTTCCAGCTGGCAGTTTCCCATTCTTTCCATCTGACTTGCCGCGATAAAGGCTGGCATTGTCCGTGGCCCCGCGGCGCTGGGGCCTCCCGTGCCCCGTGGTGTCTCCGGCTGTGTGGCTGCCACGGGTGGCTGCGACGCTTTGTGGCTGCGCTCCAAGGGTTCCCCACCACCCGTCCCAGCCTTCGCAGCTCAAACAGGGCGTGCAGAACAAGTGGTGTCTCCTGCCCTGGTTTTATGAAGTTTTTTTTCTGAAATAGTTGAAATTTGCACCCTAGGGAGACTGCTCTTTGTGCAGGTGGGAAGAACACAATTTTGGGGGGGTGAGTTGCAGGCTTTTTTGTTTTGGGGGTGTTTTTTCTTGGAGTATGTGAGGTATGCGGATCAAAATTAGTTCGGGAGTATCGTCGTGATGGGTAGTACTTGCCCGCTGAATAAACAGGCTGCTGGCTGCCAGATTTTCTTTCCAGTCCTGTGGGCCAAGGGTTTCTGTGGATGCCTGCCTTCCTCAGAGCTGAGCGAAGGCTCTTGCCCAGACCTCTCAAAAGCTGCAGCTGGTGGAAACCTCTTCCTTTCCCCGCTCACCCGCAGAGGGGACGTTGGGGTGCCGGTGGGGTGCCAGGGCAGCGTTACGCTGTGCTGATGCTGCTCTTGTTCGTTGCAGCCGGGACCCCCAGCTCTCCTCGCCGCCCCTCGGAGCGGCATCGGGCCTCCATCCCAGCCATCGCACGGGGGCAGGTAGGTGAGTTTGGGCAGCTCCGGGTGGCAGCAGGGCCAGCCACTCAGTCCCGTTACCCGTGGCGTGGGTGGGTGCCTGGATTTGTCGCCGATTTTGGCCAAAACCCACCAAAGGCGCTAGGGGAGGGAGGGAAGGGAGGTGTGTGCACTGCAGGCAGCCCCAGCTAGGCCCTGCGGCCCAGCTTTTCCCCTCAGGAGCCCGTGGAGGCTGGCGGCCGGCCCCGAGCCCCGCGGCCGGGCCTTCACGTTGCCCTCCGCGCTGACCGCCATGGCGCCCGCCGACCTTCTCAACATGGCGGCTCCACGGCCGGGAGCCGCCCCTCCGCTGCCATTGGTCGGCGGTGCGCGGCGGAGCGATCCTATTGGCCGCGGGGCGGGGAGGAGCGGCGCGCGGGCGTGTGTGTGTGGCGGAAGGCGGCGGGGCCGACCGGGGATGTGGAGAGCGGGCATGGCCGCCGGGGATGGTTTGGGCCCGGCGCTGCGGGCCGTCACCGAGCAGGTGCAGCAGGCGGCAGCGCGGAGGCCGCAGGTGAGGGGCGGCGGGGCCGCCCGCCGGGGCGCGGAGGAGGGCCGGGGTCGCGGGAGGGTGCCCTTACCCCGCCGGGGGTAGGCCCGTTCGCCATGGCGGCAGGTCCTCCGTCACCATAGAGACGGTGCCCGCATCGTGAGGGCAGGTCCTCCGTCACCATGGAGACAGCCCCCCATCGCCACAGAGACGGGCCCACCGTGGAGGCGGCTAAGTGTTCCCCCCAGCGAAGGAGATGGGACTCCATCATCGTCCTTAGAGATAGGCCTCCCCCCCCACATAGGGACCGGCCCCCCATTACCGCGGAGGCCGCCCTGACCCCCCCTCCATGGCAGCCTCAGGCTGTGGGGTGACCTGAGCTGGGGCTGGGGGGCCTGGCTGGATGCTGCAGGACACTGGGGAGAGCTTGGGGCAGGTTGGAGCCTCCCCCGGACGTCCCCCTCACCCTCTGGTGCTTCTGCAGGGTCTCCCGGCTGTGCAGCCACGGCTGGTGGCTGTCAGCAAGACGAAGCCAGCAGAGATGGTGATCGACGCCTACAGCCACGGGCAGCGCAGCTTCGGGGAGAACTATGTGAGTTGGTTGGGCCCCACGGGTCTGCGAGTGGGCCCCCACGCCAAAGGCAGGCACCAGCCAGCCCAGCGTGTGTGGGGAGCTAGCCTTGGTTATAGCATCAGGCTTCTGTCCCTGTGTTTGAGGCACACAGTGGTCCCAGGAACATGCATTCCGGAGAGACCGTTCTTATGGTGCAGGCACGTCTGGTGTGGTTTTAACGAGAGACTGTCTTGAATTCTCCTAGGTTCAAGAGTTGCTAGAAAAGGCATCAGACTCCAGAGTAAGTACACAGTTCCTTATATGTTCTTTCTCCCTGTATAGCTGTGTCCTGAGAGCTGTTCAGCAGCAGTCCTGGTTTTTGTTAGGGATTTGGTAATGGAGGCTGTTTGATCCTTGTCTTTTCAGATAAATGGTGGGGTTATTCTTAGCTCTTTGCCTCTGCTCCATTCCCCCTCCTTGCCTTGCTGGCTCCAGAGGGTTCTGTGAATACGTGCGCCTTAGTTGTAAAGTACTTGTCTGAACAGTGCTTTACCTTTTGTGCTTTCTGTTGTAGGAGATACACAGCCTTAATTTCAAAAAAATGGTAACACTCAGTTTGGGGAAAATATTATTTTATGACTGTTCAGTTACAAAAGACCTTTGCCTTCCCTGCTCACCTTGTAATGTTCTGCAGCCGCAGCCCTGTTCCTCTCCAGACTGTGAAGCAATCTCACTACACATCACAAGCACTGCTTGAGCTGTGTCTTTCAGGGTAAACAAAAGAAGATTGGGTACCTGGTATTTTGTTTGTGGGCAAACTAAGGCTTAAGTACTATGTGAGGGCGAGGGAATTGTCTTTCAGACCTAACTGTTCCTCTCTGCTTTTAGATTCTGTCCTCTTGTCCAGAGATTAAGTGGCATTTTATTGGCCATCTGCAGAAAAATAACGTCAACAAGTTGATCGGTAAACTCTATTTAATTTTATGTGCAGTGGCCCTGTGGGCAATAGTCTTCCAATGTTCAAATAATAACAACCTCCATGTACATTAACTCACCAGTGCCTGTCTCTGTGAGCGAGCTGAGTTGTAGGTACAAAAATTTCTGTGCCAGCAGAATTGCCTTCAGCTTGTGTTTCCTCCCCAGCTGTCCCTAACCTGTTCATGTTGGAAACAGTGGATTCTGTGAAACTGGCAGACAGAGTCAACAGCTCGTGGCAGAAAAAAGGGTCGTCTCAGAAGCTGAAGGTCATGGTGCAAGTTAACACGAGTGGAGAAGACAGTAAGTGGCTTTTTCTGATGATATGCAGGTTTGTCCTGCTGACTTGACAGAAACAACCTGAATGGGATGGGTTGGTTTGAGCTCCTAAAGTGTTTATCTAAGCTAGGATGAAACTTGCTCCTCTGTTAGCTTCTGCCTGGCTGCAGGGAGAGGAGGTCTCTGGCAGAGCTTGGCACAAATCTCTCTGCTTTTTGCCAGGTAAGCATGGCCTTCCTCCCGGAGACACCACAGCTGCTGTGGAGCATGTCATCAACAAGTGTCCAAGCCTGGAATTTGTGGGGCTGATGACAATCGGCAGCATTGGGCATGACCTTAGTAAGGGCCCAAATCCTGACTTCCAGGTAAGATTTTCTAGAAGAAAATGTCAACTGTTGGCTGGCCTCCTGTTACAGTCTGTCTGTCCCAGCCGCACCAGTATGCTGTCAAGCGGCAAGTCTGACTGTACATTGTCAGTAGAAACCCCTTGTTCAGAGCTCTGTGAAGTATCGGTGTTAATGCAGCTGTGAGGCTCATTTCTGCAGAGGTCAGGTGCCCATATGTATGTGGTTCTCTGAAGCTGTAGCCAGGGTATTGGGAGGGGCACCTTGTGCAGCAATTACTGTCCTGGATCCTCTGGTCCTGCTTTCAGATGAGGTTTCAGTCAGCCTTCCTTCACACGCTGTGTGCACAGGGCTGCATCAGGCAGAGGAACTGGGTCTGCGTTCCTCGTCTGTCATGCTGGTGTGATAATTGGATATCTTCAGAAGATGTGTAGACTTGTAAGTACCTGTGTTGTCAGTAACGTAGACTGTAATGGGAAATCTCCAGGTGCTGTTACGGTGCTGCAGAGCAAGCTTCAGTGGGAAGTGTGGGAATTTCACATTCTGTGTGAAGGAGACTTCAAAGAAAGGCAGAAATCGTGATCTGTGAAACCCTGTAACAGAGCTGGCATGGCTGTCAAGTATGTGATCCTCTCCTCTTTCCTCCTCCCTTCTAGATGCTGCTGTGTTTGCGGCAGGAAGTGTGTGAAAAGCTCAATCTCCCCCTTGAGAAGGTGGAGCTGAGCATGGGCATGTCCACAGACTTCCAGCATGCAGTAAGTCTGGTTTCCTTCTGCCACCCTTTCTCTCAGGAAACAAACGTACCAGCACCAGCAGTAGGCAACCCAAAGTCCAGCCCAGGTGTCATTCAAACAGGCCTCTTAGGCCTCCCCTTGGCTGGAGGTACTGATGGTGCTGTTCCATGAAAAACATCTCTCCTGGACCTGGGATAGAGTTCTGGGGTTCAAAACAGACCCTAGCTGTAGCTGCAGATGGCAAGTATGTGGGGAACCATCCTTCTGTGACATGGCGAGTGGACTGTGTTGGCAGGTGTGGGTGGCAACCCTGCCCTGAACTCCTCCTTTCTGTCTCTTTGTAGATAGAGGTTGGATCCACAAACGTCAGGATTGGAAGCACTATTTTTGGAGAGCGAGATTATTCCAACAAAGCAGTTGATGGCAAGGCCCCTGCTGAAACTAAAGGCAAAATGGAGACCTTGACAGCGCAAGGTCATTAGAGGGGAAAAAAAGTGGCCTCAACAGAGGACAGATGATGGGAGACCTCACTATGCATTCTTACCTCCCTCTGCGTCGGTACCCGATCATGATGGTGAGAGTGAATTCCTCGTAACAGAACAGAGGCCAGAAATGCCTCATAATTTATTGTGATTATAGAGTACCCATAGAAACTGGAAATTTTAATAACCAACAAATTATAAGAAAATTTATGGTTGAAAGTGACTGTGGTATCTTGGCTCCTTCAGGGTCATTAAGAGCAGTGACTTTTGGATAACTAGGTTGAACAAACTAAATACTTGTCAGGATGGAGTTGCTAATGAGCAAGATGTATCCGCAGCAGTGTCGGTGACTGTGTTTTCACTGAGGACTAAATTCTTCATTAAACAAGTTATAATCTTGCCAGAGACCTATAAATGTATCCCCAAATAAAAGTTTTGCACGTGGTCACTACTGAGGGATGCTTACATAGAAACTGTGATAGAGACACACTGTGACGCTGGAGAGACTATATCCATTTAAACAGAGGACAAATAGCAAGCACACAAGGATGGATAAGGAACACAGTTGCCTGCGTGAATTCATGGCGTAATGTTTTGGATGCAGATCGTAAGTGTGGGAGTGTCTTTTCAGCTGAATTTTGTATTTGTTCTTTTCAGGCTGGCAGTGCTAACTTTTCCCATTGGTTCCGTGTCTGCTCAGGTCTTCTGGGATGCTTTCAACCTTCCCCTCTTGTGACGTGTTGTTGCGAGTTATTTTCATCCTGCGTAGTAGTTTTTGACACTGCAAGTTCTTTTTGGTCAGAATGGGGCTTTTCAGCAAGGTCCTTGGTCTGTCAGCTTGCTGTTGCTTTCCAAGGCAAGACACTTAACCATTTGATGCTTCCACCATCCTGTCTGCATCTGTATGAGGATAATAGTACTTGCTTGTCTCACAGGGCAGCAGTGAGGTTTGCTAGAGGCCCTTCAGGAAAAGCACTTCAGAAAGTTAGTGTTATCGTTCCATGCGTTCTAGGTTCCTGAAAAAAGTCCTGTTGCCACTGACAGAGCTTCTAGGCTATGTCTTAATATCTTAAGCGCTGGTCTAGCTGTCGCTTCTCCTGAAAGAGGGAAACGAGACTCTCTCACTGCAGTAACTGTTTCATTCAGATGTGAGCAGAAGTTCCTGCATTGTCACGTGCTATTTGGCCAACGGTAGCTATGGCAAGTCTCTCTTGTAACCTGTGTTACAACTACATTTTGGGGCTTTTGTGTGCTGCTAAGAGGAGGAGACATCGGTTGCCAGCAGAAACATCCTTCCCAGGCTTTTCTCTGTGTGCGTGTGGTTAAATCTAGCTGTTGGTTTTATTCTCTGACTATTAATGCTGAATGTAAATGAAAAGAGTCAACTCTAACACCAACCTGTCATAGCTACACGGTTTAGAAGCAACATGCAGTCTGAGCTGCCCTCCTCGGCACTGCACCATGTGTTTTTTCATAGTCTATTAATAAAAAGTGGTGAATTTTAATACCATCTGTGCCAACTATAAAGCTATTAAAGATGTTATTTTTATGTTCCAGCGTTGTGAATAAACGCCATGAGTTGTCGTTGAAGCTATTTCCCTAACCTGGAGCTGCTGTTGAGCAAGACTTGCTTGTCTTGGGATGGAGGGAGGAGGGTGGTTTGAAAGACAGCTGAGGCAGAGCTGGCAGAGAAAGTGAAGCTTTTCTTTGATCAGAAGAGGAAAAAAATAGCTGCCGCGTTGGGCGAGATGTCAGATGGTGTGAGCTATTTCTGGAGAAGCCCTCTGGGTGGCACTGCTCCCCAGGTCCGGGGCAGGGTTCCTGGTCCACCAAAGGAGGAACAACAGCTCCTCGGTACGGCTCAATAATGAGTCTCAAAAAGAACTCTTATTTCCTATCTGATGGCTGAAGTGAATCCCTTCTACCTCTCTCTTCCCCGAACTTCAGCACCACGCACTGACCACAGATCCTCGTGTTCACAAATTTCACAACTTTAAAAGCCTTTTGTTTATTTTACAGAACAAAGTCAGGACACCCATTCTGTTTGAATTTGATTCTGACGTGCAAAGACTGCTGGTGTCCCTGCAGTGTTTGTTTGCTACTTGTAAAATATTGGCTAGAGCTCTCCATAGCAAATGAGGAACAAAAGTGATCTGCTACCTGAGCTTACAGAGCTAGCCCAGCCCTGGAGCAGGTGGTTCTGAGCCTGAGGGGGTGATGGGGGACCTCTTCTCTGCTCACCCCTTGCTGACGGCCCTTTCTCACCAGCCTGCGGTTCCAAAACCAGCTGTGCTGCCGCACTTTCTGTTCGAGCACGGAACAGCAGAGCAGGTTTACATTGAGAATTATCTTGCACTGTGGCTCACCTCCCCTCTTGCTTTTCCTCTCTCAGGCATTTTGTGTTTATTTCCTGAGTTGAACCTGGATGCTAGCCAAGCTTAATGAAGTAGTAAATGGTGTAAACTGGGAGGCGAGTGCACACCAGTGGATGTGGGGCAGGGCGAGGCTTGTCCTGGCTTCCGTGCCCTGGAGCTCTGGCTCGGCACAGCAGTATTTTAGGAGCAGACTGGCTCACAAAAGCGTGTGGTCTTCTGTTTTTCTGATCTCCCTGCATACCGTCTGCTAAAACATTTAAGGTTCCATCAGCTTTGGTGGTGGCCTCCTGTGTGAGACCGTGGCTGAGCTGCGTGCATCTTGGTGGTTCTGGAGAGCCGTACCACGTGGTGCTGGGGATGTTCTCGGCTGTGGGACACATCTCCCCTCCAGCCGGGCTGTGTCTGGGCTGCGCAGCTGGCCTGCGGGGAGCAGCTTGGGTGCTGTGCCTGAACGGCAGTGCCGGCTGCAGCTGCGGTGGCCGGTGTTGGGCTGTGACAAGGCGCTGGAGAGGAGAGCAGCATAAGCTTCTGCTCCCTTCCTCTGCAGCTGTTTCTCTCACCCATCCTGCTTCCAACTGGCTCTTTTCTTCTGACTGCCTCGTCCCCGAGAGCTTTATCCTGCTCCTCCTGTGGCTGAGCCTCCCAGAAGCCGGTGCAGCGGGCAGTGCCCGATGGCACCTTCTGTTCCTCCTTGAGGCGCCCACTTTGAGCCCAAGCCGGGAGGGTGCAGAGCCGCCGTGTCGGTGACGCCGGACACCTGTCCGAGGGGAGCAGAGCGCAGACCACCCACTCCTTCCGCAGAGGTCACCCGGCAGATGGTAACTGTTGGTCACTGGAGTGGAGCCAACGAGTTGGAGATGAAAGGCTCCCTGGCCTCTTAATGAACCACTCCCCGCGCAGGCACCTTGGCCCCCTGCAACACAAGCTTTATTTACATCTATTAAAAGCACTTGGCCGGTTTATTGAAGCAGCAGTGCTCTCACTCCCCACTCCTCGGGGCAATGTCACTGTCAATATTTGCCTTGGAGGAATGCATCCAGCAGATGAAGGCTTGTTTTGCAGCCAGAGAGGGACGACTCCTCCCTCGTGACTTGCAGCCCTTGCTGCTGGCTGATGGCGCAGGCGCCGTCACCTCCCGGAGCAAAGACATGGCCCTGGGTTTCCCAGCAGTCCCTGGAGGTGACCCTTGTTTCCACACTGTCCCTTGGGTGGGGGCTGGCCAGGCTGACCCCCCCAGAGCCATGCCGGCACACGGAGCAGGACTTTGCATGCGCTATGGAGCAAAACTCTTCCCGAGGGCTTGGGGAGCATCTGTGGGCAGACTTGGCTGCCCCTAAAAGGAATAAAACCGTCGATGATGCTGGACGGGCTGATGTGCTGCTGCTTCTCCTTTCCTGGCTCCTGAGGAGATGGGCTAGCTGCCTGAGGCCATCCTCATCCTCAGGGAAGCGCCGGTGCCAAAGCAGCAGCCTCTCCTGTTAGAGGCACTCTCTGAAGTTGCTGAGGTCCGCAGGGTCTGGTTACCTGTTAGGTGAGAGTCCAGGCATCTTTCGCTTCCCTTCTTCCACAAAGCCAGGCTTGATTTATTTTTTTTATCAGATAATATCCTTTGTGTTGCAAAGTATCTGGAGCCGAGCTTGGCCTCCCTGCCAAATCGCAGCGCAAGCTGGGTGCACGATGCACACAGCAGATGTGCAGGGAGGCGGTGGGTGCCAAGGCCAGCTCTGCGAGCGGGGAGGACTTGGAGGGACACGAAAGCCTCTGCTCCCCGATGTGGGGCACTCAGGGCCGTAGCCAGTCCTGGTCCCGGTGCTCAGCACCCCGCCGTCTGCGGGCAGGCGCAGGGTGCTTAGCTTGCATGAGAAAACCAAGAGATTTGGGTCAGTTCTCTGCTCTGCCTCAGGCTCCTGCTGCGGCCAGGGATGCTGCGGGCAGGTGAGAGCCCGGGGATGGCCGGGAGCAGCTTGACTGGGAGGCAGAGCCCGCTGCAGCCTTTCAAAGTGGAAAGCGTGTTTATTTCTGGGATATCGGGTTTCCGGCAGGAAGGCCGGCAACTGCCAAGGTTTTTATTGGATCCCAGTGAAAGGAATTTAGAGAGTCCCGTGCTTGTTGTCTTTCCCTGTGCCTGCAGTGGTTAAGGAGCGTTCTTACCTTTGAATGGGAGTGAGGGGCACTGGGATTTGGCATCCGGCACCGGCAGGTCCACGGTGATGGAGTTTCAAACAGGTTGCCTTGTTGTCTCCCAGGCAGGAGGCATCAGGAGGGGTCAGGGCTGGGAAAGCACGGAGAGGGGCTTGGAACTAGTTGAAAGAATCTGAACTCCATTGGGCCCGGAGCATGTGGGAAGTGTTGCTTGAGCTCCTCTCCTTGTAGCGGGGCTGGGGCCGGGTTTTTCACATTTGTTACTAGTTTGGACAAGGTTTTGACTGTTCTTGGAGGTAATTTTATAGGAGATTGAAATTCTGAAGACCACGTACAGTGGCTTGATTGCTTCAATGTGTCGTGGAGACAACTCCAGAGCTCTGACTGCCCTTGGATGCTGCCAGCACTGGCCAACATCCTCCAGGGCCTGAGATCCATGCCAAGTCCCGTTCCTGTCCACACACGGGGAGCTCTTGGCTTAATGCTGGGGTTTCCCAGGGCCCCCTCTAGCTCGGCTGTAGAGCCGCTGCCCTGAGGAAGGGGATGAAGAGGGGCAGCGGCTGTGGTTTGGATCAGAGCCAGAGCTGCACTCGGTAGGAACAGGAGTGCGAGCAGCTCCCTGGCTCTCCCTGCAGAGAAGAAATGAAATGGGCCATTAAGGCAACACCAAATAACCCGAGGGTGAGAGTGGTCTGGAGCAGCAGGGCCACCCACGGCGAGGTGCGAGCCTGGGCTCTGCTCGAGGTCCCTCCAGCCACTTGGTGCGGCAGCATTGGGTCATTCCCTCAGGGACGAGCTGCTGAAATCTTGTGTCTTGCTTCCAACTCTTGCGCTGATGGGCACAGAGGCAAGCAGTGCTGCACGGTGGCTGCTAGGGTCCTTGCAAGTGCTGGAGTTCTTGGAGACGAGGATTTCTTAATTTAGGGCTTGATCCAGCAAAAGAAGGTGGCTGAGCCCTGTGCACTGCGGCATTCGGGATCACGTCCCTCTTTGGTGCTAGGTTTGGTGTGCTGTGAGTGCCTGCGGTCTAAATCGGATGTCAGACAAGCAGTCTCTTCTCCACGTTGGTGGGGACACCCGGGGAGAGCAGCGGGCTCCAGCCTGCAGACTCATCTTCTCCAGAAGAAGGAGGGAAAACCACTCTTGATTTTGGCAATGTTTAAAGTGGGAGGCACAGCTCACCATTCTGGGTTTTGGGAGGGGTTTCATGCTGTGCAGATGCTCACAGGATCTCTGAGCGGATACTGGACACAAGCGGTTTCCTGTTGCTCTTCCAGCTTCAGCTGCAGGGTCTGGGACCAGCATCCTGCAGTGCTGAGCACGGGAGGGTAATTTCTGCAGTGGAAATTTTGCTCAGTGGAAAAAAGGAAAAAAAAAAAGGAAAAAAGAAAGAGGGAAGATGTGGGTACGCTGCTGCTGATTGTTGGTTTTTTTACTAACACGATGATGCTGGTCTCCAGGGCTCTGGGGTCCTACGACCCCTACAGGGGTGCGACAGGCCACAGAAGAGCCCTTGGGGCTGTGCTCCTTGTCCCTGCCTGGCTGGAGGCAGCAAGCGCCCGGGCAGGGAAGAGATGGAATTGAGGCAACCACTGGTTAAGCGGCTAACGAGCTGTGCGGGAACTGGGCTGCTTACACTCCCAAACAAAAGCGCATGTGGAAACAGCTTGGGAGTGTGTGCTGATGAGTATCTCCTCTTTCCGACGCCCACTGCCACAGCAAGTTGTATTTATTTGGAGAAAGGAGTAAATTTCTTTTCCCCTCCAGGAACTATTGGTCCTGGGGAGAAACCACATTCCCAGAGTCATCTCTTGTCGTCCTTCCATGACCCTCTTCCTCCGCTCCCTGGCACGAGGTCCTGGAGACTTCATTGCCTGCTTTTGATCCCTTCTGGTTTGAAGCTGTGTAAGCCGTGGCCTCAGAGACGTCGAGCCCCGGGGGGAGACAGGGCCGGGGGCAGCGCAAGAGGCAGCGGGGACGTGGGAGGGGGGGAGCGGGAAGGAAAATATTGAACTTGGTGTGAAAACCAGTGAAGCAAACGGGGAAGGCAAAAAGGGAAGAGTGTTAACTGCAGAGCGGAGGACGGGAGGGGATGGAGCGGTGTGACCACGAAGGCAACTGTGTGAGTTTGTGCAGGGGGTTCCTCCGGGGTCCCAGGAGGCGGTGGGAGGGCTGGTGGGGCCACGTGTGTGCGCCCACCCTGGATGCAGCACCTTGTACTTGTCGCAGCTGGGATGCTACAGCGAGGCGTCGCACCATACGGACCACGAGCTCCAGCCCTCCCTGCTGATGCCCAGGGCTTCAAGGCAGGGCCGGAGTTTCTCGCCCTCGGGGAGGATGCTCTGACCCACGGGGGCCGTAGCCCGGGGTCCCTGGGGGACCCCGCGGCGCTCCAGCCCCTGCCCACGGGGGGAACTCGAGCTCTCTCCCACGCAGGCTCCAGCTTTCCAGGTCCGCTCCGAGCTCCAGCCCCTGCCCACGGAGGGGGGGGGACGGGGGACGGGACTCCATCTCTCTTCCACGCAGGCTCCCCTTGCGTTCCCTTAAAC
>NW_010972598.1:10853653-10864530 GCF_000737465.1 Haliaeetus leucocephalus | reverse complement strand
GGGGGGGGCTGGAACAGCGGGGAGACCCCCGTATCCCCCACCCACGGCGGCGGGTACCGCTCCCCGGAGCCGCGCTCCCACGGGCGGGCAGGTGCTGGTGGGGCTAAGGGAGATGGGGTGGGGGGAGGCAAAGCCCTGCGGTGTCGGGGAGCGCAGCGCAAACGGTGACTTTTTTCACGTATTTTGTCACTTCGGAAGGGAATCCGTCCCAACAGACGCGTTGCTCGGTTCTGCATAACTTTGTTTAAATTGCGTGAAAGCGGGGTGTTGCGGCTCTAGAATAACGGAAAGGACCCCACTCTCCCTACGGCGCGGCAGCAGTGTGGGCTTAAAGTGTGGACGTGAGCTGGAAATCCAGGAAACGGGCTCCTTCTCCACGCTTCCCTCCGCAGGGTTTGCTGCCTGAGTGCTGGGAAGGATGTTTTTGTTTGAAAGTGGAAATATTTGCTGAAAAGAGATCGGGAGCAGGGAGCGGGTTTCGGGTTTGCGCAAAGGCTCTACAGCTGCCGCTGGCTTCCTAAAAACTTCCTCGCACCCTCGGTGCCGGGGAGGGTTGGGGTTTCGGCCGACGCTGGCAGCCGGCACGCCTGCTCGCTGCAGCAGCGGATTGCAGGGTTTATTTATAGCTCCGGAGGAGATGTTTGAATTAAAATCTGGTTTGGAAGGCAGGGCCGGCAGTGCCGTTGCTGGAGGGAACGTCACTTTTGCCCGGAGTGTTGTCCCGTGAGGGCGGCCGTGCCTGCTTGCCCGCCCGCCCACGCGAGCATGCCCACGGCCTCGGCTCTCCACCTTCTGCTTCTCGGGTGGGTTTTGTCGGACGCTGCGGAGGATTGGGGCTGCGCAGGGCTGGGCTGGGGGCTGCCGTGCTCCTGGTCCCGTCCACTCTCACGTGCTTGAACCCGCTCGGTCGCGTTGCCGCTCACGCACCGGAGTCGCTGCTATTTCTAAGCATCTCTTGGTTCTCCATGTGCTGTGCCGCTCGCTGCAAAGGGGCTTCGTTTTGGGGTGACGATGTCTGCTTTGTGAAAATGGGGTGGCTGTGAAGGGCACCCAGCTGATGCCACCGTCCCACACGTGGAGTGTGGCCGTGAAACACGCCTGTGCTGCGTGGATGCCACGAGCAGGGTCTGAAGTGCGACGGTCGTAATAAAAGCGTAAATCATCCTGGAGCAGCAGCTCCGATGTGTGTCTTGGGTTTCCCTTGGTGGGGGGACGGTGGGGGGCTGCAGGGCAGGTGGAGGCTGGGCTCTGCAGTCACACTCTCCCTTGGACAGGCTTTGCTCTTCATTTCTTTCCTCCTACGGCCCTTTCTTTTACGTCAGCCCCTCACAAATACCCATGGGGATGAGTCCTTTGTCAATCTGTATTTGGGAAAAGCATCCGATTAGTTGCCTGCTCTGGTACTTTCTCCAGTGTGAGCGAGTGTGACCGCAATGTTGAGCACGAGTCGAGCCCCACTGCGGCCCCGAGCCGGCAGAGCCGCCGAGGAGGGCTGTGTCCGGTGGGACAGGGCGGTTTGGAGCCGTCCGTGCCAGGGCCGGTTCCCTCGGAGGGGCTGGGATGACTGTGCAGAAGCATTAGGGCATTACACGATCCCACTAAAACGTGACATGAAACCTACAGGCGTAGGCAGAAACCTACAAATATGCGGTGACCCTGGGCTCTGCTCTCGTGCAGTAAACATGATTTATTCTAAACCCTTTCCAGATGGAACAATCAAAACCAGAGACTCCGGCTTCAGGAGAGTCTCCTGGAGCCGCTGGGGTGCAGGCAGGGAGCGGAGGAGGCAGCAGGGCCTGGGCACGTGGCAAGAGCTGCACATGCCTTGGGGGACACCCCGCCGGGGACAGCCAAATTTGGAGCCCCACGGGTGAGCCAGGTCTGAGCAGGGCTCCTTTGCGTGCCCCAGGGATGCTCAGCATCACTCTTGTCCCAGTCGCAGGAAACACGTAATGTGTTTTGTGCAGAGCAACGCTTAAAAGCGGAGCCCTGTTCCAGTCTTCGTCCGGTCCGGCCTGGAAGCAGGCATGCATTAGCGCTAACGAGCAGCGCTGATGCTGCGCATGGGGGGAGGCTCTTCCCAGCAGCTGCCAGCTGCTGTCCCGGCCGCAGCTCCGGCCGCCTGGGCGATGGCTGGGGACACACGGGCGGCCGGAGGAGGTCTGCTGCCCTGCGGGTCCCTCACCCCGGCTCTCATTTGGCTTTTTCCCACACTCTCGGTTTACTTCTTTATTTATCTTTAATTATTAGGCCTGCGCTGAGGAATCCAAGGCTGCCTCTGTGGCAGCTGCTGCTTATTTACCCCCCACGCCTGAGAAACACTCGCTGGCATCGCAGCCTGCGGATGGGCAGAGCAGGGGATGAGGGACGAGGGATGCCCGTGGCACCGGGAACCTGCCCTTCAGCCAGCGCCGGGCTCGGCCGTGGCGTCCCGGCATCCCGGGGGACGTGGCAGTTTCTCACGGCGAGCCGTCTGCTGAGTGGAGCCGCAGCTCCTTTTCTCTTCCCTCGGCCCCTCGCAGGGATCGCTGCTTTGGGAGAGAGCAAACCAGTGCCCGCAGATGTGGAGCTGCAGAAATTAACTCCATGTGGGGAAACCGTGGTGGCAGGGAACAGACCCGGTACGGCCAGGGGTGCTGGGAACCGGCGGCCCTGCTCCATCCTGGTGATGGGTGCGATGGCCGGGGCCATGGCCCTGGAGCCCCTGGAGCTGCGGGATAGTGGCAGGACAGGGAGACCGGGCGTTTCGGTTCTTGCCTAAATATCCACAGCCGTGCCGGCCATCTCCTGCCGGTCTTTGGTCCTACCTGAGAAACTCGTGCCCTGGGGAGACCTGCAGCCAGTGGGTATGGAGTGGCCTGCCGGGACCCGTGCAGGCAGAAGTGCTGCCTTCATCACGGAGCAGGGAGTCGGCATGGGGACATGTGTGGGGTCCGGCTAGCAGGATGATGCTCACAGGGGTGCGATATCCCCGTACAACCCCAGCAGACATTACAAGGCGTGTGTTCTCTGACACCTGCCCCATTTTATACCTAGAGGTTAATTCTTGCCCCCAGCTCGTCGCAGGGAGGAAGGAGGGATACCAACCCTAACAGACTGGCTTGTCACCCCTTTTTGACTCGTAGCGCTGCAGAACTCACCCGGCTGCAGCTGTCTCAGCAGAGTTTGCACCGATGCAGCTTGGGGCACAGCGCTTCCCCCAGCCCCTCCATCGTGGTCCAGCCTCCCAGGACCGTGGTCTTCCCGTGGTTTGGGGCTGGGGGGTTTGGCACCTCTCGGGGACATCCCTCCGACGTGACTGCGAGGTGCTGGGGCTCTGCAGACATGTATTAACAAGGCTTTAATTCCCTCCCCCTCCAGCTGACCCCTGTGCTAATCACCTAATGGAAAAAGCACTGTATCCCTAACGAGACGCAGATAGCTGCGCCGGCCGCGGCCAGCCCTGCTGTCACACGGGCGGGAGCCCAAACCTCTTCCAGATGTGGAATCCCAGCACAGGCCTCATTTATGTGCACAGCTTGATTGCACTGAAATTACAGATTGTCTGCAGGGAATAGAGGGCTTTGACTTATGACCAATTTCCAGTTCTACTTGAACTCCCCTCTCCGAGGCTGGTTTATCCTGGGCCCTGCAGATGGTTTCTTTCCCAAACCTTTTTTCAGCTTTTATATTTGTTATTTATTGGGCTGCAGGTCCAGCAGATTTGGTTTTTCCAGGGGCGGTGAGTCGTGGTGCTGCCCGGTGCATCGGAGCACCCCGGCCCTGCTGCCCTGCGCCAGCTCTGGAGGTTTCGCCCTCTCTCCGGGGCTTATTTTTCCTGTGCTAACAAAAGCCGAGGGTTGGAACAATAATTTTCACCGTCCGAAATAGCCCGGCGTGACGCGAGGCTGGAGGCAACGCCCCGCGCACGTCGTGGGGAGGGGAAGAGCCCCCGAGCACCCAAACGAAGTGGGGAGGGGGTGGCCCCGGTGATGTTGGGGGGTCTTCAGCCCCATTGGGGTGGGAGCTGCAGGGTCCCTCTGGGATGCTGCCGCCACCAGAGCCCTTCCCAGTGCCGGAGCCCTCAGCACCTCTCGCCAGCCCTGGGGCCCCTCTTTTCTCTTCCTAAAATCCCTCTGCAAACCGGCGAGCTCTGCTCGGGGCGCAGCCTGCGCCGTATCTGCTGCGAGCATATGCTTTGAATTAATGCACTTGGAGAGCAAAAAGCATAGCCGGCCTCCCCGCCCCCACCGCGGCCCCCCCTTATTAACCTCCGTGACGCTGCCTGTGCCTTTCCCCTGCCTGCACGGGCTGGGGAGCCACCATCTCCCCGCGTCCTTTTTTGGTTGGGTCCAGAGGAAGTTTATTGTTTCAGCAGCCCAGTTTCTGGAGCCGTTATTTATCCAAGTGGATTCCAGCATGCTTGAAAAAACAATCTTGTTTTTTTCGGGTTTTTTGGCTCCTCTTTTTGAGGTGAAAAAAAGAAGAAGAAGGGATCTCTCTATCTCTCTGCCTGCAGCCTCCTGAGGTCCAAGCCCTGAGAGCCCCGGCGCAGGCGGGTTGGAGCAGGGATGCTGAACCCCTTCCAAGGCTGAATCCCCCCAGGATGGGAGGATGCTCCCTCCCGCCGCCCGTCCGCCCCCATCCCCACCACGCATCCCCCCATCGTTTCCGTTTGACTCGATGCTCCGGTCCTTAATCCCCGCATTGTCCAGAGAGACTTTTCCAGCCATCGCTCAATTAGCCGATTATTGTCCCAGTGGCGGGGCTGTCCCCGGCAGGCGACGGGAGCCCACCCACCCACCCACCGCTATGCCGGAGGGTCTCGGGGTGGCCGGGTGGGCTGAAGGCGTCGTTTCGGACGGGAGGATGCTGGAGTGGCACGAGGGCGATCGGGCGTCGAGGGCTGGGGGTGCGCGCCGGGCGCATCGCTCCGAACCCAGCTTGGGGGGTACCTCTTGGTGGGGCGTTTGCCGGTGCTGCCAAGGTGAGGAGTCCCAGCCTGGGCTGGAGCCAAGGCACGGCTGAGCGGCGGCTCTGGAGGAGCACAGCTGTGCTTTCATGGCCTGCCAAGCCTCCGGACGGCTGGGACATGGGGGCATCGCATCCCCTTTGGACCCCCGGCCCCATGCAGACCCCGGCGAGCATCTGGGGAGCCGCTGCAACCCCTGCCCGGCACGCTTTCCAGCCCACCGGTGGCAACAGCCACCTTGGCCATGGCGAGCCGGGGGGATTGGGGGGTAGCAGGGTTTGCTTCCAGCCCCCCATCCCCTTTCCCCCCCCAGCTGATCCCTCCTCCTGGCCAGGAGCAGGGGCAGCTCTTGGAGTTTGAAATCCAGCTGAGGGGTTTGGGTCCAGCTCCGGTCCTGCGTGCCGAGGGCTGGGTCCCAGCGTGGGGCCGTGCTGCCCCAGTGGGGCTCGGGGGCTGCTCGCCCGTGACCCCCGTGTGCTGCGTCGGGGCGGTCTTGCGGGCACACTTATTCCATTGTATTTTGGGGTTTCTGAGTTAATGTCCTGTAAGGGGATAATGCCGGGGACCCGCACATGGCTCTGCCGCATGCAGACACGCGGGAACGGAAAATCCTGTGGAGCCTGATGAGAACTTCCTGGAAAAAAAAAACAAAACAGAAAGCATTTTGGAACATAATATCCATAAAACTAGAGAAAACAAAATAAAACCATGTTTGAGGATGTGAGTTGTAACGGGGGTGCGTGACCTGGCTGGCTTCTACAGGATGGGGAGAAGAAGAGCCAGGGTGGCTACCCAGAAAAAGTTTTACCAGGAAAAAAACCTTTCAGTCAGATCGTTACTGTCAGTGCAATTTTCGTGCGCCGACCGCTCATTTTGGTCGAGGACCTCTTTTCCTTAAGGAAGGGCAGACCAGGCACCAAGCAGCGGGGTGTCGCAGGGGTGGGCAGTGCCCACAGCTCGGGGTCCCCCCACACCGTACCGGGTTCCCGGACATTCCCGTGCTCCCCAAGGGGCCGGTGGGTCCGGGGGTGGCTTCGCCCTTGGCCAAAGTACCCCACGGGGAGGGTGTCCCACAGCTGTTTTCCTGACCGTCGGCGGGCGGGTTGCTGGCCCGGCCGCCTGGCTGCAGATCACAGGGGAGGCCGATGGCATGGGGGCTGCGGGAGCGTTGCCTTTTAAGGCGGGGAGTTCTGTTTTTATGGCAGAGGCGCAGATGGTCCCAGGGGTCCGCGAACAAAGCGAGCATCCACGGCATCGGGGCTCAGCCCTTGGCGGGGGGGAACCGGGGACTGCGTTCTCGGCTGGGCGCAGCTCTCCGGTGTGCTGGCTCCCCGATGCAGGCGGCCGGCTGCCTGCTCTCTGCCTGCTGTGCTGGAGGCATGTCCGTGGTTGTAAACCCCTGCAAAGCCCATGCCCTGGGAGGAGGCTTTGGCGTAGCTGGGTCCAGCATGCCGGAGGTGCCCGGCCTCCCCCCTGCCCAAAGGCTCCGCGTGTCCTTGGCCATGCCGGGGACCCCCCTGCCACCCCGGGCCAGGGTGCAGGAGCAATCACAGGAGGTCTGAGACCGGAGTCTCCTGCGCTCATCTAGTTTCTGCGTTTGCAGGTCATGCAGCCCCACGGACCGTTTCAGCAGGGTCCGTCCTGCATCTCAACTTGGCCCCCAAGCCAGGGGGTTTCTGCTTGCCCTAAGCTTTAGCAGGGAGCCCCCGAGGTCCCCCCATGCGCGCGCAGCCTGCGGAGGCTTTGCCGGGTTGTGAAATCTGCTGCCGCTGGAATTAAAACCTTCTGGAGCCGTTGGGGCCGGCACGGCCTTGAGCAACAGCCCCCACCGACGACGTGACGGGGAATCAAGGCACGCCATGGGGCTGCCGTGCCCGGGAGCCGGGGCTGCTCCGGGAACGATGCTGCTCTGGGAGCATCCCTGCTGCCCCTCGCTCCGGGTGGGATCCCGGGGCTACGAGCGCCGTCGATCGGCACTGGTGCTCGCTGCTGCAGTGCTGGGGTGAGCCAAACCCTGCGAAAGCAGGGTCCCCGCAGGGAGGAAAGGGCGAGACATGGCCCTGGCCACGACGGCTCCGGCCGCCAGCGTGTGGAAGCAATTTGCAGGCTGGCGGGGCTGCCGGACGCTTCCGCTCCCTGCCGCCGGCCAGGTCGCAGGGCCCCACGGACACGGCAGTGCCCGGTGGCGGCTCCTCATTAGCACAGGATGCAGCACAAGGTGGGGAGGGGGGCTGCCCCCCAACCCTTCCATCCCCACCACCTTTTGGGGGTTTGGCAGCTGCCCCCCGCTGCAATGCAGCCCCCCACCCTGAGCCAGGTCCCGGTCCTGGTCTTGTCCGCTCCCCCGGCAGCCCCAATGCGGGAGCCCAGCCAGGGAGAACCGAGCGTGGCTGGTGACGGCTGCCACAGGCTGGGTGTTTGGAGGAGACGGAGCTCTGCAGCACACAGCCGCCATTCAGCCCCGCTGCAGAGCCTGCCCGTGTGTAAACAGCCCCGGCTCCGGCCCTCAATGAGCCCTTTTTTCCCCCGCGCCTCTCCTCTGGCCGGGGCTCCAGGGTGCCCTCCCGGCCCCGGCTGGCGGCTGCCCCCGCTCCGCTTTTGGATCACGTTTGCCGGTGGGAGCATCGCCGGTGCCCACGCGGCCGCCTGGGAGCTCCCGGGAAGAACCTCTGGTCCCCGAGAGCCAGCTCCTGTCCCCAGGCTGGGTTCTGGCTCTGCTAATTGCCACTGATGCGCTTTAATGAGCTTCTGGCTGAATTGTCGGGTGCTTGTGCCCTCCCTCCCTCTCCTGTTACCCCACAAGGGCCCCTTTGGCCAGCAAAGCTCTTTATTTTGGGATGAAATCTCAGTGCTGGGAGGCTCCTGGGATGGCCACAATGCCATGACCGCAGGGGGTCAGGCTGGTGGAGGGCAAGACCTGGGGGTGCCATGGGGTCCCCTCCTGGCTGCAGGTCCTCGGTGTGCCCTCTCAGTATGGGTGCTGGGGTGGGGATCTCATCGCCCGCGTGTGCAGCTCCTTGCACCCAGGCCCAGGTACAGGAGCGATGCCCCAAGAGCTGGCACAGCCCCGGGCACCTCCAGCCTGGTGCCACCATGCGTGTGGACCACGGCATGGGTTCCTGACACGGCCGTTGCATCCTATGTCCCCACTCAGCCGTGCAAGTCTGTCCCTGAGACTTCACCATCGCCACTGTCCCGGCGGGCACAGCCGGGGCTGCCACTTCTCATGGCAGGTCTGGCCGTCCCCACTCGCCCTCCAGCCCCGCAGGTCACCGGGGCACGGACGGGGGCTGCCTGGCAGGTCGAGTAACGGGGCTTCCCCTCTTCTTCTGCTCTTCCCACAGGCTGCTGAGTAACAACAAGATCACGGTGCTGGAGAACGGCTCCTTCTTCGGGCTGCGGGCTCTGGAGAAGCTGTGAGTGCCCGGTGGGCGGCTGGGGGGGTCATGGAAGGAGGGGTGGGCAGCAGGGTGCAGGCAGAGCTTCCATGGGGTGCGAGCAGGACGAGCGCCGGCAGCACCGTCTGGGTCCTGCTCCCGACATCGCTCCTGGGTGCTGCAGCGGGGTTTGCTGCTGGCACCCGCGGGCATCCCAGGGACCCCGGGAGCTATGCCGGGGCAGGAGGCAACAGGGGGGGCCGTGCTCTGTGGGGGCCGGTATGAAAAGCGACATTGTCCCCCTGAACAAAGTCAACTTTCTTATCTCTCCATGAAAGGCATCTCTATGGAGGGAGCTGTAATAAGGGGAGATTTATGGCCCCCATATGGGTTTGATCTGTAGGTATGCAGGAGCGGGGACCAGCGCACTGAGGGCGTTTTGTTCCCCACCGTGGCCCTGCGAGGGTCTCGTGCATTCCTGCGCCGAGCAGGGCCGGGTGGGCTCCCGCCGTGGGATGCTCACCCGGTGTGATGGTGGCCCAGCTGCCGGCGTCCATGGGCACTGTGCTCCGCAGCCGGCTTCTTCCCTGGCATCCTCTGTGGCACACGGTTGTGGGTTCCCCTTCTGTTGGGTGGCAGGTCCCTGCCCCGCAGCGCCTGGCCTCACATTTTCCCGCACAGCATCATTTTGGGTGCAGATGGGCAAGGCAGTGGGGAGGTGAAGGCAGCGGCAGGCAGGGGCAGGCAGCGTGCCCGGGGTTGTGGGGACCCCCCCGGGCAGGCACTGCCTGGGCCACTCTGCGACCGCACCGGCGTGTTCGGCCGGCGGCGGGTCTGGGGAGGGTTACAGCCTGGCTGAGGATTTGGGACAGCCCCAGGACGCCGGCTCTGTCAGCTGAGGGGCTTGTGGGGCTCACAGGGGCTCCCCAGGGGCAGCGGGACCCCCAACCACCTGCATTTCATTAGCACGAACAAGGAAGCGTTTATTAACGCGGATCTTGTTCGAGTTACAGGGCATGCACCTGCCCCGACCTGCAGCAGAGCCCAGCTGCTCCAGCGGGCATGGGGGCTGCGGGGCCGCACCGTGGGCCCTGGGGTGCACAGTGCCCACTCGTGGCATTGCTCTGGGGTGCGCAGCCTCTGGTGGGTGCCAGCCCCTGGGCAGCATTCGGTGCACAGCGCTGTGCGTGGGGTGCACGGTGTCGGGTGGGGGTGCAGGCACCCCGGGGTGCACGGCGCCTGGTGCGTGGCACTGCGGTTGGGGTGCACGGCGCTGGGATGGGGAGCAGGCATGACAGAGCATGCGGTGCCTGATGCATGGTGTTGGGGCTGGTTTGGGATTTAAAAGCGGTGGAAATCCCCGTGGGCCTGTTTTAGGGGGGGAGTGGGAAGCGCGTCCTTGGGGACCCTGTGTCCCTGTAGTCTCCCATGGCTGAGTCCTCCCCAGCGCGGTTCCAAGCGTGGGGTCACCTCTTCCTGCTCCTGGCACCGAGCCTTCATTAACAGGAGGGATTAACATGCACGCAGGCAGGGAGCAGCTGGGGCTGCCCTGGGCGCTGCGCTCACTGGGAAGGGCTGCGGTGGAGCCGGGGGGCTGGCACACCAGGGGGACCGTGGTTTTGCAGCCCCCAGGGTGCCCGGGATCCCCTTAAAAGTCTCCGTGCTCTGGGAGAGCAGCCACCCCATGTCACCTCCCGCTCACCTCTGCCGTGCCAAAACCCCACGCGGGTCAGAGGGGGAGCGCCAGCGTGTCTGGGGGGGGGGCTGTAGGCAGCGCTCCCCCATCCTGGGCCGGCCAGCATCACGCTGCACCGCGCCTGATTGCTCTCGACAGGAGCCGTAATTGTTTTCATCGGGTCGGTTTGGGGCTGCGGCGCAGACATGCCCCGTGGAGGAACCGCGCTGGTGTGGCGGGGACGCAGTGGGGGCTCCGGGGCCCCTCGCTTCTCGTCCTGGGGCTCGTGGGGCCCCTGCCCACCCTGGCTGCCCACCGTGGGTGCTTCGGCATCCCAATGTGATGGGGAGAAACCCGTTCCCGGGGTCTCAGCAGTGTGCAGGGTGCCCCCACAGACCACCGCCCCTCCGAGCTTGCAGCTTGGCATCTCCAGTGATTTGTAGCGGCGTAATGAGATTAATGAGTCTGAGCGGGGCCGGTATGCAGCCAAGGCGGCCGCGCTCATTAGCGCAGCCCCGCTTGGGAACGTCCTGCCCTCCGCCCGGGCCAGCGCTTCCCCCCTTGGGGCTTCGGGCTGCGAGGGGGGCTCGGCTGGGTGACAGCATGGGTGACAGGGATGGAGTCCGTCCATCTGTCCGTCTACACCGGGCTGCGGCGGGTGCTGCTGTGCACAGGGAGCTGCGTGTGTGTCTGTGGGCTCAGCCCTGGCGTGCCGGGCTCCTTGCAGCTGCACTGGGCTGGATCAGGCCCTCTGTGGCGGGATTTGCTGTGCGCATCGAGGCTCGCTCCTCGGGGCAGGAGGCGGTTGCTTTGCAGGGTCCCCATGCATGCACGGTGGGGGGGGGGGGGCCCTGGGGCCCCGTGGCACTGGGGC
>NW_010972598.1:10850829-10853643 GCF_000737465.1 Haliaeetus leucocephalus | reverse complement strand
GGGGGGGGGGGGGGGTCCCTGTGCACACGTGGCACTGTGCCGCTGCCGGCTCTCTCGTGCCTGCAGCACGTCATCCCACCGGGGCAGTGGGAGGAGGGGGTCCAGGACTGGCGGAAACGTGAAGGCAAACAACTGCAGTGCCGAGAGAAGAGCCTTATCGTAAATCAGCAGCAGCAGCAGCCCCGGGCCCCCGGCCAGCGGGGAGGAAGTGACTGAGCGAGGAAGGCTCCCCGCGGGGCCGTGCGCCGGGCTGGCCGTGAGCCCCCAGTCCCAGCCCAGTCCCCAGTGGGTCCCATCCCTGGCCGGTGGTCCCCTGCAGCCCCCAGCCCCTGGCTGCAGGCGGACCAGAGCCAGGGGCGCTGAGTTTTACCAGCGGACGTGTTTTGGCCGCTGCATCCCCGACCGCCACGGGCCATGCTGGTGGTGTGTGCTGGGTGGGTGTCCGGGATGCGGGGGGTCCCTGGGGACCTCCGGCTGGGGCCTGGCAGGGATGGTCTCCCTGGATGTGTATGGACGGGTGTCTCCAGGATGAGTGTTTTCAGGACGGGTGTCTGCAGGACGGGTGTTCGTGCAGCGAGTGTTGGTGTTGGCGGCGTTGACGGTGCAGGTGAGCGGAGCTGTTCCTTCAGCACCGGTGCTCACCTGGCCCCTGTGCACACCTGCCTGCACTCCTGCCTGCACACCTGCCTGCACACCTGCCTGCATACCCGGCCGGGCACCTGGCCATCGGAGCTGGCAGGACATGCTTTTGCCCATTGCAGGGGGTTGGGAAAGGCAGGCGTGGGCAGAGTTGTTGTGTTGGCCGAACGGGGCCAGGATGATGCCGGCCGGGAAGGTGTCACATCGCATTTCTCTTCCCTTCCCCTGGTTTGCACCGCGGGGCTGTGCAGCTCCGCACCGAGCCCTGCTAGTTTGGGGTCAGCTGGGGACCCGCAGGAGCCACGTGTGTAAGTTTTAGTCTGGAAGCAAAGCATGTCTGCGTGTTTACGGTGTGCAGGCAGCATCGCCTGGGTTTCCTCTCCCTGCGTTCCCCCTCGCGTCTCACCAGTGGGACCCCCGCACCCGCCTGCACCCCAGGACTTTTGCAGGAGGGTTTGCACCGCTCCCCCATCCCGGCTGTCAGCTTGTAGCCTTGAAACAAGGGCTGTGGCTCACGAGGTGTCCCCAGTGCCGCACGCAGAGCAGTGGGCGACCCAGCAAGGAGCACCGTGGAGACCGCTATAAATAAACATGGCATTGCCATATGGATCCCATTTCCTCTCCCGGCCAGCACTGGTGCTCGACAGGAGCTGCCTTACCGGTCCCCTGGGCTGGACGGTGTGGCCGATGCCACCGGTGCTCCCCACCGGTGATGGCAGCCACCCCGCACCGGCGCACGCCTGGCTCGCCTCTGATTAGATACGTGCCTTCAATCAGGCTGATAACCCAAACAAGCTTCCTGTGGGCTGCAAAGCCCTTTTGGGGCCACGCTGGCAATTGCAGCAGGGTCTTATCCTGCACGCAGGAGATAACCCGCCGGGATACGGCTGCTCCGGAAACAATGCACAGGAGGGATGGCAGCCACCGCCAGCGTGCGCGGGCGTGCGATGCTCTGCGGTGCGCGCTCAGAGTGTGCAGAGGGGCTGGCATCCCCCCCGCCGCTCGCGGCGGGGAGCCTCGCGCCTTCCCTGCGCCCTTTGGAGAGATAACGAGAGGGAAATGGGACGGAAAGCTGCTAATGAGGCTCTTGCACGGGGTTTTGCAGCACCCGGGGTTGCTGAGGAACCCGTGCGTGGGAGATGGAGGCTGGGAGGGCATTGGGCTGCTCTCGTGCCCTCGGCCCCACGGCGTTGTGTCTCCTGTGGATGGGGCTCCCCGCTGCGCACCCTGAGGTCTGTGTCTGTCTCCCCGCAGGGACCTGAAGAACAACCTGATCAGCACGGTCCAGCCGGGCGCCTTCCTCGGCCTCCCTGAGCTGAAACGTCTGTAAGTGCCGGCGCAGCCCCCGAGGGAGCACCCGGGGCTGGCCCGGAGGGAGCGGGTGCAACGGGGCGTCCCCAGCCCTGACGGCTCCTCCGCTTGCCTTGCAGGGACCTCTCCAACAACCGCATCGGCTGCCTGAGCGCCAGTGTCTTCCAGGGGCTCCCCAACCTCCTCAGGCTGTAAGTAGCTCCCTGGGGAGCCCCTGGCCAGCCCCATCCCCTGGCTCTCCAGAGGAGCTCCCGGGGCTGCCCCGGGGCATCGCTGGCAGTTTTGCACCCCATGCTGCATCCCGAGGCCAGCTCCTACCCTTTGCCTCCGGCCGGCACATTAAGGGGCTCGTTAAGCTGCGGCTGCCCCGTGCCCACCTTCGTCAGGTGCCATGGTGGGGTGTGCAGGCACAGCAAGGGGCCTGGGAGGTGTTCCGTCTCCCAGCAGGTCCCCGGTCCCCTCCACGCCGCCTTTCTCTTCTGTCCCGCAGGAACATGTCTGGGAACATTTTCTCCAGCCTCCCGCCTGGTGTCTTCGATGAGCTCCCCTCCCTGAAAGTCGTGTGAGTTTGTGCCCCAGGATTTTGGCACCCAGGGGCATCCCTGCCGGAGGGTCTCCGGGCTGGTGGCATGCCCCGGCCCCGCGGGCGCCCCGTGACGCCGGCCCTTGCAGGGACTTTGCCACCGAGTACCTGACGTGCGACTGCAACCTGCGGTGGGTGCTGCCCTGGGCTCGCAACCGCTCGGCGCAGATCTCGGAGCGGACGGCGTGCGTTTACCCCCGGCACCTCCACGCCTTCCCCCTGCGCAGTGCGCGGGAGAACCAGCTCCGTTGCGGTGAGCCGGGGCCGGGGCAGGGGCGGCG
>NW_010972598.1:10821208-10850685 GCF_000737465.1 Haliaeetus leucocephalus | reverse complement strand
ACTGAGAGAGATAAAAACAGTGATAGAGATGGGATGGGGATGGAGATGAGATGAGGACAGTGATGGAGCTGGAGATGGAGAAGGAGATGAGATGAGGACACTGAGAGAGATAAAAACAGTGATAGAGATGGGATGGGGATGGAGATGAGATGAGGACAGTGATGGAGATGGGATGGAGATGAGGTGGGCATGGAGATGAGATGGGGACAGTGATGGAGATGGGATGGGGACAGGGATGGAGATAGGATAGGGACAGCAAGGGAGACGAGATGGGGATGGGGACGGACACTCGTGGCTGCATGGCTTGCTGGTTTGCGGGTACCAAGTGCCATGGGTGGGATGCCAAGTGTGGGCCCCTCCTGTGCTTCGTGGTGTGTGTCCCCACGTGTCCAAGCTTGGGGGACCACTGCTGTGGGTTTGCTGTGGGCCAGACCCACTGTGCCAGCTTGTCCCCTCTGCCTGCAGCGAGCTCATCCTCTCCAACATCCACGTCTCTGCCAATGGCGAGTGGGAGTGTTCCGTCTCCACCTCCCAGGGCAATGTCAGCAAGAAGGTGGAGATCGTGGTGCTGGAGACATCCGCGTCCTACTGCCCTGCCGAGCGGGTCACCAACAACCGTGGCGACTTCAGGTAGGGACCGGCGGTGGCCTGGCCACAGGGTGGGTGCCGCAGTGGGGTGAGGGTCTGCGTGGTGCGTGCCACATACAGCGTGAGCGGTGCGTGCCGGGGCGGGGGGCTCACCGCAGGTGACCGGGCGTCTGGTAGCGATTAGTGGCTGCAGGGAGTGCAAGCGCTTTTGAAGGGTTTCCCGTGCCGACGGCGCAGCCCGGCTCCAGCAGCAGAGGTGTTGGAATTTCTCTGGCATGAGACGAAAGGCTCCGGGCGCCCGCTGTAACCCCAGCGGGGCTGTTACGGAATATAAATTACTGGTACAGTCAATGTGGCTTAAATTAGCGGTGCCCCCCCTGCCGCCCGCTGCTTCCCTCTGTGCTGCGCTGAGCCGAGCGGGCTACGGGATTGGGGAGGGGGCGGCAGCTTTCTAGGGAGCATCGCCCTCAGCCCCCCTGGAGCCAAGGGGATTCAGGGGCTTTTGGGAGGGATTTGGGGGCTGGGGTGCCCATGGGCCGTGGCATGGTGCTGGGCAGGGTCCATGCAGGGGGAGCAGGCTGTGGTGGGGTGTGGGTGCCCGTCTGCAGCAGGATGGGGGCTGCTGGTGTCAAGTGCCCCACGGTCACCGTCTAATCGGCATCCGCAGGTGGCCCCGCACCCTGGCAGGCATCACCGCCTACCAGCCCTGCCTGCAGTACCCCTTCGCCGCGGGGCCGGCTGGCGGGGGCTCGGCGGCGGAGAAGCAGGCATGGCGGCGCTGCGACCGCGCCGGGCGCTGGGAAGAGGGCGACTACTCCCACTGCCTCTACACCAACGACATCACCCGCGTCCTCTACACCTTCGTGCTGGTGAGCCGGGGACCGGGAGGGGGCTTGCCCGTGCCGGGGGGGCTGGCGCAGCCGGTGACCGTCCCCCCACTGTGGTCATGCCGCTCTGCAGATGCCCATCAATGCCTCCAACGCCCTGACCCTGGCTCACCAGCTCCGTGTCTACACAGCCGAGGCGGCCAACTTCTCGGACATGGTTGATGTCCTCTACGTGGCCCAGATGATAGAGAAGTTTATTGGCTACGTGGACCAGATCAAGCAGGTAACGAGTGCTGCTCCTGTCCCCTGCTTGCCCCAGTGCTACCGAGTGGTTTTGGGGTTGAAAAACATGAATTGGGGTGTTTGCTGCTGGGGATGGCAGTAGCTCTTTGTGGAGCCGCTTGCTGTCCTCGCAGCTGACGGACGTGATCGTGGAGATGGCCAGCAACATCATGCTGGTGGACGACCACATCCTGTGGATGTCGCAGAAGGAGGAGAAGGCTTGCACCAGCATCGTCCGCTCCCTGGAGAAGATCGCTGCCCACACACTCAGCAGCAACTCCCAGCACATGGCGGTGGTGAGTGGGGGGGCAAGGGGGGCTGCCTGGAGATGGGGGGCTGAGCCGGGGGAAGGAGGAGGAGGTGGTTGGGCTACTGGTGCAGGGTCTGCCTGTGCTGGGGGTCTCTGCCTGTGCTGGGGGTCTCTCTGGTCATGCTGGGGGTTTCTGGCCGAGCTGGGGGGTCTCTGGCCGTGCCGGGGGGGGGTCTTTGGCTGTGCCAGGGCTGATGGCCACCCCGCGGCGCTGTGCCTGGCAGAACTCACGCAACATCGCCTTCGAGGCATACGTGGTGAAGCCCGAGAGCTACGTGGGGCTGAGCTGCGTGGCTTTCCAGCGGCGAGATGGGGGTCCAGCTGGGCGTTCCCCCCCAGCTGAGCGGGGGGCCGAGCCCGTGCCCGACCAGCAGCTGAGGCTGCGCTGCACCACGGGGCGCCCCAATGTCTCCCTGACCAGCTTCCACATCAAGGTATGGGTAAGCCGGAGGACCAAGGGGGGGGTCCTGGGCGGGGGGGACTTGGCCCTTGCTCACCAGTGACCATGCACCCGCAGAACAGCATCGCCCTGGCCTCCATCCAGCTGCCGCCCAGCCTCTTCACCAGCCCTGTCCCATCCACGCCACTGGCTGACTGCAAGCTCCAGCTGCTGGTCTTCCGCAATGGCAAGCTCTTCTGCAGCACGGGCAACTCCTCCCGCTTGGCCGACGATGGCAAGCGCCGCAGCGTGGCTACGCCGGTCATCTACGCTGGGACCTGTAAGGGCTGCCTGTTATCAGGGGGGCTGGGGTGCCCCATGTGGGGCTTTTCTTGGGGGATGGAGCTCCATAGGGGTCCTTGGGCTGTGCCCTGGTGCTCCTGCAGAGCAAAGCCATCCCTGGGGGTCTTCATGGGGAGGTGGCAGTGTGCTTATGGGATGCCATGGGGGGGGTCCCCTATGCCCAGCCCCTTTTGAGGGTGCAGGCAGAGGGGTGTCTCTTGTCCTGCTGACCAGATTTCTCTGTTGCTGCAGATGGCTGCGGAGTGGGAAACCTGTCAGAGCCAGTGGCCGTGTCGCTGCGGCACCCTGGGGAGGGTGCGGACCCGGTGGCTGCATACTGGAACTTCGAGGTGCTGGGGGGCATGGGGGGCTGGAGCGCCGAGGGGTGCCAGCTGGCCGCCCGGGAGCCCAACGTCACCTCCCTACACTGCCGGCACCTCAGCAACGTGGCTGTGCTCATGGTAGGCGGGGGGTGAGCAACGGCGTTGGGAGCCTTGCCCGGGGCAGGGGTGTGGAGCCTGAGGGTTGCAGGGGGGTGGTGGGGTGGGATGGGAGGACGGGGATGGGTGGCACAGGGTCTGACAGGCTGTGCTGTGCTATGCAGGAGCTGAGCGGTTTCCCCAGCGAGGCGCGAGGCGCGGTGGAGGTGCTGCACCCGGCCATGTACACCTGCACGGCTGTGCTGCTGCTCTGCCTCTTCACCACCATCATCACCTACATCGTCAACCACGGGTGAGTGAGCGTCTTGGTGCCAGCCTTGGCCGTGGTGATGGTTGGCTGTGCTTGGGGGGGTGTCTCTGTGGGCAGCTGGAGGAGCTCCCCAGTTGCTGCCAATGGCTGGGAGGAAGGTGTGCGGGGATGGCTGTCCAGGAGATGACCATCCAGGGGATGGCCCTCTAGGACGTGGCCCTTTAGGACATGGGTTTTCAGGAGGTAGCCCTCCAGGAACGTGTTGCCTGGCAAGTGGCACTGCCACAGGAGCCGGTTCGGGGCGATGGCTGGATGCGTCCTGCCTTTATGGCAATGGGGGCCTTGGGCTGGTTGGCTGTCTTGTCCTGCAACGTGAAGCATGGAGGAGGTGAGTGGGACTTTGAGGGTGGGAGTGAAGACCCCCTGAGACCTCGTTGGGTCAGAAATGGTGAACAGCTGGGGCTCAGGGATGGGATCGCCCCATACCTGGGGCCAGTGAGCCCCCAGGCAAGGGGACAATGGGGCGCTGGGCAGCAGAGCGGTGGGCTGGACAGGTGCAGGAGGGCCTTCCCTCTACAAAAGCAGTGCCCCATGAGCAAGCGGGGTGGAGTGAACAGGGCACCTCTTAGCAAAGGGCAGGAGCAGGGCCAGCCGTGCTGCCAGAGCCTCATCCCAGGCCGGTGCTGGGCTCCCTCCAGGGGCAAAGGCTCTCCACTGCTCCTCCATCACCTCTGCAAGGCAGCAGCGAGCAGAGCTCAGCAGCGGGTCCTGTGCGGAGCCCCAGGTGCAGCAGCAGCCCCTCACTGCCCCAGTTAACACCGAGCCCACCCTCCGCCCCCCGACCAGGATGCAGAGGGGTCCAGGGCAACAGTCGCTGCATGAGCCAGGGTGAGACCATCTCAGCAGGCCACTTACCAACAAGCGATTCTTTAAAGCGATAAGAACACAGCAATAGTTATATCTAACACTTAACGAGTACTTGATGAGACGCACATAAGGCCAAAGGAAGAGCCTTCCGCTCTAAGTGAAACGAACACTAACAAAGCCAACATTGCTCTCGGTCCACATCTGTTACTCTGTACCCAACAGGAACGATTATATCTAACACTTAACAAGCACTTAATGAGATACATATAAGGCCAAAACATTCCTCTTACTATAAGTGAAACAAACACTAATAAAGTCAATCAACATTGTTAGCTAAATCTATTATCTATTTCTCAGGAAGAACCCAATAATAGGTATTATATCTAACAAGTACTTAATGAGATAAATATAAGGCCAAACCATTCCTCTTATTATAAGTGAAACAAACACTAACAAATTCAAGCAGCATTATTAGCCCACATCTATTACCATTTTCTCAGAAAAAAAACCCCAATAATAAGTATTATATTTAACACTTAACAAGCACTTAATGAGATGCACAGAAGGCCAAACCGTTCCCCTTACTGCAGGTGAAGCAAACACTAACAAAAAGTCAAGCAACACTATCAGTCCACATCTAGCTATCACCTATTTGGAGGAACCCAACAGTAATTATTATATCAAATACTTAACAGTACTTAATGAGATACATATAAGGCCAAGCCATTCAATTTATGATAAGTGAAACCACTATTAACAGTTAAAGCCAAGCAACACTATCATCAGTCCACATCTAACTACTACCCGGTTGGAAGAACCCGATAATAATTATAGTATCTAACACTGAACAAGTACTTATTTAGATAACTGTAAGGCCAAGCCATTCCCATTGCTATAAGTGAACCGAACACCAGCAAAGCCGGGCAGTGCTATCAGCCCACATCTCGCGATGAAAACGCGATGCTGCCCAGCCAAAGGCAGGAACAACCCAGAGCCAGGGGCACTAGAAGAGCATCCCTTTCCTCCAGCCCAGCTCCTGCCGTCCCCTTCCCTGCATCCCAGCACCGGTGGCTCCCTGCCGAGAGCCCCGTGACAAACACGTTGCCAGCAGCTACGAGCAGTCCTTCACCCACATGCATGCACTTATGTGCACGGCTTCTTTATCAGCCATACTCCATTGCCTGGCTGGGGACAGGCTGTGTCGGAGCATCCCTCCAGAGCAGCGGAGGCAGGATTTGTGCTGTGGCTCTCTCACATGCCGCAAATAACTGTCCCTCTCGGGGCCGGGCAGGAGCTCACGGGCACACTTTGTGCTTCTCTTCCAGCACCATCCTCATCCCGCGGAAAGGCTGGCACATGCTGCTTAACCTCTGCTTCCACATCGCCATGACAGCTGCCATCTTCGCGGGAGGCATCACCCTCACTGGCTACCTGATCGTCTGCCAAGCGGTTGGTACAGCCACCACACGCTGCCCGGGGCTGCTTTGCAATTCGCAGAGCCCAGCATGGCGAGGTTTCACCCTGCCAAGACCTGCAGGATGGTGACCGGTGGGGACGCAGCTGTGTCTGCAGCATCTCCCTTCCCGACTGTTGCCTCTGCCCCGCAGGTCGGCATCATCTTGCACTACTCCTCCCTCTCCACCCTGCTGTGGATGGCCGTGAAAGCCCGAGTGCTTTACAAGGAAGTGACCTGGAAGGCACCGCAGCAGCCGGACGGGGAAGCATCCCAGCCGGCCCCCAGACCCATGCTACGGTACGAATGCCCCTTCCCCTCGCCCCGGCCCCACGGGGGAGCAGGGAGCCGGGGGAGCTTCCCCTGCCCAACGTCCAGAGGCTGGGCAGGACTTGCTCTGCCGTATAAGCCCATTCCACCCGCAGCCGTGCTACGCTCTCCTGAGGGCTCGCTTCGGGTGTGCGGTGACACCGTCCCCCCTGTGCAGGTTCTACCTGATCGCCGGCGGGATCCCCCTCATCATCTGCGGGATCACAGCAGCTGTCAACATCCACAACTACCATGACAACAACCCCTAGTAAGTGTCCCTGCTCAACCATGCCTTCCTCCCCAAAACAGGTGGCCTCCTTCCACCTGGGCAAGGGGAATCAGCAGTGCCAGGAATCCAGGCAAGCTTGGGAAAGGCTGGTGAGATCTTTCCCAAGAGCTATCCCTATATTGGGAAAACAACAGCCAGGCAGCCAGCATGCCTCCGCAGAGCCCGTGCCATCGGGCCAGGGAGGCTGAGCATCACGGTACTACGATGCATGGCTGCCGGCTGCACAGGCACCCAGGTCTGCTCATCAAAGCCCCTTTCCTCCTGTACAGCTGCTGGCTGGTGTGGCGGCCCAGCTTAGGGGCTTTCTACGTCCCCGTGGCTTTCATTTTGCTCGTTACCTGGATTTATTTTCTCTGCGCCGGGCTCAGCCTCCAGTGCCAACCGTCGCGCCGAAAAGACATCCCCGAGCCGCTGGAGCCACCACCACGGCTGGGGGGTACCGGTGACCTCCTGACAGACTCCGGGTCCATCTCGGTCACGCTGAACTCAGGGCCGCCCTGCCCCGAGGCGGATGGCGTCTACTCTCTGCAGGTGCAATTCTGGGCACTGGTGATCACCCACGCCTTGTACATCGCCCTGTGGACGTTCGGCGCCATGGCCGTGTCCCAGCGCTGGTACCTGAACATCGTCTTCAGCTGCCTCTACGGCGTCACCGCCGTGGTGCTGGGATTCTTCATCTTCATCCACCACTGTGTCCGGCGCCGGGACGTCCTCAACTCCTGGTTCTCCTGCTGCCCCTCCTACAGGAATGCGCTGCCCATGCAGGCGTATGTCCACCCTGGGCTGGTGCCAGAGGATGGCTCGCAGGTCTTCATCGGCTGCGACCCAGAGGCAGCTCACTCCGCTGCCTCCTCCTCCTCCTCGCCCAGCAGCGCCAGCTCGGCCGGGGGCCGCTGCAAGCTCACCAACCTGCAAGTAGCCCAGAGCCAGGCGGACACCCGCCCGGCCGCCTGCCCGGAGCCGGACCCCACTGATGGCAAGATCACCGGTGCCAGCAGGCACACCAGCAACCTCCACGGCCGCAGGAATCACCGGGGCAGAACTAAACCCTGCCGGGACGGGAAGCACCACCGCTTGAAAATGCTGCGGGGCCCCTCCTCAGAGCATCCCTCCAGCGAGAGCGGGAGCATCCACAACAGCCACTCCGAGAGCTACCACAGCGGCAGGAATAGCCCCGTCAGCAGTGGCCGTGTGGGGCCACGGCCCCCCCAGGATGGGGAGACGGTGCCCAGCCACTCGGAAGGCAGCGATGGCAGTCGGCGGGCGCCAGACTTTGCCGAGGCTCGCCGGAGGAGCGCCAGCAGGGACAACCTGCGGCAGGCCAGCGCCGCCGAGAAGGAGGCAAAGCGCCGGTCCTACCCACTCAACGTGGCCAGCCATAACGGCGGCTTCAAGGGCAGCAAATACGACATCAACCTGGCCAGCACCGACAGCGTGGCCGGGATGAAGACCGGCCTCTGGAAGAGCGAAACCACCGTGTAAAGGTGGGGAAGGACCGGATGGCCGCAGCACCGCAGCATTTTCCTCTGGGAGCCGCGGCCAGAGCCGCTCAGGGCATCTGCGAAGAGGTGATGCTGCGGGAATCGCCATGTGCACTAGTGGGGACGGGCGGCATGGCCAGGGGCTCCGGCTCTCCCCGGGTGGAAGGCGATGCCGAGCCCGACCCGTCCCCTGTGGAGGCTCAAAGCTTCCCACGGCAACGCCGGGATCTCGATGTGAAAGGCAATCCTTGCTCTTCAGCAGCCTGAATTGCAGCTGTACTTTAATCACTCCTGCATGTCACTTAAGACTGATCCTAAATGCTATTTTATAATATACAGAGGAAACAAATGTCTATTTTTCAAAGCTATATTATTGAATGTATATATGTATAGACAGATCAGTAAGTAAGTGATGTGAGTGCCTCGTTACCAACCAGTGTTCTCCGGGAGCGGGCATGCCCCCGGGCGCTTTGGCAATAGCCTGCTCGTGCCACGACTGCAATATTCCCGCCGAGGGGACCACACTAAGTGCCCTTTACGTACAGGCACTATAGCACCGATGCCTGTGTGACCCCAGCCTGAGCAAGCTGCTTCTGAGCAAGTCAGAGAGCAGCTTCTCCGTCTGAAATGTTTTTACATGCAAAAGTTTTTATCCACATGTGTTAGATGCCAGCGTTCAGCCCTGTGGGTTACGCGGCTGCCAAAGTAAAAGCTATATTGCAAAGCAAGCACAAGGTAAGAGGAGCCTCAGCTCCAAGGCGAGGCGATTGTCTGCACTGTTCTAATGCCAGACACTAAAATCACGGCCAGAAAAGGCTCCCAAGCCCTCAGAGGCATAAGCTATGCAATGGGGTGGGCTGGCGGAGCCGTGCTGCTGCCGGAGCCGAGACTGACCCTCTCCACTAAAGCACCAAAGAGCCCAGCTGTGGGCAGAGACCCAAAGCAGGCCCTCATCCTTAACCCAGGGATGCACGCTCAGAAAATACTTGGGTTTGCTCTTAGGAAGGCAGAGAAATCCCCCAGCTCCTGGCCTCGCACTTGTGTAAGATGAAACTGCCGGGGAGCAGGGGCCGTTCCTGGGAGAGTGGGAGAACAATGCCAATTAATTAGGGACCTTCCTTGGACAGTTAACAGGATATGTTCAAAGGGCTGGAACTTGGATAAGCACTTATTTTTCCCCATTTAAAAACAAGTCCCCTCTTTTTTCTAGCATGCATATAAAAAAGCCACACTGCAGACAGCAGCAGGCTCTGGGAGCCGTTCCCTGCCAGGTCTTGAAGGTTTCTTAAAAGAAGAGAAGGTTGCTTACCCTGCAGCCGGGCAAGGAGCACCCCATCACTGTGCTGGTACGGTACAGCTCTACCTGCTGCCTGCCCCTGCCCACACTGGACCCGGGCTGTATTTCACCCCTCGTCCGGCACTGAGCCCGGCTGACGCCAACCCCAACTGTAAAAGTGATGCAGAGGAGGTGGGATGGGAGCCTGGTGCCTCTTCTGCCCTTTCCAGCCTCCCCTTGCCTCAGTTTCCTCCTGTGTGCAAATGAGTTTAATTATTTAGCTACCTCCCGAGGGGTCTCCAGGACCAGGCAGAGGCCGGCGGGGAGGGGAAGCCACAGGCAGTGGAGGAAAAGGCACTTAGTGGTGGATTTGTCTCACCTGCAGAAACCCTGGGGGAACCCTCACCCCGCAGGGCAGGGGCAGCCTGGGCTTAATGCAGTTCTGCCGCTCCCCACCTGCCTTGACTTCTCTGCCCAACCAACAGCTTAAACCACATTTCACTGCACCTGGTTATTTAATACAATTTAAATCCTTATTGTCGATACTGCAGCCTACACGGTCTTGCTGATGCCGAGTTGTTATATATGCTTGCTGCACTGTGACAGTATTATATAAAAAGCTTTGTATTATTAATTACTTTTTTTTTGTCTGTTTACATTACAAGCAAATGACATATCAACAGAGAGCTTCTTGCAATATATGTGGGGGAGGGAGGGGAAAGTATGCCAAAGAAATGTCTTTAAAGGGGTCTTTTTGCATTTTTATATAAATAGAATGTTTCTAGCAGATATGTTTTGTTTAATATATTAAAGATTTGCCAATCTGCCAAGATCTACTGTTATTTCTCACAGACTTTGTGTTCAAATACAACAGGTCACCAGGCATGGAGAGGGCACTGTTTTATTGAGTGAGCAGCATGCTGCCATGAACAGCCAGCAGCACTGTATGCACACAATCCAAAGCTGCACCTTTGGCAGTTTCCAGCAGCTTCACATCCCTTATTTAACCAAGGATGGAGTAGTTTTCTCTCAGCAACTTAAGGTGTCTCCTTGGCTCTCACAAACCCATTCTGCCGAAGAAGGTGAAGCACAAGGTGAGACTGGCCCAGAAAAGCCGGAGCAAAGCTATGGAAAACCAGCGCCAAGGAAGGTGCTGGAGACCTTTCCCTGGGCATCACTCCCAGTGTAAGTCCCTGGGCTCACTAGACTTGCTCATGACACTGCCCTGCAGGACTGGGCTGCACCAAAACACCTTTTACCAGAGGCTGCAATGAGAGAGAATCCAGAAACTCGTCCTGGCACCTGCGCTTCTACTCATTTCTAACAGAAACGTAACACAACCCAAAGCAATCAGTCCATTAAAAGCCCCGTTTTGGCCCAGAACATGAAAGATGACACAGCCCACTCCCTCCCTACAGCCCTGCTCCCTTGGGCGACTGTCCCTGCACCTTGTGATGGCTCTGTCACTGATGGGTTTCATGCTTTTGGTCCCACAGTCCCTGCTGCCCCGGTGTCTGGCAGCACCATCCTCTGGACCCCACTGGAGATGACCATCTTCACTGCCAGGCCTTGGCCTTCCTGAAGGCTCGGATCTCCTCCGGGCCTCGCAGGTACTGCTCAATTTCACTGTCAGAGATGGGCTCATCGCCAGTGATGGCAGAGTCCGAAGCACTCAGGGCTGCCGTCCGCAGTCTCTTCCTCGGATTGATAAGGCAGGGCGGCAGCAAGGGCCTCGGGCTGCCCTCACGCTGGCGTTTCCCTTCCAAGGGACAGCCCTTCTCCTGCGCTGCCCCTCCTGCTGCCGGAGGAGAGCCGGGGGAGCCCTTGCTCAGGGCCGCAGCACACTGCTCCTCCTCATCCTCCAGACAGAAGGCATTTTTCAGCAGGAAAATTCTGTGTTGCAGCAGGTCCCCGATGTGCTTGACCACTGTTTTCTTGTCCATGTTAAACACCTTGAGCCAAGCAAGCTTGGAGGCCATTCTCAGGAGGATCTCGAGAAGCTCCTTCAGCCTCAGGTGCGCCGGCGGTGGCAGATCAACACCCGCCAGCTTGCAGAAACGTGCAAAAGTGCAGGTGAGGCGGGCAGCAGGCTGCAGCGACTGCCACGACAGGAAGGCTGCAGCTGTGACGATGGGAACAGGGTGACGGCCGGTGACTAGCCAAGTCTCACTGGCTAGCTCCACGATCTGCATCGTTCGGGCGACCATCTTCTCCTTGTCCTCCACAAATGGGGCAGGGATGTCGGCCGCATGCTGGAACAGCCGAAAACTGAAAGAGCAAAGAGCCCATCGTTAGCACCAGGGCACAGGGAAGCCTCACCACACGACGCCTCAGTAATCCAGCTTGATGTGGCAGCTGGCTGCAGTAAGGTCCTTTAGGACAAACACACCCTGCTCCTGCGCTGGGCTTCTGCTTATGTTACCTAGCTAAGTGCCTCACTGCCGTCTCCAAACTGAGGAGAAAGGGGCAGGAAGAGAAGAATCATAGCCCAGATTGTGACGAGGGAGGCAAAAAAGCCATCGCAATTCTGTAAAATCCCCAGCACACACGTGGGCCGTTCCCCCAGCGCATCAGCAAACACCAGTTCTGCTGACATCCGCCTCCAGGCTACTCTGTTGTGTACTACGATCGCTGGCTGGAGCAAGAACCCGATGAAGTTTGTCATTCAAGGGACAACAGAGCGCACTCCCAGATCACGAGTTTTAGATGCTGCTGCACCATTACTGCCACCCAGCCTAACAGGCTCCTGGTAGGTATGCCCCCCCTTAGCACACAGGGCTGCGAACCATCCAAGGGAATACTTTTCCAGATGATCTGGTTTTGCCTTAGAGCACTCAGCAACAACATGGCTGTGTAAAAAGCACAGGTCACACTGTCTGTGCTTGTGGACTTCTGCCCTGGCCACGGCTGAGTTTCAGAAGGTTTTCCACCCACCAGCATCAAACACAGGACTCTGCAATGGCTGAAAGGGGCCCCGTTACCTGTTCAGGTGCGTCTTCACCAGATCCGCCAGGCTCAGGGCTGGCACAGAGAGCCCGAGCTCTTTCTGAAGGCTCAGGTAGACGCTGGCAAAGAGCTCCTGCTTTGCGTAAAGGAGGGAGCAGATCGTCCCCATTGTCAGGGGCCAGTTGTGCTGTCGGCAAGTCACGAAGACGCAGCAGCCCCCCAGCAGCTCCTTCTTCTCCAGACTGACCAGGTGGAAGGAGGTGTGCTGGAGAGCTCTCTGGAAGTACGACACCGCCGTCTCCTCAAACACTGTCGGGAGCTGGAGGACTTTACAGAGATCCCGGACCCGCCTGATCCCTGTGAGAAGACACCACCCTTAAGAATCAGCTCAAGCAGCTTCTGATACACGCCTCTCCTCAATATTCCAGTGCAGCCAGCATTCATCCAGTCCCGGGCAGAGGCACAAGAGCAGCCCAGTTTCTGCAGCCCTGCAGACAATGTGAAAATATCTCCCAAGTCCCTTAGTGCAGGTGAGGCAGTTTGCTGAAGGCAAGCACCGGCTGGATGCAGAACTAACTGCCTCCTTCATGCTTTACTTCCAGTTCTGAAAGCTTTTACCATTTTAGAGAGCATTAGAAACATGTTAAACAAACTTGAGTATCAGCAAGAGGGAATCGGTGTGTGAAGGAAACAGAACGGCATGCTCTTACCTCGCTGCAGGCAGCGGCTCAGCTGCTCTTTCTGGCCAGTGCTCTGGGAATACGTCACCTCTGAAAAACAGTCAGTGTTAGGTCAGATAGTCTTGCAGCGACTCTGGGGGACTGTGTCATTTAGATTTTGGGCAACCAGATGCCCATGGTACTGGATTTCAATTATCAGAATTGACAGATCTTTGAGGCCACTAAACAAGGGCTGGCAGCACAGGTTAAGTAATAGCGAGGAGCAGGATCCCTTCAAGCCGTTGCTTCTCCACAAACAGAACCAACAAACGGCCTCGGGGCTACTCCACTACACTTGTAAGAGATTTAAAGGCCAAAGAGCAGCACACCACCGGTTCCAAGCCTAAAACCTGGCAGAGAAGTGCTGTCGGTCTGACCCTATAATGGAAAAAACATGGTGGTCTTTTGCTTAGAGAGAGAGGGGGGAAAGCAGCTGGTCTAATCCTGGCAGCACCCAGCCTCGCCCCCCACCCTGAGGCCTTTCTGACACCGAGACACCCACAAGCCGTGCAGGGTGTGGAAGGACAACGGCCCCGGGGCTGACTAAAATGGCTGCTTGGGGGACTGCTTCGTTGCTCAAACCGACTCAGTACGCTCAAAACAAGCTTTTCACCCACGGTTTTGCACCAGACCGAATACAAACGCTGCCGGGACGCTCGCCCCGCGACCCGCCCTGCCTGTCGGTGACCACCCCCCCCCCAGGGGGGCTGAACCCCACCGGGCCCGGTCGCACCTCGCAGGTGCTCCTCCTCCGTGTAGGTGGTGGTGAGGAGCCCCTCGACGAGGACGCAGCCGCAGGCGGCGCAAACCAGCTGCTGCTGCGCGTAGTGCGCGTCCTCCACCAACGCCGCCGAACCGCAGCTGGGGCAACAGCCCCGGGCCGCCATTACCGCCGCTGAGGGGGAGCGCTGAGGCGGGGGGGAGCGCTGAGGCGGGCGCACCGCCGCCCACCAATAGCGACGCAGCCTGCGGTCCGTCCCAGCCCGCCCGGTCGAGGCGCCGCTCCCCTCCACCCCCCGTACACCGCGTTCCGGGTGCCGTGAGTTCCGCCCCGGGCAGACCCACCGGCCCCCGGTCAGCCGCGGAGGGGGAGCGAGGGGACAACGCGCTCCGTCGCTCAGCGGGGAAGCGTGAAATCGTAAAAAACTTCCCCTCGGGAGGCTCATCAGCCGCAGCTGACCTCCCCCGATGGGCTGGGGGGGGTCTGGGTGCCCCCCACCCACCCGCCTTTCATCACCAGAGGAGGATGAGGGCGATAACAGCACTCGGGGCTCCCGTGGCGCAGATGGGTTTCGGGTTAAATGGCCCCGAGACAGCGGGAGGCTGATTTCCTCTCTTCTCATCTGCCGCCCACAACTGGAGGGCCATTACAATTAGGGGGCCATTACAATTAGGGGGCGGGGGAGGCGGGACACCGGTGCTGTGACTGGGGTGGCTGAACTGGCTCCCGGCCCAAGAACCTTTCGCAAGTATTTTTCTTTTTTGCTTCACAGAAACTCTCGATTCTTGTGATGCGGATGAGCTCGTCCATCAGGTTTCCCCACCCTGGGAGGTGTTTACCATGAACTTCCTGCACGGGTAGCTCGCAGGGATGGAACTAGCCCAAAAATACCTTGAGGATGAGGAGTTTCGGGCAGCAGAGGTGGTCACGAGGAGGGAAGAGGCCCTTTTGCAACTGCTCTTTCAGAAAAAAAGACAAAGTGATCAGAACACTGGATTTAAGGTATTTTTATTTTAGTGTTCCATGAAACCAAAAGGCATTTAAAAACAAATAGGTACCCAGGCTAAAAGCAGACAGTATAAACAGGGAAAAACACATTCAGATCCTTCAATAATAAAACAATACATTTGATTCTTAAGGCCCTTAAAGTCAGGGTGAAGCACCTTGCTGGACATAAAATGCCAGTCCCCTTACACCAAAGAAAGGCTTTAACTAGTATTGCCAATAAAAGACTGAGGTACGAGGTTTGTGCGATGCTTTCACAGCCACAGAAGTTGAAGCGTGGCTGGTGCCGGACTGTGACCCTGCAGCAGCGCCCGTCTTGCTCTGGCAGGAGGCTCGACACCTGCAACCACTGGAGAAAACAAGCCCAGCAGCAAAAGCAGACACAACTCGGGGTCCACCTCAACGGACACGGCTGTAACTGGCAAAAAAGGCTGCCAGGAGAGGACATTACAAGTTTTAAGGCTTCATGTCTAAGGAGACCATTAAGAGCACATATCACTGCTTTGTTTCTGTGCATGTAACGTCAAGAGGCACTTTCTTGCCAACAGGAACGCACGTGATCCAAATTTCTTAAAATCCATACTCCAAAAGCATCGCACACAGCACCGTGGCACCTTCAGCAGCCAGCCACTCAGTAGTACCTATATTGTTTTACAATGAGGCCAGCAAAAAGCAAGAGTCCAGTCTTACTTCCCATCTGTCCAGTTATGACTACCGATAATACCATTTTTGATTTTTTGAACCATTAAGTCACTGTTCAAAGGCACAACCGGTTTTTCTGACTCTCTGACCTAGAACATCAGAAAGCTGTGGAATAAAGTCTAGAAGACAAGTTTACTAGTGAGGTATAGGCAATCGCTTCCTTCCAGAGATCCACTGAGGCACAAGAAACAAACAAATAAATCCTTCATCTTCCTCACTATTTCAAGGCAGGAGAAGCAGCAGCAGTTTTCAGTAAGGCCAAACAGTACCACTCAAAATTAAAACCACCAGCCAAGAGCTGAAGATGCCGCTAGAACCTTCTGTGTTTCAGACCCTTCATTCACAGAAGAGGGTACAGTAGGAAAGAAATAACCCCTTCACTGAAGACATCTGCTCAAATAAAAATAAAATTAGAAAAAAGTACCTGAAGTCTTAGAAGACTCTTAATGCTTAAGGCTTGTTTCAACTCAAGGTTCCCATGAAGGATAGCTCTGTCAGAAAAGCTCCAGACTTTGGTAGTCAGTTTACAGTAATAAAAATGTAATTAACAGCATTTTTAAAATTTTCCAATAAATGTATACATCTCTAGGCAAATATATTAAACTACTCTTCACTACAAAAATACAGTATTTGAGAAGTCTCCAGTAGTTTTCAGTGTTTTTATGAAAATAGTAAGCAGACTACTAACAGGTTGATAGTCAATCTAGCTGGTCTAGTCCCTCAGTAAAGTGCTTTGCTGTAGAAAAATTGAGTTAGAAACTCACCCCTTTCAAGCTAAGCCAGGAGTGACCCAACAGAATCCTTCAACCTCCGAAGGCAGGAGTGCTTGCTTTGGTCCTCTGCTGCCAACTCTTTCGGTATTTCAACTTTCTTCTAAGCCTTTTATGGATACTTGCAACCCTGATAAATCCCAGAGATGCAAAGAGGCATCTGATTGTTTTGATCTTCGACAAGAGCTCCGCAAAAAAAAAGCCACATTTAGTTTTTCAGTGGAGGAAGCCTGTTATGGTGGCTGCTTGATAGCACTATGCTATTATTTGCTGTCCCATGAGATGGGGAGGAGAACATACCTGTCTCTATCAAGCTGCAAAGCAGCCACACATTAAGGAAGCAGACCGAGAGGTATTGATTGTCTAGCAAAAGCAGCACTCTTTCTCAGCTACATAAAACTTTCATTCCATTCTGAGCAGCAAGTCACAAAGAAAACCAAATCAGATTTGAGCACTAGTGTTGTGACTGCTCCCATCCCCAGGAGAGGGCGATTTGGTTCCTCTCTTGGCTGTATAAGGAATGCATAAAAGAAAGCGTAAGACTGATCACCTTTTAAGATTGTTCCAAGGTAAGCCCCGGCTCCAAAATCCAATGTATTTACATTTAATAAACTACAATGGTCTAAAAGAAAAATTGTCACAGAACTCCCATACAGCAAGAGACGGGGGCCACGCACATGTGCCGTGAAATCCACACCTATTTAAGACTACAGAACAGAAACCAGGTGTACCTTTGCCTCCCTCGTTTGAATGACCTTCAAATCAGGAATTTGAAATCTGCAAGAGAACAGCTTCTGATTTAAAATGCACCTTCGGCCCAAATTCATTACTACCATTCCTATGGTAGACAAACGTACCATGACATCTCAGTGTTCCCTATACCAAAAAAACCATGTAAATCTTCCCCTTGGAGAACTGCTTTGAAACAATATGTACTTTATGAGATTAACTAAGCTTTGCTTCTTCCTTTCCAATCTAAGGTTTAACTTGCATTCAACTTTTAGGGCATTCATTACTTTTAAAATACAGCCCACACAGCCCTGGACTGAAGCTCACATCTTTGGACTTTTCCAGTGTATTTTTTTTTTTTTTTAAAACAATCAAATCCTCAAGCTCTACTGTACAAGATTTTATATTGCACTAAAACTTAAGATATGGAAAGAAGAGTAATTGATCTATCAAAGGTGCTATGAAACAAAACCATTAAAAAAAAAAATCTTCATAAAGGATTATCAGTGCCTTGCTGGCAAGCAAAACACATCAAAAACCCTTCATCCCTCCTATCGCAATCAGCCTTTGGATTAGATGCCTGAACAAATCTTCCCAAATAATGGAAAGAAACCAAAAAATAAATATGATAAGTTGACTCCACTTCTGGACTCCATATACAAGACCTGATGTAACTACTAATCAAACTGAGAGTTGCTCAAGGCAGAAACAGGAAAGAGGTCATTTTCTGTGGGCAGCACAACTGGTACCACCTACTTCACATCATCTCCTTATTAATCAAACTCCACTGGCAGGAATTCAGTCCTTTGTTCAACCAATGTCCCGAGAGCTTTTACATCTTTCCAGCTTTTTTGTTTCCAGACGCTGAAACACGAAGAATGTTTGGGGTTTCTTCCATGACTCTGACAAGCAAGTTATCGATGTAGTCTTCAAGCTCACGCACCTGGACATCTTTCTTGGTAATTGTATCCTTCTGTTTCAAGACCAGCTGGATCAGCTCATCGTGTGTTAGCTGAGCATAAGCATACGCAGGATCTGAAGGATCATATTTCTTCAAGAGAGAAGAAAGGCAGGGTCAGTACAGACACACAGGCATTTCAAAATAGCAACAGAACGCTATCTGGTAGCTGGCTGGGGGGATTTAAAATACCAATGAACAACTTTACACACAGCATCTGCAAAACCACAGCTGCTCTTCAAAAGTATTACTGTGCTTCTTATCTTTTTAAAAATAAGTTCCATCCAAACGACAGTTTGGAATGTCAGTCATTAGCACTTTAGGATCAAGAAGAGCAGGCTGCTCAGAGCCAAGCTGCGCAATGGCCAAGGCATTAACGATGACAGGGAGAGGCTGGCAGGCCAGGCAAGCCTTCTGCTACAAAGCACCTTTTGGGCTATTAACAAATCTAGCCTGGAAAGATTCATACAAAACACTATCTATCCATGCACTTCCAGAATGCAGAATAGCTTTTTGGAAGTATTTGGAGAAAAAAAGATTAACTGTCCTGGAGTAAGTGCATGCTACTTATGGCACAGTGACACACTTTACAGAGCTTAAGCAGTCTTCTCCCAAACAGAAGGCAGGCTCAGAGCAAGACAGACATTATGGATGGTAACCAGGCCATCGGTTTTAGCATAAAAATCTTTCCATAATCTCAGTTCTGTAATTCAACTCTTCTCCAATTTATGCTGAAAGAATGTCATGTTGACTCCAGGCAGCAGCCCACCCAGCTTAGCAAAGATGTGTAGAAATTACAGCCGCACACCATCAACTACCATCATTTATAGATGAGCACTGGTATAGCTATTGTTTAAAACATACCAAAGACTACGAAAGCCAAATTCAGGTTAAACAGCAAGAAACACCCACCCACCTTTGGCATTTCCCTCTTATTGTCCTTATCACTGTGAAAACACATCACAACACAGCTCCTCTGAAAAGTCTGCTTTTTACCCTTAAGCAAACTTGACAGGTACTTAGCAGCTTCTGCCAATTCCTCCAGCTACCTTCTCAGACCCTAAACTAGAATGCCAGCCCAGGATTTTCTTTCGAAGGCAGTATGCATACAACAAGCTCACGTGACTACATCAAGCATAATTTCTTATGTGGAATCAGAGCACCACACCAGAATACTAATTACAAGTTTTCAACTCATTCAAAATAGCAACATGTCAGTTTGAATCATTTAACTCACATTTTCTTCTTTTCCACTTACACCAGAAGGAGGCACTACAGTTATTTTGGTACTAACTTTTCATTTTCCCCAAAAAACCCTTAGAGACAATAACAGTACCCAGGATTTTTCTCTGCTGACCCAGAGACGCTTCTAGCTATTCCAATCAGCATGACTTTTAAGTTATGCCTCAAGCCTAGAGGTCTCTTTTGAGGCCAAGATTATGCAAAAAGCTCCTTTAAATCTGAGTGATTATGAAAGCTGCACAGCTACACTCTTAGGAAGCATCCGTGCTTTAATGGCAGGCACCTAGTCTCTCAATCTGCACAGGGTATTAATGCAATGTATTACAAGGCAACAGCCACCCCGAGGTTCCTTCTCCCACCTTCTCAGCTTTAAGAACCACATGCTTATTTCAGGGTGAAAATGAGTTTTGGGGACTAATCCCATCTGACAATAAACAGTGACTAATTTGTCCAGTCTTCTGTGCAGACCCAAGTTACGCAGCTCCCACACATCACCGACAGGACTATCTTCCAGGGGTAGCACCATCCATGAGTCACCCGTCGCTCCTGTCACAGCCACGTCATGGCTCACACACATCCCGCTCACCACTGGGGAGTCAGACAGCAGCCCGCACTCCTTTCCACTGAGAACCCCTCCACAAACAAGAGGCACCAATTCTACTACAGATGAGTGTGCAAGAAAAAGAATATTTAAAGACTGTCCCCACCTTTGGGGACTGACAAAAGGAAAAGGAAAGTTCATATCTCCCGCTGTCTAATAACCACTGTTCTTTTTCTGCTCAGGATATGTGAGATATAAGCCTAGGCAAACTATCCCCGAATACACAAACTCTGTTCAATTTACTGCTTAAGCTTTGGTTTAAAGTGCCACTTTCGTCCATACCTTCACATTCATCTCGAGCAGCTTTTCATTCATAGTGCTGATGACATTCAGGTTTTTACTTTGAGACTTGTTTGCTGTGGCATTCATTGGCTTCACAGGATGGAGTCTGTAACATTAAAACAGGCTCGTTACTTAGGCAGTACATACAACACCAGCACTACACAGATCTTCAGACTAAAAGCAAATATAGCAAGAAATTGGGGAAAATTCCTACCCTTCTCTACCTCCAGAGAGATAAGAGGTTCAGCTTTAGGAAGACAAGGCATTTCTGTCCAAGCTATAGGCTTTTTGTAAGTATACTCCAGCTCCCTTTCTACTATCTTTATTGACTTAAGGCATTGAAAGTAAAGCAGTAACAAGGGAAATACAACCTGAACGGTATGTCACAAAAGAAAAGCAGAGAAGGCAGTACACAGCAGCAGTTACTCTGATCTCTCACACACTAGTATTTGAGCCTGACTTTCCTAATGAGAACACATTTGTGGTTCTTGCAACACATCAAACACTACTTCTATCCTGGGACAAACATGTATTACACTTTTTCCAATCTGAACTTTTGCCATAACCTGCCAAAAAGTGCTATCTTTATCTGCTCGAGCAGGATTTATATTGCCAATTTTAATACAGGAAGAAAATTTTACTTGTATCTCAGCAAATGCCAGCCCAGAAGCGTCCTAGACCCTAGATGGAGTTCTGCAGATAAAGTACTGAGGGCTGACAGGTCAGTGGCACTGTTCCACGGACAACAGTAGCCCAGCAGGCAGGAGGAGCTGCAGACAGCTCTGGAAAGCAGCCACACATTCTTGGGAGAGAGAGGCTTTAGCTGCATCGCTTGCTGCAATTCACTTCAAGGCTCAGGAGCCCAGTTTGGCCAGGAAAGGAAGCATCCCAGTTTATCAGGCTTCCTGTGACCATTCTCCCTGTCCTGGTTTCAGCTGGGATAGAGTTAACTGCCTTCCTAGTAGCTGGTACAGTGCTATGTTTTGAGTTCAGTATGAGAAGAATGTTGATAACACTGATGTTTTCAGTTGTTGCTAAATAATGTTTAGTCTAAAGTCAAGGATTTTTCAGCTTCTCATGCCCAGCCAGAGAGAAAGCTGGAGGGGCACAAGAAGTTGGCACAGGACAGAGCCAGGGCACCTGACCCAAACTGGCCAACGGGGTATTCCATACCATGGGACGTCATATCTAGTGTATAAACTGGGGGGAGTGGGGCCAGGCGGATCACCACTTGGGGACTAACTGGGCGTTGATCGGCGGGTGGTGAGCAATTGCACTGTGCATCATTTGTACGTTCCAATCCTTTTACTATTACTGTTGTCATTTTATTAGTGTTATCATTATTAGTTTCTTCTTTTCTGTTCTATTAAACCGTTCTTCTCTCAACCCACGAGTTTTACTTCTTTTCCCCATTTTCTCCCCCATCCCACTGGGGGGAGGGGGGGGAGGGGAGGGAGTGAGCGAGCAGCTGTGTGGTGCTTAGTTGCTGGCTGGGGTTAAACCATGACACTCCCATTTCTGAAAAATGGATGAATTGTAGTCCATTTCCCCAATCTGATGAAACGACCCTATTTCCTAAACTGCTACCGTTTCCCTAACAGTTTTCCCAAGAGGTAGCATTGTTATGAATATCAGGTCCCCTCGAGTGCTCTGGGCATCCTTAGTAGCCATACAGATTTATCTGGTGCCAGCAATGATCCTACGCTGGCGTGACAGGACTCAGGCCCCAACAAATCCACGGGCCGGATTAAGGCTGTACGATGCCACATCACTGCAAAGTGCAGTACATTTCTGCAGCTGGAGAGACAGATCTGCGCTCACAGGAAGAAAAAAGCAAGGCTCACATCAGCACTGAGGTACTTTCTGTGTATTTCCCATATTCTCTCACCTGTGCTTAGGAGACACGGTTTCACCACTCTGCTGAGTTTGGTTAGGATATGTTTCAGAGGGTGAAACCCATGCCTGAAGAAGCTTCTTCTTGCCAGAATTTCCTGCTTTATCTGCGAAGCCCTCGGCTGTTGGCTTTTTCGGAGACTCTGCTCTACGACTTGGGGCATCAGAGAGAAGGGAATGAGAGGAAGAGTAGGGCTGGGAAGGACTTGACAGGGAGGAAGAGGAAACAGAAGGCTCAAAGAAGTCACACTCTGCACGCTCCTCAACACCTGCACTTATTTTCAGCTCTTGTTTCTCAAAATTACTATTACACTCCCTGGAATGAGACATCGTACCTAAGCCTGAGTCAGCTACCTGGTTATTGACACTGTGAACATCTACTCTGGCAGGCAGCATGGGCGATTTGCTTGGCTTACAAGTACCAGGAGCACTTCCTCCTCCTCCTCCCAGAGCAGCCGGGGTTACTTGGGCTGCAGCAGAGCTATCGGAGTGCTCTTTCAGTTCTTCATGCAAAGGCATCGAATCTAGGGACTGCTTTCCAGTCTGTGAAACATTTTTATCACCTGCAGTGACACCACGGTTCTCCTGACAGTCACCCAGCAGCTCATCATCGGAACCTCCCTCCGGAATAACTGGAAGAGCGGCCAGTTTCAAACCACGGTCTCCGGTGACAGGAATGGCAGACTTTAGATTTGTAAGACAGTCAAATAAATCGTCATCACCTTCATTTTTTAAATGCCTATTATTGCTGTCATCTCTGAGCATCACTGGTAGAGTGATAGTCTCTAATGAGCCACTTTGGGGGAGGCACCCACAAGCATCTGAGGCTTTCTCATTAGGTAATGGGAGCCCAGGTGCAGATTTTACACTATTGCCTGAAGAAGGCACATCACCACTTAACTCATCAGCCTGAGAAACCAGTGGGCACTTTTTCAGTGTTAAAGACGGCCGTGGTGCTGGCTTTGGAGTGACTAACCCCTCACTGCCAGCCCTCCCTACATTGGCTTCCTGAGGGGACTGCGTGCAAGCTCCCAAGGTTGGTTTGGCAGGTCCTACTTGAGAAAATGAGTCATTTTTATCAAGTGGAGTTGCTTGGGGCTCTAATGTGGGTACACATTCTTCCCATCTCTTTTCACCAAAGACCTCTTGCTTCTCTTCCAGCTCACTCTCAGGGGAAGGTGGCTGTTCAGCACCGATCCCTGGCAAGAGGCTAGTACTATGTTTTGAGAGAGATGCAAAGCCTTTGTCATCCTTTGCGCAGGGTTCAGTATTTACACCGCCTAGTTCCGCACCACCCGGAACAGCAGACTCGCTCTTTCGGATGGGACCTATGCTGTCACTAGAGAGTTTTGACGATGGGCAGCACCCTGCTTCCAGTTCACGAGTAAACCCTGCATGCTCTCCTGTTGCATCTGAACCCATAAGTAACATTTCACCAAAATCAGAGTGCTGCTTTTCATATTCCTGCCCACCCAAATCCTCATCACCTGAAGTAAGACCCTCCGATCCATCAAGGAGAAAGGACACCGATTTCCTGTGGTCTAGCCTACTTCTTTTCAAAGAAGTCTCAACCTGAAGCTGGGGAGAATCACACTGCTTCTTTGGAGCCACACCAGGGTTGTCAGAAAGAGTGCCGAGGGGGTTTGATATAGCTTTAACATTACTAGTTAAAGCCACATCTGAAGAGCTCCCTGAAGCATCGCAACCAGAGTGTTTCAGCTCAGCAGGGTGTTCTGCTGAGGAACAGTCTTCATCACATGGAAGGCAGAAAGGGGAAGAACTAGCAACAGCTTTGAAACCTGGTGCATCTGCTTCCCACCCAAGCTTGGATGCAAAGGGATTATTGTCATTAAAATGACAATCAGAGGGGAGAGAAGATGCAGGTGGGTGAGAGAGACCCCAGGAAGCCCACGTATCAGAGCTTTCAGGACCGTGGCCCCATGAGCTCTGCCCCCATTCAGAAGCAAAAGGATTATTACCGCTACCAGAGACCTGCCCAGGAAGAGGCATTTTGGGAACAGAGGCTGCAAGATGATGGGACGAAGGGAAACGGGCAGTGCCTTTGGGATCCAGGGCTGTGGATGCCCTGCCCCGCTCGGGAGTAAAGGGGTTCTTGCCATTCAAAAGCTCTGCAGCAAAAGGAGGAGGAGAAATAAGAGATGCAGGAGAACTAGTAATGTTTTCAGAGTCTGGCACTTGGACATTTTGTCCCATTTTAGAAATAAAAGGATTATTGTCACTACTGATACGGTGTACAGAAAGAAAAGCAGGAAGGGAATCAGGTGCAAGAGTAGGAAGCGTGGCTTTGGTTTCCTCCTCTGAAGACACGCCCAGTCTGCAAAAAGGGACAAAAAACTCGCATGTCACTTGCGGATGCAATACGAGGCAGGAACAGACAAGCTTTAGCACCAGACTCCATCAACTCCTAACAATGGAGTTGAATTATACTTCCAAGAGACCTCAGAGCCTATTTGATAGGCTTTATGTACTTAAAGGCGTCTTTACAAAGCACTCAATTTATGTCAGAACACTTCTGCTGTAGAGTTTGCAGACGTTACTGCAGTAGCTGCTTAAGCACTATCTCATCTTTTGCACCCCAAGCAATTTTATTAGTAGGTAAGACACTTCATATGCAAGACGTTTAAACATGAGAAGCACTGAAAACAAGGAGTTAGAGATGCAAAACGTAGCCTTATTAGTAGGACATACCCATATATATATATATAAAACCAGACACATTTTATATATATATACGAAGGATAAAGGAGCAGAATTTCCAAAAAAGCCTTGTGTACAAATTCACACAAATGTCCTTCATGTTGCTGTGAACAACGCCAAAAGCAGAAGGGCTCCAAGATTCCCACTTTTGAAGACCACAGCCAAATACAGAAGAGAAAAGTAGAGATGTTAGAACTGGTATTTCAGACCCTGGGTACATTCAAGTCGCACAGCTCAGATAAGAAGTTAGTTTTTGCAAGAGATCCAGCAAGAAAAGTCACCCCTACAGTACCTGCAAAGATGCCTGCACTCAGAGAACCACTATTTCGGCATCAATTATAAGGAACATCCCTATATCAATCTCTTTTTCATACCGAGAAAGAACTCGGAGTTATTATTTGTTATCAAAGCACCCAATGGCCAGCTTAAAACCACCAGGTACCCTGCACAGCAACGCACTTCTGCCTCACACAGGATGCCAAGTTGAGAAGCGCTGCTCTGGGGCAGGAAGCAGCCTAGTTAAAGCCGGCCACCACCGCTGCACATCGCTATTTATGTCAGCCTCTGAAGCAAACGTGACTGACCTGGGCTTGACAGCTTTGGTCTTCGCCGGTGCAGTAGCTTTTTCAGGTTTCCGTTCTTCCTCAAAAGGGTTGAGCGGCTGCTTATTTGCAAAGATGCCTTCTGCGCGGTGACTGTCTTCTGAAGGATTCCCTCTGCTTAAATTTGCTGGAAGTTCAAGACGTTTAGCCTCTTGTTCACTCTTCTCTTCTGGAACTTTGTTTTCTTCATCCTGCGGGGTCCTGTCAGGAACATTCTCAGCATCACTGGTCTTCACTGCTTCCTTCTTCCCAGTGACCAGAGACAGCAAGGCAGACTTTTTGTGGTCTGGTTTTTTGGTCTCTTTAATAACCTCGACACTCGGAGGAACACTGGTTTCCAGGTATTCTTCACTGCTAAGCAATTTGTATGATGGCAAAGTCATAGATTTAAAGGTCTCCAGAGATGCAGACCCAGAGAAAGCATGACTAGGAGATGTTCTTCCCATCTCTTCAGGTCCTTTAGTAGATCCAGAAGACAGGTTCTCTTCTGAAGCAAAGAGCTGCTTTCTCCTGAAGTTGTGAGGAGAGGGGGAAGAGGCTGGAGTGTTGTCCTTCTTTACGCTCTCTTCCATATAAACATGACTGCCATTGATACACAGACTAGACTTGGAAATGGGATCGGTTTTGGATTTAAGGCCACTGAATAAAGAGAGCCCTTCTTTCTTGGTGTGGTTAGTGGTTACTTGGTTTAGTTGCCTGCTGTCCAAAGTTGCTGTTTTACGAGATTTAAATACAGGAGAAGGAGAGGACTTCTCTTCCACGGCATTTCCAAAGGCTTCTGGAAAAAACAAACAGGGAGAAATTCCAGATGCAAGAACATCCTTTCCTCTGACACTCCCTACTGACAACCTCAGTGCTTCACGGTCATTAATGGATTGCAGCAACAGATACACTGCAAGCATGACTATACCAGTCACATCTAAAGCTTCTGGGTCCCCTACCACTGCCAGCCCTCAGCAGACCGGATCGCACGCGCCATTCAATGACCTAAAACCACCACAGATCACCTACTGTGAAGCTGTACCGCCAACTCGCGCAGACATTGCTTGTGCACAGTTTCTATGCTATCCCAAGGTAAGCTTAGCTGTGAGTGTCTAACATCCTACACGCATACCCGCCACCGTGGACACAAGTGACTTTCTCTGGATTCATTCAGTAAGAAGAATTTAACTAGTACTCTAAAAAGCGTGAAAAGTGCAAGCAAACCTTTGAGAAAGGCTTTGTGCTTCATCAGTGCAGTGAGTGGCAATACTCACTTTCTGAGGTTGGAGAGGTCTCAGACTCCTCATCGTCCCATTGCGACTGGAAGTCGCTGGGCCGAAGCCGAACCCTCTCGGTGACGGGCTGCTGTGTCGGAAGGACTGACATGGACTGGGAGAGGGAGGTCTTCTGCAGGCCAGGTTTGGAAAACAGGGTTTTGAACTTTGATTTCTTCTTTTCCTTCTCAACGGACTCATCTTCACTGTCAACGGGGGAGTGAGTTGTGCTGGGAATGATTGCCGATGCCGTGTCAGAAAGGCCGCTGCTCCTCTTCCCCTTGAGCTTGTCTTTGAGCTTGCCAAAGGGAGAGCGAGACTTGTCTTTCATGGACAGATCAAACATACTGGCTGTCATGTTGCTCCTCATAAACTGGATATCCACTTCAATCTCACCTCTCTCCTTTTCCTTTTTCCCTGGTTTGGAGCGAAGCTTGTACCACCTGCAGAAACAAAGAGATTTCTTTTACAAACCAGTTCTTGAGAGGCACAGGTAATTTAGAACAGAAGGTGGTTTTGTTTTAAAAAAATCAAATAACCCTACAGTGTAGGAAAAAAAAAAGAAAAGCCTTTAATCTCACAACAACATCACGGTCATATGCCTCCAGGTGCCAAGGAAAACATTTCTTATTGTAAATAGAAAGTTATTAGTAAAATTTGTTTTAAAACCCAGACCAGGAAGAGTTAAAAAAAAAAAAAAAAAAGACATACAACATGGAATTCCTGCATTTCAGCTCAGCCACTCTCTTCTGTGCTTTTATCTGGCCTCCCGAAATCTGCAGAGGCTAGGACTTTGAAGTAGATGAGAAAGAAGCAGCCTCAGAGAGCTGACACTGGTACCGGAGAGCTTGCACACACATCCCACACCCTCATACCTTGCATTCCAGCTTTTCAGTTGCTATCTTAATGCCTCTTAAGCTAAGGAACCCCTAATCAACACGAGAGCCAAACCAAGCCTTACAGACCGTCTGGGGATTTCCACTCACCTCCACGAGCTCGTGACTGAAGTGCACCAGGAAGGACATTCGTTACAGACTGAACCTTATCCCTTTTCTGAAATGCAGCTCCAGAATATTAAGCACTGCGTGTTAAGTCAGTGCTCAGGGTATCCTAAACTGCAAAACCACCGTCTGCGCACCGGTACCACATGTGCTCAATTACCACTCAATAACATTCAAACCACATCAGGGCCAGCAAAGAAAATTATTAGCACTGCACACCAATACTTTGTCTATTGCTGGAGCTGCAGACTTCCCGACTCCACAGAACCGATAGGAAAGGCCGCCTGGAAAACACCAGCTTCTTCCTCCTCACCAGCTGGTAAATGAAAATAAAGGAAGCAAACAGAGCATGCAAATCTGCCTCTCCATCAAATTTGCACTTCATTCCTTTGAAGGTGCACTGGAAGCAATGAAAGAGAATGGGAAAAGGCAATTTGCTTCAGAGAAAATTCAAAGATAATGAGCATTAACTGAAGGAGAAGAATTCAGAAATCTGCTACAGAGAAACACAGAGGGAAATGAATGCTCAAGCACCACGCTACAGTTAGATGTTCAGACCTGAAGTTACCAGACACCAGCACCAGGGAAGGGACCCTATAGGGAGATGTTAGGCTTCATCAGGTCCCTAAAGCTGCAGTCCCGCAGTGGCAGCAGCAAAGGAAGCACGAATTCTTTGCCTTTAATGCAAGCCAGCACCGGGCACTTTTGTTCTAAACCGCGTGATTTCTAGGAGCATCCTGCATTTGTACAGTGCCACAACAATTCATTCCGCGCGCTCTCTGCCCTGGGGAAAGAGCAGGCCCTGTTCGAACAGCATCCAAAACACAAACTACGTGTTCAGCGAAAGGCAGCTTAGTACTGCCCGAAACACGGCCAGTGCTTTGAGAAGCACAGCGCTACATCCGCCTCACTTTGAGCAGCTGAAAGTAAATAATGTACTGACAACCTCCCCCTCAAAACTACAAAATCTTATTTTCATTTATTATGTTAGCGTGCCCCTGTCAATCAACATGCATTTATTTTCCAAAAACCCCCAGCCCTTTATGGCTATACTTCACCACAGCAGCTAAGTGATGACAAAAGGCTGGGAGGACGACACTAACAATTGGAAATATCAGAAGTTTTCCCAGGAGCATCAAAGTTGGTTCCCCCGCCCCCCCCCCCCCTATTTTCCTTTGGCCCAGACACAAAGAAACCAGCCGGGGAGGACCCAGGCTGACTCCCTGAACTCTGCTGACTGAAGGCACATTATGCTCTGCCATGTAAACACAGCGACATGACCTTAATGACAGCCACGTTATAATTAAGGCTTCACTGATGGCTTTGTCAAGAAACACGACGCAGATCTTGGCTTTGGCCAAGCTGGTGTTAATACCTGGATCTGCTCAGGTGAGTGAGAAGAGGAAGGTGACTCACGGGCCACCTCAAGCCACATTACAAGGCTGCTGACTCCCAGTAAAACCCTCCCAGTAACCACCCCCAGGAATTCAGCGCACCGTCTCAGTGTTTATGTTCAAAGGAGCAAGTATGACACAGAGCTGGCAGTTGCTATTAAAGGAAAAGTCTTCCAGCGCAGTGTCCTGCTGACAACAGCGAAGCCAGCCCGTATAACACTGAATTATCTACTCTTACGCATGCTTAGGCTCTGCTAAGTATTTATTAAGAAAAATACATAAACAGCTGGCTGTAGCCTGTGTTCATTCTCTGTCAGAAGGCGGAGGTATTTCAAGTACATTAAGTTCCTTGGGTCAATCTGGCTGTTCCCAGTGTACGCTGTTAGCGCTCGCATGTAAATATTTAAAAATCAAAGCCAAGCACGAGGCAGCACCGGCTGAGTTACCCCGCGCCGGCCCGGCAGCCACAGGTGCCAGAACCCCCCGGACTCTTCCAGGGGGCAGGCACCCTGAAGTTATGGGGGGGCTGACCCACACCAGGAGGGACCCTGCCCCGAGGGGTCACCCCATGGGCCCTCAGGGGGCTCGAGGGGTCCCCCGTGGGGCACAGGGCTTCCCCGGCAGATCCTTACACCTCTGTGGGGCACTGGGTTCTCCATGGGGCAGAGAGACATCGCACGGGCCACAGGGGTCCCCCACCAGATTCCCCCCACCCCTATGGGGCACAGGGGTCCCCCACAGATCCACACACACCTGTGGGGCAGAGAGATCTCCATGGAGAACAGGGATATCCCACGGGGAACTGAGGTCCCCCACCAGAGCCTCAGGCCCCCGTGGGGCCCAGA
>NW_010972598.1:10804156-10821198 GCF_000737465.1 Haliaeetus leucocephalus | reverse complement strand
TGCAGGGTGTACAGGTGTGGGGGGGGCATGTAGGGGTGTGTACAGGTACGTGTACAGGTGTGTATGTGGCATGTATGGGTGTGTACAGGTGAATGTACAGGTGTGTGCAGGGTGTACAGGTGGGGGGGCATGTAGGGGTGTGTACAGGTGTATGTACAGGTGTGTGCAGGGTGTACAGGTGGGGGGGCACATAGGGGTGTGTGCAGGTGTGTGTGGCATGTGCAGGTGTGTACAGGTGTATGTACAGTTGCGTGCAGGTTGTACAGGTATGTGTGGCACGTATGGGTGTGTACAGATGTGTGCAGGTGTGTGTGGCACATATGGGTGTGTACAGGTGTGTGTACAGGTGTGTGCAGGGGTGTACAGGTGTGTGTGCAGGGGTGTACAGGTGTATGTACAGGTGTGTTCAGGTGTGTATAGGGGTGTACATATATGTACAGGGGTATGTGAATGAGCGTGTGTGCAGAGCTGCATGCATACAGGGGTGTGTACAGGTGTCTGGGTGTACGTGCAGTGTGTGTATAGGGGTGCATGCGTGGGTACATATGTGTATATACAGCTCTGTGTGTGTACAGGGATGTATGTATGTGTACAGGGGTGTGTGAATGGGCGTGCGTGTGGACAGGTGTGTGTGTTTTCGTGCACATATAGGCCTGTGCATGTCTGCACAGGGCAGTGTGGGTGGGTGTTGCGGAGGGTACACGGGTGCCTGTGCCTACAGGTGTGTGTGTGTCCAGGGGTACAGGGTGGGGGGGGGGGGGCATGCAGAGTGAGCAGGGGTGTGTAAGGCTGAGCAGCAACAATCTCACAGGAGAAACACCATTTCCAAAACCGGAGAATCAATTTAATGAGAGCTGTATGAGTCATTTAATGAAAGGGACAACTACTTCCAGCTGTCACTCCAGTGAAATGCTTTTCACCCCTTCCTTGCACTCCCACAGGCCCATTTCCTTCATTAATTTAGAATAATGACACCGCGAGGTCTTGAAGCGAAGCATGCAGCCCTCCCACGGGGCTGGGCGCTGTGCCCTCTGGAACCTTTTCTCCCCCATCCCAACCCAACCCATCCCCTCCCCTGCTCCCCGGGAGCATCCACCCTGCACCCAGCAATGCTGGCGATGCTCTGGTCCCCCTCCTTGCCTCCTCCGAAGCCTGACAGCCTCAGCGTGAGGCTACAGCAGCCCTTTGGACCACAGCATCTCGGGGTGACCCACCGAGCAGGACCTGCCGGGGAGCAGCCAGCCCTGGGGATGGGGACAGGGACGGGGACAGCCCTTGAGCCATGCATGCTGCCCTGGGGGGCTGCCTGCAGCCAGGAGGGGAGAAGGCAGCCCTGCGTGGGCACAGCCTGTGCCCCCCAGGGAGGTGCAGGTGCACCTATGGGACCCTCGTGGGAGTGATGGGTTTTGCCAGGGCTAGCGGGGTCGCGGGTGCGCAGTCGGGGGCAGCTAGGGCGACTTAGCAGGGAAAAGGTGCAGCAAAGGCATTTTTGCTCGACAGCTGCCGTTCTGGAGGCGAAGGGAGCTCAGGGCATGCCGGCAGGGAGCTGAGCACCCCAATGCAGGGCAGGCGTAGGGAAGGATGCTGCAGCGAGTGCTGCAAAGCCCTGGGCAGGCAGGAGGACCCCGTTTGCCTCCGGTCCCACGGGCAGGACCGGCATTCCCCAACCCCTCGGCAGCGAGGAGAGCTCTGCCGTGCACGGGATGAAGCGCACGGCCGTGGAGGGTCCGGGGAGCGGGACCCCGGCCTCAGAGCACGCCGCCAGCAGCCCCACAGTTCTTGGCGGGGATAGTCTTCCTCTTGCAGGTGAACATCTTCCGGAGCTCCCCGCGGAAGCGGTCGTGGAGCCAGGCATAGAGGAAGGGGTTGCAGCAGGAGGAGCTCATGGCGAACCAGTGGCAGAGCAGCTGGATGAGGAGGAAATAGTGCTTGTTGATGAGATTGATGTCGATGTCACGGATGATGTTGAAGACATGGATGGGGAGCCAGCAGACCCCAAAGGCTGCCACCACCAGCACGATGAGGCGGAAGATCTTCCTCTTCCTCAGGCGGTCGAACTCGGCTTGGCTCTGCGTGGGGTGGCCAGGCACCACTCGGTTCCTCAGCTTCACTGAGATGCAGATGTAGGAGAGGGAGACGGCGGAGAGGGGCAGGATGTAGGTGACGATCAGGGTGCCGTAGGCATAGGCCAGGCGCTGCGTCTCCTTCTCCATCCAGAACTCCTCGCAGATGGCGAAACCCTCCTGCCGAAACTCCACGTGGTACGTGTGGGCGATGGCGGGGGCCACCAGCCCGCAGGAGAGCAGCCAGATGCCCCCCACCACAGAGATGCAGCTGGTGACCGAGATGCGCTTCTTCAGGGGGTGCACGGTGGCGTAGTACCTGCAGGGAGAGAAATGGGGGAGCCCGAGCCCCAGAGCATCTCCCCAGCAGCCCAAGGTGAGGGGTGGCTGGTGGTAGGGCTGGGGCCATGGGAGCAGAGCCCTGGCCAAGCTCCAGGAGCAGGGGCATAGCCCTGAACGGCTGCTGGGAAAGGGCTGGCTGGGGACATGGGGGACAACGGCATCCCCTCGCTCTGCCATGGGGCCCATGGAAGCAGCAGGCCAATTCTGCTCATTTGGGAAGTGGGGTGCCTGGCAGGGCCGGGCACGGAGCATCCCTCCCACAGCCTGTCTCTGAACCTGCCTCGGGGACCGCAGACAGCACTGAGTGAATGACAATAAAAGCCGGCAATTCCTCTTTTACTTCCTCCTCCCCTGAGCATCTTCCACTCCTCTCCACACTGCCTTACCTTATGACCAGGGACTGGCCCTAAATAAGCTCCCAGTGAGGTATCTCCAGCGACTGTAATTTGATTTTTTGCAGCTTTTTCACATACTAAATGCTCTGCCCCCCACCACAGCCCGCACCACCTGCTGCTTGGTATCGCAGCGTTTGCTATTGCAATGTTTAATATTGCAATGTTTGGGCACCGACAGCTCTTGGTGTGCTTTGCTCGCAGGCTTGTGCTGAAGTCCTCGACCAGCAGAGCCCTGGTGCGGCCGCATGCTCCCCCCTCATTGGAGCTGGAGGATTTGGGGTAAAATCATCTCTTTGCGATAAATCCCAAAGACGTTTTATGAAAGTGCTGAGGACAGTATAACTTGGTGGCTGCCTCTTTAGCAGGAGAAACAAGCAAATGGTTTTTAGCCCCCCAAAAAAGGGCTTTGTTGAAGAGCAAAAGAAGAATGCCAGCACTCCTAGGGACATTTCAAGCCCCTGGTGAAGGCAGCAAGGCTCTGCCAGCAGTCCAGGCCTTCTCAGCTATTATACTCAAATAATCCTTTTTTTTTTTTTTTCCCTTCGCATCATGGTCCTGCCCCACTCTCCCCCAGAGCCAGAGGCAAACGAGCACGAGAGGCATGAGAGGTACTCTTCGGCGCTGCCAGCATCACACCCGTCCCTGCAGGGTTTGGAGCATTTTTCATGAGATGAGGTCTCTATGGAAACACGGGGTTTTAAAACCACCCCCCATCAGATCCTGCCCGGGCGCACTCAGGGAGGCACAAGTGCTCTCCACCCAGGGGCCAGAACACCGGGTGATTCGGGTGCAAATTATCCAGCAAAGTAGGAAGAACTGGGTGCAAACTCTAACAAGCCCTTGTGCGAGAGCAGTGCCTGCCAGGAGCACAGACCTGGCTGCGAGCAGACTAGATTTCGATAGAGATGACTTCATACAGGCAGGCATGAAACTGCACAACATCATTTCCCAATGCAAACCAACAGCCGGCTGAACACCCCCACTGCGCTTTCTCCACTCGAGACCGAGTCCTGATGCTAAAGAAAAGGCTGTAGAGAGACTGCAAAGATCCCTTGGATTTTTCCTTTTCCAGTTGTGAGTCTTTGGGACTTAACACCCTGAGCTGAGCAAGCAGCAGCTTGAAGGGACTGGGGGGGGAGAACAGACACGGACCCCCAAACCATCCACCCCGCTGGCACTTACCTGTCAACCGCAATGGCCGTGAGCGTGAAGACAGAGACGTAGACAGTCATGGGCTGCATCAGGAAGACGAAGTAGCACAAAAACTTCCCGAAAACCCAGCCCTGGGGGTTGAAGGCGTAGGCCAGGGTGAAGGGCACACACGTGGCACACATCAGCATGTCGGAGAAAGCCAGGTTCCCGATGAAGAAGTTGGTGACGTTGTGCATCTTCTTCGTCTTGCAGATGACATAGAGGAGCAGGTAGTTGCCGAAGATGCCGATGAGGACAACGAGGGTGTAGCAGGGGATGATGAGGGGTTTGAAGGACTGGATGAGCTGCACCCCGGTGAACTGCATGCTGGTGTTGGAGCGGTTCCGCAGGGCGAGCTCGTAGACGGTGGCGTTGGCCCCGTCCCCCTCCATGGCTGTGGCTAAGCCCCGCTGCCCGCAGGCAGGTGAGAAAAACCCTGTCTCGATCAGCTTCGACACCCCAAAATCCGGTGGTCGTGGGTTTCAGGTGTCCACGGGGTGCATCCTTCTCCTCGTCACGGCTTTGCTGTGGCTGTGTCCCGTCCCCCCCACAGCTGCACAGGACCCTGCTCCACAGCTGGGGAGGCTTCTTGGGATGGCAGCTTCGTCCTGTGGGCTCCTGGGGAGGGAAACGGAAAATCAGGCTCAGAAAAGGGGTGATGCTGGCAAGCAGCCCTGCATCGGGAGGGAGAGACAGCCCTGGGCTCAACAGCGGTTACAGCTCCGGGGGGGAAGAGGAGAAGGAGAAAAGCAGCAGGGCTGACCATGAGCTCGGGGAAAGCACTTACCGAAACCCGCTCTCATCAACACCCCTTTAAACGAAGCATTTGCAGCAATTTTGCCTCTGCCCCAGCCCAGCTGGCGTGGAGGGGCAGCTGCTGGCAGAAGGAAAAGGGAAGCGGCAGCTGAGCCAGAAAATAGCTCCTAATGTTTCTGGAAATAACAAAGGACATTAATGGGTAAATGAATAAAGATGCTCTGCTACTTTTGCACTGCCTCAGCCTGCACCCCGCTCATCTATCCCTCTAAGGAGATTAACCAGGTTCTCCTCAAACACTAAGTCTGGCAGCAGCCGCTGCAATTCAGAGGGCTCAGATGAGATGTTTTCATGGACCCCCAGCACAGTCCTGCCAAAAGCAACACAAGGTTTTCATGTCATCAGCCATGAAGGGAATGGGATGGGGGGGCAAGGAGGAAATTCAGGGGAAAAATTACATCAGTCCTGGAAGACAGGTCCCTGCCTGCCTGGGCTGCTTCCCACTAGCAGCCAGGTCCTGCCAGGAGCCCCTCGTTGGCAGCCGGCCTCAGGGGAGTGCAGGCAGCACCTTTCCCATTCCCGGCACACAGTGCTCGCTGCCAGACCCCCAGGACCCCCTGCCCAGTGCAGTCCTTTCTCCTGGGCTGCTCCCACATCCCCTGCCTCCCTCCTGCCCACCAAATCATCTCACCACCCTCTGCAATCCAATTTCCTGGGCTATTTCCATATATTATCTCCCACTCTTTCCCAGCACAGGACTTGCCACCCTGTTTATTTCTCTCTGTACCAGACATTATTTCACCCTTAAGCCCTCACACACCAGAGCTAGTAAGACCAAAGCCCACCCGGCAGGTTTTGGAAGTCCCCAGGGGAACCAATGGAGAGCTGCACCCAGCCACCGTTTTGTAATGTATCTCAGCAGCCCCCCAAAAGCTCCACAGTCCAAATTTGCATTAATTGGGTTTTTAGATCAGCTGCCATGCACCCTGCCTGCTTCACCTCACAAGTTTGCAAGGCACCCTGCTTCAAGGGATGCATTTGGAGACAGAAGAGGTGTTTCGGAATAAAGTCCCTCTTACCAAACATTTGCTGCTGAATCCGAAGCCGTGCAACCACCTCCCCCCACAGCCAGCCCTGCTCTTTGTTCTGCTCAGGGAGGGATTTTGCCAGCTGAGCATCAGCAGGTAAAAATCCCCCTGAAAATACGTTACTGTGCGCAGAAGCCTCCTCCTGACACACATCCTCAGCCCCACACGCCTCCCTAAGCCAAGGGCCGCTTTTCCACGTGAAGCGCTGGCAGCAAAGAATTAAGTTGTGCCACCCAGCAGCGATTAGCGGCAGCCACCTTCCCACGGGCTGGGCAGGCTCCTGCTCAGGGGCTGCCCTGGGGATGCAGAGGGGAGCGGACCCCCCCCATCCCAGTGCCCCTCTCACCTGCTGCCAGGGCGCGGTGAGACCATAGTGGTTTTGGTCCCTGCTCTGGGAGTGGGGCTGGATCCAGCCCTTCTGGCGAGGAGGGGGACCGGGGCAAAATATTTTCAACGGGGGGAAGTTTTACTTAATTTAGTTTATTGCAATTAGTGCAAGCTTCCCATCCTTGGCATGGGTATTGAGACAAGCGAAAATGTAAATAATTAAAAGGTATTTGGGGAAATGCCTCCTCCTGCCCTTTCTGCCCCGCTCCGGACTCCTGAGATAGTGGGGTTCATACCAGCACTAGCCAGGTATGCACCCACACCAGCTGGGCACCCAAGGACATTGATGGGTTGCTCACACTCACTGGGTGCTCAGGTTTGCACTATTTAACCCCTCATGCAATTAGTTGGGTGCTCATGAGTGAACTGATGAGGTGCTCATGCATCGAACAATTGCCCACTTACGCACAAAATAAAAGGGCATTCCTGCATTTATTAATTGGAATTTGCTTGCGCAAAAAGGCAGGAGAGGCTGCGACTTGCACCCGCTGGAAGTGCAGGGACCAGCCCTGAGCAGGGGAAGGCACAAACATTTCTGCACAGGCAAAGCCTGGGGTGAGCCCCAGCTCTCTGGGGGGGTCTCATACAGCTCCCCTGGGCTTTGGGGTGTGACTGTGAACATCGGGAGGGCATGCACCCAGCTGGAGCTATATGGTACCAGGTACCCAGCAAAGCCACCCCAAAACAGCTCCCAGCCCTACCAGACTGTGATGCTGCAAGTGCTCGGGGCTGTGACTGACTCCCCACTGAGCCCAGGACCGTCGTACCCATCGCCCTGTGCAAAGCCCGCAAACTCCTGGGGAATAAGTTAGCCTGAAAGAAATCTCTGAAGCAGCTTTTAGCCTAACAGGAGCATCTTCTGTATTAAAATGTCATTCTCACATCCCCATTCTCTGCCAAAACTCATCTCAGTTATTCCCAAAAGAGTCTTTAAGACACGAGGCACTCTGAACTGACAGTCCTGCTTTTGTGTCACAGGCTGGCATCCATCCTGCATATGAATTCTATGAGGAGCTCGGGGCTGCCTCTTCCTTCCCGAAGCGTGCAGAGCCCTGTCCTGCCCATGGGATGCTGGCTGCCATGTGCCACCCTCACAGAAGTGTGACAAGGGGACATCCCTGCCACGGGGGAACAGAGCCCATTTTGATGCCAGCTGGGTGGACACAGCACCAGCCACACGCAGCATGCCCAGGGGCCACATCCTGCACCGGTGCCCTCTGTGCCCGGCTGGGCAGGCGTGCAGCCCCACACCTGGCACGCTCTATTTGTGCCTGTTTTGTCTCCATGACATTAAGACTCCTCTATTAATTACCTGTCAGTTACCATGGTTATGCCAAAGCCCTCCAGGAGATGCTGCCACACAGGATGCAGGACACGAGCATACCGCTGCCAGGGGCTGCGGGAAGGGAGATGAGGGTATCTCCCCCAAGGCACCCACCCTTCCCACCGTTGGGTCTACACCGGCTCCAGCCACGGGCTGGGGCTCTCCAGGGTCCCACGCTGCATTTGTGGCTGGGCTCGCTGTCCTGCAAATCAGGCTCCAGCAAGGGGCTTGTGGCTTGTGTGGGGTGACAGTTCTGTCCCCACGCACCCACCGGCAGGCACCAGCAAGTCAGCCAGCACCACGGTGGCTGTTTGTGCACTTTGCTGCTGGACACTTCCCTGACACTCACTGGGAGTTGAAGAGGCCACTGTGCAAATTCACTGGCACTGACCTTAATCTGCTTTGCGTTTCTTTTCTTCCTGTATTTCTTTACAGGGCTTAATCTGCACCCAGCGAGATGTCTTAAGGCGGCTGCTGGATCACACTGAGCTGCCGGCATTCAGCGAGCTTTCCAACTAACAGCGTGTTTCATTCCCGCCTGAGGAATTAGGAGCAATGCATTCATCAGCCTTTATTCCTGCTCCTCCCCGGCTGGCACCCCTGCCTGTGCCCAGGGCCTGGAGAACACCTCCGGGATGGGCAGTGGGGGGCTGCATTACCCCCAGGCTCACGCAGGACGCTCTGGCCCCCACGAGGCACCTTCAACCCGATCAGCCCTGGAAGCAGGGTGCAAGCAAGAGCCCTCACCCCCCAGGCAATGCATTGTCACAGAGACAGGTCCTGGAGCTGATCCCAGTGGGGAAAATAAGCCAGAATCACCTGTTTCGATGAGAAATGCAATGGTTGTGGCTCTGATCCTCTCTCCAGAAGTAGCACACTCAGTCTTGTGTGCTGGGAGTGAGGTGAGGGCAGGGAAAAGCTGGATGAGTTAATTCCTCATTATAGTTTTGCTGTCCCCACTCTTCCACCCCCAGAGCTTGGGGTTCTGCACCGCAGCAGCTTTCTGCTCCCCATCCCAGGACACATCTCAAACCCGCGAGGCAGGGAAGGGGCTCGAGACGCACACTTGCCTTGCAGGAGGTGATGCCTGAGAAACCCCTTGCCAGGGTGAAGGCTGCATGCGATCGCCCTGCGATCCTGTCCCCTTGTGTCCCCGAGCCCAGGGCCAGGCACAGCCCACGCCAGCGGCTGACGTGCTGCCAGGCTGCAGCCCATCAGGGCTGGCAGCTGGTTTCACCCAGGCCCATCTCCGGCCTCTCCCAAGCCATTAGAGCTTGACGACAGCAATCTTCCCTCTGCGCACCGATCAGCTCATCTCTGTGGCCTTTTCTATTATAAGTGGGGAAAATAAAGAGAGACCCGTGTGCTCCCTTCCCAGCCCACCCCGCCTGCAGATTCAGGGCTCCCCTTTAAAGTCAACCTCACTGCCAGCTAATATCATGCATGTAATGGATTTGGGCAATTTTCTCAATTAGGAGTTTTGATTATATTATTTCAGCGGCTGCTTGTTCTGGGCAGCTTTTTGGCTCCATTTCCCTGGGCTGCCATGAAGATGGCAACACAACTTAGTCCTGTTGATCCAAACAGACGATGATCAGAACGGTTCCTACCGGAACAAAAGGACCATTAGAAGGGAGCACACAGGATAACTGGTGCCAGGCACAAGCGCCTTGGCCTCAGAGCATCGTGTCCTCCCCCTGAAGAGGCAGCTGAGCTTATGTGGACATACCAGCCTCGAGCCAGAGCATGGTGCAGCCTTCCTCCTCCAGGCACACTGAGGCTGGGAGATGCCCTGAGCCTCCTGTCCTGGCAGTAGGCAGGGGAGCAGGCAGCAGCAGGCAGCAACCTGCAGCTCCCCAGGGGCTGCTTGCTGGCACCCCCGGCCCTCCAGACCCATAGGTTTGTGGTGTGACCCACAACATTGCGGTGATTGCACCTAAGAGGAGGCAGGGAACCGCCAGAGGCAGCAGGCAGGCAGGGACAGGACAGCAGGCGACAGCAGGCAACAGCAGGAGTACCAGAGCACAGTCCAGACTAACTCCAGGGTATTTGCACTTTCCCATTGTTATTGCAATAAAAGGAAAAAAGACCATTTCTAGGACCGTAGTAGGAATGGAGGGGGCAGGGAGAGGAGGCAAGGGATGACATCCAAAGCCCAGACAGCGTTGTCCCCCTCCAAAGATCTGTCCCATTCAAGGATCATCCTGGCACAGGGCATCCCCACCATCACCGTCATGCCAGCTCCACTCCCAGAGCTGCAAAGTCTTCTCCAAGCTGCAGCTATTCTATGATGCTCTAGCATCATCCTCATCACCTGTGTCTTCCTTTGAGAACTCTTCCTTGTGGGCTTCGTACTTGGCATCATCTTCCACTGGGGAGAGAGGATGCAGGGCTGCAGCAGGAGGGGGTGGCCCTGACCCACCGAGGGGACGCAAAACCCCCCCAGCTGCAGACACAGCCAGCAATCCCACCCCACGCTGGGAGCAGGAGCACGGACACCATCCCACCCCACAGCAGCAAAGGCAGAGCAGAGAGCTGGCTTGAAACATCGTGTTGAGCCCACGAATGCAAACAAGCACTAGTCTGCCCCACAGACCAGTGTTCCCTCCATCCCTGGGGCGAAGCAGCCCTGTTGAGGGCACCAGGTGCCACTAAAGCCACCATGGGACCCATGGGACCGTCCCCAGTGGAGCCCCTAGCCCACACACTCGCCCTGGCCCCGCAGCACTCACGGGTGATGTGCTGCCCACTAAGGTAGACAGGTCCAGCTCCACACTTGAGCACGAAGGTGATGGGAGGGACCAGCTCCAGACCTTTGAGGCTGATCTGCAAAGAGTTGGAAGTCAAAGACCCCTGACCCCAGTCCGGGCTGAAATTATCACCCCACAGCCGGGGGCTGCATGCTGCGTGTTCAGCTGCCCTTACCATGGGGAGCACTGAGGTCCGCAGTGCCGCGATGGGCACCGGCTTGTGGTCTCCATAGGTGTTTTTTGAATCAACGGCCACCACGTGCAGCTCATCCCTGGCCTCAGCCCCCAGGCAGATCTGCAGAGCCAAGCAGAGACCCCGTGGCAGGGAGCCCAGCTGCTGGGGCATAGGCTCGCTCTGACGGGCTCTTTGGCAAGCCTTGGATCTCACTGTTTTCAGCAGGATCAGATGCTCCAATAAGTCATCGTCCTCCTTCACCACACAGGTCCGGGTGCCCGTGTTCAGCTGGCAGCCTGCGGGAACACAGCATCGTCCGTGGACACGTGAGCTGCCCAAGCTGTGCAAGCCGTGAAGGCAAAGGGGAGCCTTTCCTGGGAGCACACTCCATGGGAAAGGGGGAAACACCCTTCATGCACACCCACCCCAGGTGCTGCAGGGCACAGCCACTGTCCCCCCCACAACCGCTCCTGCCTGCGGGTCCCACCAAAGCAGCCCAGGGCGTGCAGCTCCGTACCCCACAGGACAGCAACCGGCCTCTCCTCCGACAGTGACCCGGAGAAGGAAGAAGAGGTGCTCATCCTCCACGGCAGATCCAACAGTGGCAGCAAGAACCAGCTCCTGTGAGACAAACACCAGAGAAAACAGCATTTGGCTGCTCTGGAGCAGAAATACATGGAAGAAATGTGACTTTGGAGCACTGAGAGCAAACTCTCTGCTCCCAAAAGCCCAGAGCCGGGACAGCAGCATGCCGGCAGCTCACACCAGGACAGCAGCTGGACCAGCATCCCTTCGGCAAGGATAGCATTGCTAGGTGAAGGATAAAAACACCTAGCTACTTGTGCATCCCTAGGGAAAGCAAAAGACAGTTAAATGCCTTTACATACAAAACCAGCTCTAACAGGACGAGCAGCCTCCCTGCAGCAAGGGAGCACCGTAAGCAGCTCAGGGCAGTTGGTTCACCCTCCCACATAGGGCAGTTTCGGCAAGCCAGAGCAGCTAAAGCCTCCGAGAAGCATTTAGTATGAAAAGAACACTTGGAGGCCTCCAAACGCCACGCTAGCACCAAGGACTTGCTCAGCATCAGTGTTTAATCCAGCAGCACAACCCAGCACAGGGGTGTCAGAGGGAGCTGCCCCCTGCCCCACACACAGCAGCAGCCCCGGGGGACTGCAGCACACATCCCTCCCCACACACTGCCCAGCAGCCCGCACCCAGCAAAGGAGAGCAGCGCCAAGAGAGCAACAAGCACCAGCACCTGGCATCAGGTGCTAATAAAGAAAAGGGGGACACCGAGGGAGGTGCGGTTTGGGAATGCAGTGCAGGTGCTTGGGGGGGGCAGGTGGCACCAATGCACCCACCACCCCCTCATCACTGCACACCCCCAGGAGGACCTACAGCAAAGAATTAAGCCTGAAGGCAGAAGCAGCTCCACTTGAGCAAACTTTATCATAGATTCATAGAATACCAGGTTGGAAGGGACTTCAAGGATCATCTGGTCCAAACTTTCTTGGCAAAAGCACAGTCTAGACAAGACGGCCCAGCAGCTTGACTGGAGACGAGAATGCCAGCCCTGGGAGCGGGACATGCAGAGACCCAGGATCCCCCTTCACCCCTGCCTGGGGCTTGCCTGTAGTTTGGGAAGTTACTCGTTAACACCGTGGCTCTTGTGGGGCTAACAAACAACTCCTGGGCTGGTGTTGGACTGTGTCCCCTCAGGGGGTCACTGAGGGTACCCTGAGGAGGATGAGGCCATGGGGGGTTTTGGGGGCACACAGGACCTGCTTATGCTCAGAGTCAGCTGCAAGGATCAGACACCGGTCTGGCAAGAGCCACCAAACCGACATCTGAAACTCTAAAATGGAAACAGTTGGCAAGAGCTTAATTTTTCTCTTTATTTAGCGATTTCACCCTTGCTGGGTATTAAAAGCAAAACGCGCCAAGGGAGGATCCCAGCAGTGGAAACCCCCAGCACCCTGGTCCCTGGGGCTGCAGCCAGACCCCGCAGACTCTATGTGGGAGCTGGGACTTCCCCAGCACCAGGAGGTGGCACTGGGCGCTTCTGCACGGGCTCCCTGGCAGGGACACGGTGGCCAGTCGGGGCAGCATGGGGGGCTGCGGGTGTGTGGGGTGCCCCAGTGCTTTGGGCATCATCCTGACACAGGGCTCTCTGCCTCTCCCAAGCAAATGTTCACTGCTTGTAAACTCCCAAGTTCACTGGTAAAAAACTCCTGAATTACGGTGGGATGGCGGTGCCTACTTTCTGGTGCATCCCCAGGCTGGCAAACCCCTGGGGGGCACAAAGCTCCCTCCTGGGGCACAGGGCTGGCAGATGCTGTGCCGGACCCTGAGGAGGGATGGCCCTGCCAGCCAGGGAGCCCCAGCAGCACCAGGTTCTGCCTGCCCTTTTGGGGTGCAGGGAGACGTGGCAGGGCTGGGGGCTGGCACCATGGCATGCCCAGAGCCCGGCTTTTCCCTGCCTGCCCGCTCAGCGGGTCCCTGCCAGCCACAGCCCCAGGAGCCCAGGAGGGGGATGTGCCCCCGAGCCTCCGGCAGCCCCTCGGGAAGAGCACATGGAAGAAGCATCCCTCTGCTCGGCACAGATTCGAAGACATCGCAGAGTTTCGAAGGTTTATTTCGCACAGAGGGTGGGGGGAGACAAAACAGTACAAAAACTTCACAGTCACCGTGACTTATTTACAACCAACATTATCCCCAAAGTCACTGCGTGGCAGTGTGGCGTGGGCACGACCGCGAATGTGAGCGTCCATCTGTACACGCACCCCGAGCTCTGCTGGCACCGCAGCGTGCATGGAGGAGCCACTGCAGCATCTCGGGGCTGGACCAGCCCTGCTGCCACCTCCCAACACGCTGGCAGTGCAAAAGGGTTTAAAGCAAGAGCTTAACCTCCCTGCCCTCACCCCACTGCCCCACGTACCCACACCAGCATGCAGGGGCCTCAGGATGAGAATCAGCCTTCTACAATGCTCTCCCCACCTGACCCCGCTGCTGCTGCTCCTCCACTTCATCCATCCACCCTCCCACCCCTGAACGGCACAGAAACATGGACATCTGCCCCAAACAGAGAAGGAGAAACAGAAGAAAATTTGACAAGAGCATAATTCACTTTTTTGTGCCCAGTCCCCCATGCTTGGAGCTCCCCTTGCTCCCTTGTGCTTTTCCTTTGCTAAAGGTATCGCTGGAGTTCCCAGGATTGCACCCAGCCCTGGGAATGCAGCGGCTGGGACAGGGATGGAGCGGAGATCCTGGAAAGGGCTTGTGCCTGCAGGAGGCTCTTCTCCCCTTCCCAAGGGGCTGTCCAAAACCTGGCCAAGCCTGGGACGACAAGGTTCTTCGAGAGAGCAGAGCCACCAGCCACCACATCCTGCCACAAGCCGTGCCAGAAAGCACCCCCGGGTGGGAGCTGGTCCCCTGTCTACACGGCGAGCGCCGGCACATCCCCGAGGCTGCGCTGCCTCTTGGCCAGCAGCGTGGGAGCTTTTTCCTAGCTGGTTCCAGCTCTCCAGCACCAACAGCATGGAGGAGCCGGCTCCTCGGACCCTGCTGTGATTGCGAGCGTTCCCAAGGGATAGCCCCTCTCCTCTCCGGATCAGTGCGTGCACCGGAGGGTCCTTCCAGTGCCATCGCCCCCAGCGCCGCTCCTCCGTCCACTTCGCGACACCCGGCCCTGCAAGAAGAGGGTGGGAGGTGACGCAGCATCACCCACTGGGCTCAAGCCTCGCAGCCTGCATAGCGCCGGGGATGGGGACCCAAAGCCACAGCCCAGGAGAAAGGGCAGCGGTAGGCACGGAAGGGGATCCGGGACTGGAGCCGGGCAAAAAGCACCATGCATGAGGTCTGGAGCTCCAGGAGCACGTAAGCCAATGCGGCAGAAGCAGCCACCCCGATGGGGGTTAAGCATCCTGGGGCAGGCAGGGAGGTGTCAGCAGATGGCCGGGCTGATGCCAGGCTCATGTGCCCGAAAGCAGGCAGCTGCCTGCGGGCTGGCCAAAGGCTGCGCTCCCCCAGGGAAGGCAGCGGCCAAAGCGGGCAGAGGAGACGCTGCGAGGGATGATCGCCCCAACACCGCTGCAGTGACGGCCGAGGGGAAGCAGACTCACTCTCTTCCCGGCTCTCGGCTGCTCCCAGTCAGATGGAAGGACCAGCTGGCATCTCTCTGCCGGAAAACCTTAAACAGGACAGCACAGTGCATGAAAAGCCCAGACCTTTTCCACTATTTACCATCCCGTGTTCCTAGCATGGATAAATACTTCCTCATAACATGCAAGTTCAGAAAACACTTTCTGGCACCTCTTTCTGCACATCTCTGCTGACAGCAGCTCTGCCTGTGTGTGCTGGCAGGAACCTTTCCTGCCTTTGGGCATCAGGAGGGGTTTCAGACCAGAGAAAGCCAGTTAAAATCCACAGTAACCAGAATAATTCAAATTTTGTCATACTAATAAAAACCTCAGGGGGGAGAAAACCCACCCTGTAGTTTGCAGAAGGAGGTATAAACCCACGTAAGGGTGCAGGCAGCAGGCTGGCAGGGCAGAGCCACAGGACAGGCGTCCCTGCCAGCCCTCTGCCCTGGCATGGAGCTTCCAGCTAAAGGAAGCCCATCTCCCATCCACAGGGCTGACAGCAGTGAGGGACAGAGGGTGAAGAAATAAATTTCCTTCCTGGATTTACACTCTGTTGGAGGGCAAAGTGACCCACTGAACTCAGGCTGGTGACAGTGGCCCCCAGCTGCCTCAATGCAGGGAGGGGGGTGTCCCGTGTTTTCCTTCTTTAACAGCAGAGAGCGGGAGTGGGGGAGAAGGAGGGGAATCCCAGGCTTTGGGATGCATTCCTGCTTGGCTGGCTTGCTTCCCTATTCACCAGCAGTGTTTTCTTTACCTAGGAACAGCAGACCCCATCCTGGCAGGCTGGGGTGTTCCCCGGGAAGGGACAAGGCAGAACTGGGCTGGGACCCCAGTTTTGCAGCCCAGTGGAGGAGCCAAGGTTTTAGGGGAACCTAAAGGCAGAGGGCAGTGATTCCCAGCCCTGCACCCCAGCACCTCTCCCACACACACCAGGGTCTGCCTGCCCTCCAGCTCCGGGGCCTGCCTGCCCTCTGGCTCCGTGCTGTGCCATCAGACCACGGCCCCACCATTGACAGCGCCCCTGGTCGCACCCCAAAGGGCTGGTCCCCCGGAGCCCCCCGAGCGAGTGCCTTGTGGGTACTTACTCGTCAAGGTGCGAGCACAGCGTGGTCTGGGTGCCCTGAGGCCGGGACTCGCCCAGGGGCCGCTGCCGGTGGCCGCTGCCCTGGGACAGGCTGGTCTCCTCCATCCAGCTGCTGCAGCGGCTGCTGCTGCCCCGAGCCTCGGCATCCTCCCCGGGGTGTCCGGGGACTGCCGCCTTGCTGTCCTCCGAGGGTCCCTCCCGGGGGCTGAAGGCACAGGGGCAGCGCTGCAGGTCCTGCGAGACGGCGTGGAGCCGGCGGTCTGCGCGGCGCGGGCAGCACAGCAGCTTGCGGAAGGCGCTTCTGAAGTCGGGGCTGCGGCAGTAGATGATGGGGTTGAAGGCTGAGTTGACGTAGCCCAGCCAGTTGAGGAAAAGGAAGAGCTGATCCGACACCAGCGGCCGGCAGAAGACCTTGATGATGTTGGCCACGAAGAAGGGCAGCCAGCAGAGCGTGAAGGTGCCCATGATGATGCCCAGGGTCTTGAGCGCCTTGTGCTCCTTGATAGCCAGCAGACGGGAGGGCCGTCTCCGCCGGCTGCTCCTGGAGCTGGGCCTGGGGGGCTCCTGCAGGAACCTCACCTTGTCCTTGCCGATGATCTGGACATGCCGCGTGGCCACGGCGAAGACGCGGACGTAGACGAAGATCATGACGAGCAGGGGCACGTAGAAGGAGATGGTGGAGGAGATGATGGCGTAGGTCACGTTGGTGACAAAGTCGCAGCAGCGCGGGTCGTCGTAGCAGCGCACCGCCTGCTCGTCTGCCCCGTCCCGCCACCAGTGGTTCATGATGGGCAAGAAGGAGATGAAGGCGGAGATAGCCCACACCAGGCACACCACGGCCCGCGCCCTGCCTTTGGTCACCAGCGCCTCGTACTGCAGCGGCGATGTGATGGCGAGGTAGCGATCCACAGCGATGGCGCACAGCGTCTCGATGCTGGCCGTGACGCACAGCACGTCCAGGGAGGTCCACAGCTCGCACGCCATCGTGCCGTAGGGCCAGTGGCCGCTCAGCAGGACGGTGGCCCCCGGCGGCACCACCAGCAAGCCCATGATGAGGTCGGCGCAAGCCAGCGAGGTGACGAAAACGTTGGTCATGGTCTGCAGCCGCGGCGTCTTGGCGATGGCCACGATCACCAACAAGTTGCCGGCCACGATGACCAGCACGGTGAGGCTCAGGGCGGCCCCCACCACCCACTGCCGGCTCAGGCTGGCGGCCCCGCTGCAGTTGCCGCCACCGCCCAGCGCTGCGGCCCCCCAGGCGCTGCCGTTGCCCGCGGGCGGGGGACTCATCTCCGCCGGCCTCGGTGGGAGGGAGGGCGGGAGACACGGCTCCGGCACCCCCGAC
>NW_010972598.1:10791245-10804146 GCF_000737465.1 Haliaeetus leucocephalus | reverse complement strand
CTCCCTGCGCCCCTCACCCTGCACTCCCATCCCTCTCCCTGTGCTCCTCACCGTGCGCTCCCATCCCTCTCCCTGCGCCCTTCACTGTGCTCTCCAGCCCCTCCCCCTGCGTTCCCGTCCCTCGCCCTGCGCCCCTCACCCTGCACTCCCATCCCTCTCCCTGCACCCCTCACCCTGCGCTTCAGCCCCTCGCCCCGGTCCCACACCATCTGTCCTTGTTCTCCACACACCCTGCACCACGCCATGCTCATACCAGCCCCTCACCATGCGCCCGGGTCCTTCTCTGTGCACCCCTCACCCTGCATCCCTCCATTCCCTTTGCGCACTCCTCACCATGTGCTCTGGTCCTTCTCCATGCACCTCAGCGTCTTGCCCTGCATCCCTTGCTTTAGACCCCTCACCGTGCATCCCAGGACTTTGCTACGTGTCTCTCTCCGTACACCCCTCACTGTGCTCAGGCTCTCCTTGGGCAGGACAGGCTGTCCCTGGTGGGGACAACAGCCCTGTCCCCCCAACATCAGCAGAGGGATGACAAGATGACAGCCCCGCTCCAAAAGACGGCACCCAGGGCATCTCACAGTCACCATTTCACTTCCACATTTATTGCCCAAAACTCCTTCCCAGCTGATGGAGGAGAACGGGCTGACCTTTGTTGCTCCCCCTCCTGAATTTGGGTGGGTGCTGGTGTTCTGGAGACCCCCACCCACACTTCCTTCTCCACTCACACATGGTGGCAGGGAGCCACCTTAGACTGGAAGGCAGTGGGCTGCTCCAGAGCCCCAGCAGCCTCAGCCCCATCACTGCCCCCAGCTCCACTCCTCCTGAGGGCCCCTGGACAGACTCCAGAGCGGGTAATTTTTTCACTATCAGCTATTTATACGAATACTGGAACTTCTAAGACAGGCGCTCTCCAAATATGGCATTTTGAAGTTTCAGCCAAATGGGGGAATGTTGACAAAGAGGAAAAAAATATGTGTAAAAAATTATCCAGTTGGCATTTCTTCCCATTCATGAGCTAGCAAAACAGAGCCCCATTTTTACAAGCTTGATCTTTACAAGATTGTTTTGGTTTTTCAAAGCAGTCAGATGAGGGCTTGATGCAACCCCTTTTAGCTCCCAGCGCTGGCATTAATTGCTGGCTTGGACCAAGCCCTGGACTTGCTATTTACAGCGCGATTTGTCCCTCCACTGGAACGGTGCACAGCACAAACAAGATGCGTACAGGGAACTTGTCGTCTTTTCAATGTCGCTGCTCATGTAACTCCAGTGTGCATCAGCACACGGAGCCGCCGCTGGATTTTGTGCCAGAAAAGTAAAGCAAGAGCATCTGTGGGGATGTCCATGGGTAACGAGGGTGTTGGGCTTGGCTCCATGGATCTGGCAGAGGCCCGGCACAGGGGCAGGATGCCCGACTGTTCCCAGCTCTGCCACCACCCTGCTGGGTGACCAGGGGCTGGTGGCTTTCCATCCTCGCCTCCGCTTTCCATCCTCATCTCTGCCTCCCCAGTTGCCCAGTGTGTGCCCACCCGGCAGAGCTGGGCTGTGTGCGGCTCCTGGGCACCGAAAGGGCTGCAGGACTCAGCCCGGGGGGGTTTACAGGGTATTCTCCTGCAGCCAGTCCTTCATGGCACCTTCAGACCATCTCTGTGCCCTGGAGAGGACCTCCCACCGCATTCAAAGTGAGTAACAGACAGACACTGCCCATGGCGGGACAAACAGCCAGGCTTTCTTGAGGTGCCAAAGCAGGCTTCCAAAACACCACTTCTGATGTCTTCTCTCTGGCACTTAAATGAGACTTTTCCTCCCACTCCCGGACAGGAGAGCTCAGTGCCCTCCTCCCTTCCCAGGGAGCCGACCCGACTGGGGAAAGGAAGGGAGAGTCCCAGGCGTTTCATCAAGGCAGGGGAAGTAACATGGCCCAGTATCTTTGTCCCAGTTTTACAGCTGGAAAAGCTGAAGCACAGAGATGCTGGGTCTCGCACAGCCCTGACCCCCATCCCTGCTGCTCTAGAGCCTCGACCTGAGCCCCCACGGTGCTGGAGACCCCGACTGCACCTTCCAGCCCAGGGCTGTCACCAGGGAAAGCATCCTCTCCCCTTGCCCATCCCTGCCATGGGCCAGAACCACCGGCCCGGCTCTCTACCTGCACAGCCGCTGCTGCCACAGGCAGGGGGAGGCAGAGCCAGTCCCGGAGAGACCCTGCGGGGAAGTGCTGGCCAGCGGGTCAACTGGCTGTTTAGAAAACTCTGGGAAAATATGTTTATGCCATGAATCAGAGCAGCTCCTTTGGCTGTTGCTACAGAATAAACAATGGATATTTTAAAATACTTCTTTATACATAGAGAGAAAGTCAGGATGGATTAGGGAAGATCCCTACTTGGGGAGAGATGGGATGCAGGGAACAAGCAGTGCAGGTCTCCTTGCTGGATGGCACATGGAGTTCCTGGTGCCCACAGATGTGTTCGGAGAGAGGAAAGACATGCCAGAGCTGGTCCCAGACACATCTGAGGGAGCACAGGGTCTGCCTGGCCATGGAGGTAGAGGTGTGAGGCAGCTCAAGTAGCAGCTATGGAGCCCTTTGCAGCGGGTGTTTAGCAGCTCCTGGAGGATGCCTCATCATGGGGCATTTTCCCCTGCAAACAGAACCTAGCACCAGAGCAAGATGCCTGCAAGGTCCTGGATTCCTCCCAGGGCAATGCTGAGGGCGAGGGGCTGCATACCATCCTGCAGCAACAGGCTCCCCGTGCCCACCGATGCCCAGCACTGCCGTGGCAGCGAGTAGGAGCCATCCCTTAGACCAGGGAGGATGGAGCAGGGGCTTCCTCTGTGCCAGTGTTTCTCCTGCAAGGAGCTCAAACACCCTTTTGTAGATTCCTGGGGAAATAACTTGGGGTCATTTAGAGACAGCTGGACACAAGCCCACCTTTCTCCAGCTGGTGCACGAGCGTAGCCCCCCATGCAGGGCCAGGACAATCTGCTTTGGCTGGCACTGGCATCCTGAGCCTATGTAAGGTGTAAATCACCCTCCCCAATCTTAAAGTTTTTGCATGCTGGCACTCCAGCTTAAGTAGATGTAAAGTCCCTGCACTGTTTAATCCCTGTCCCACAGCCTTATCCACCCCAACCAGGCTGCATGCACAAAACCACCCTAATTAAGTGTTTCAGGTTCACACATACAGTTCCAGTTCTATTAATCGCTTTCACCAAAGGTGTGGGTGAGGCATGATCCGAGACATGTAAAGCAGATAAATCAGCGCCTGGCATTTAGCAGATAGAGGGGAGCTTGTGATGGCTGCAGGAGCTTGGCACATGCAAGGTCTGGGTCCAGCCCGCTTAGGGGAAGGGCAATGCACCTCGAAGGGTGCCGTGCTGGTGTCGGTCACACTGTCCGGGTGCAGCCTGCCTCGGAACTGCAGAGTGAGCCAGAGCTGCGGTGCTGACCCTCTCACCTGCAAACCTGAGAGCCAGACCTTGACCAAACCCAAGGCACCCCAGCGTGCCTGTGCAGATGTGCACTGGGACAACACTGTTCAAAGGAGGACGGATTAGTTCTGTCTGCCCAAGAGACAAACCCAGCCTGGGCAAGTGGTGCACGAGCCTGTGTACGGGCAGCTGGCAGGGAGGAGGGCACCAGCTATCAGATCCCTGCCCAAGCTCCCATGACCTGCCACCTCAGATATTAAGCACAGTTTTAATCCTCTATCCCTCATGTTCAATTCATAATTGCATCTGTGAGCTCACCAAAGCTGGCTGGGCCCCAAGAGGGCAGGCAGGCACCAAGGAGGGGCTGAGGCTCGATGGGAGGAGAGGAGAGACCAGGCAGTGACGGGCAAGTGCCAGCTTTGCCTCCCAGCATCATTAAATGCAGCACATTCAGACTCTGCCAAGGCTGAGCCAGGCTGATGCCACACTAGGATAAAACAAAAGCTTTTTATAGCTGGGAACTCTTGCTCTCTCCCCTGGCATGCTGTTTGCATACTTGCCATTACAGAACAAGTGATAAAAACCAGCACACGGCAGGAGTCACAGCAACATTGCTGCTCACTGCCATCACTGCTGCAGGCACACCGACGGCAGGGATGTGGGCATTCCCCTCTCCCCGGACCCTCACTGCTCTCCCCTTTGGTTCAGCCTTCCTCAGCTTCCCCATTGCAGCAGGTCAGAAAGCAAACCCAGTGCAGCCAGGCAATTTGGCTGCATTTGAGGGGTTTTACCTGTCCATCCCCAGCCCTTCCCTGGAACGTGGGTGCAGGGAACAGAGCAGGGGAGAGGCACTACTGCAGCCAGCGAGATGCAGCTCAGCTTTGCATCAGTAAGAGACTGTGCCAGAGCCCCTCTTGAGCCAGGCTTGTGTTGCAAAGCATTGCCTGTGCATGAAATTCAGAGCCAAAGCTCTGCTGGCGCAAGTCCCCAGCCCAGAGCAAAGGGCGAGGGCAGCTGGAGAGGTTCACCACCACAGCCTGGGAGATCCGCAAGCCCCAGCACCTCTGGGATGGGCACCGCACCCCTACAGCCTCGTCAGCACTCATTCCCCCACCAGGTTTCCAAAAAGCGTTTTCCCAAGAAACCACACACACTCTAGGAACATGACAGCACCCTTCCTCCTGGCTCACGTGCCCCAGCCTAGCCAGAGCAGCCTGAGTGACCACTAAAGCCTTCAAGAACTTTGAGATATGATTTACTTATGCAAACTCTCTGGGGAAGCACCCAGGCAGGTACAGGGCAGCAGGCTCAGGCCCTGCAGGCAGGACTAACACCGCTGCGAACTTTCCCTGCACAGCATAGAAGTCCCACCAGCCCAGGACCCCGCAGCTTCCCCACATCCCCATCTGCACAAGGGCTCTGAGCAAGCCCTGCCCAGAGACCCCACAGACCCACATCACCCTGCAATGCTACGTGAGGCTGATGAGACATCCCCTCTGCAGCAAACCCACCCGGGCTCAGAACCATCCACAACACAAAGCCACACACCATACCAGTACCTGCACCAGTACCCACCATACTGCCGGCTGCCACCAAGGTCCCACCACCTCCCCAACCTCTTTTTTTCCTCCCTCCCTAATTCCTAAATGCCTCCCAAGTGGAGGGGGCTGCATTCCAGTTCAGCATTAACCCCCTCTTGCTGGGTGGGCTGGCACAGCCAAGGGGTGACATGGGGCTGTCCTGGCTGCAGGGAAGACCCTGCCCACCCACCCAGGGCCACGGGAGACACCTGGGGACAGCACAGGAGATCGGTGAGGACCATGTGATGCTCTACCCTCTGCTTAAGCAAGAGCTGCTCAAGGAGCATCATTTTACCCCAAATCCCCTTGGCCGCCCGGTGCGGCACGGGGTGGGAGCCCGGGATTCAGCGGGGTGGGCACAGGGCCAGGCCAGGCACTGGGCTTTTGGCAATGGGTCCTGCTCTGCCTTTAATGTCCACGGCGGTAATTAGTCTGGGGTTCTCCACACTGAGACTTTAGGAATAGTTTCCATATCAGATTCACAAATCTTGCTTTGAAGTTGTTTGGGATTATCTGTCATCATGTTTCCTTGTCAGCACATAAACACGCTGTGATGAAGCTTTAACCCGCTGGGTACTGCCTGTCCCAGGAAGGCTGGAGGAAGCTCTACATAAACTCTCAGCTCTATATAAACTCTCCTCCCCTGGTAAATGCAACCGCAGCTCTGAGAGCCCTAGCATCGTGTCAGCTGGGGCTCAGGCACAGGCAGTGGCAGGAAGGCAAAAATTCTCTGTGTCAGAACAATAAAAGAAAAAATATGTGCAGGGCAGCATATATATCACCTTTATGGGGGTTTAAGCAAAGTTTGTGCTTTGCATCTGGGGCAGCTTATAACCCATCACACGTCTCGTAACTCATTTGACCTGGCTGCCACCCTAGCACAGTCTCCCCGGCAGCCCACGGCAGAGCACGGGGGTAATCCTGGTCCCCCGGCCGGCACACGCACCCCGGCACTGCCAGCCCGGCTCAGGGCAAGCCCTGCTTCCCGCAGCAGTGGGCACGGGAGCATCCCGGCAGGCTCCGAGCTCCTCCGTATTTGGGAGGGCGAGCAGCCATCTCACACGCTCACATCCTGTTTTCCAAGCGAAGCTCCTGGGAGCAAATGCATCGATAATGATGAAAGAGGCAGAGTGTACCCTGGGTACCGAGAAGGTCAAATCCCGCAGCTGGCTGCCTGCGCAGGCAGGGCTGAGGTCACTCGATTTGCTGTTTATTAGCCCGTTCCCACAGTGTTTTGCCCTACGGACATACGATTTTGGTGGAGGGAGCCGTGGTGCCCTCCGGGGCGAAGGATGGGGCCGGGCAGGGCTGGTGGGATCCCTTCTCCTCGCCTGGGGCACCCCAGGGTGGCTTCTGGGGGGACAGACAGGGCTGGAGGGGTGGGAAACCTCACGCAGTGAACGCAGCTTGTTACCCCCTGCAGTGGTGAGCAGCATCGTTTCCCACCGGAGAGGAGATGGAGGCACGGATCTCGCCGCTGAGGCTGATCGTGTCCTGCCCAGAGCGGGCAGCCCCAAGGCCGGGCACGGCCGCTCGCCATCCTGGGGCTGCGGCTCTTCCCGAGGCTACGGCAGCGTTGTGAGAATTAGGGAAAGGGGCATCAAGATCCTGAAACCCAGCCAGTGTCAAAGGCTACACTAAAGCAATCTCAGGTCCTTCTCCTGCCCCCCAAATCCCTGTGCAATTATGTTTTTAGATTTAAAAAAAAAAAATCATAATAAAGTTGTTTTCTTTCCCATGTTGCTGTGAGGAAAGCCTGCAGCAAGAGCAATGGCTGCAGGCAGTTATTCCCAATTTCTGACATTTTTAACACACCTTGCAGCAGGACTTCGTTTCCGACATTTCCTATCTCCCTCCATCCACAGGTACCCGGAGAAGTGAGAGTCCTTGTGCTGCTGCCGGGATCTGCAAAGGTTTTACAGATGTTTTCACAACACATACTCCATCGTTTCTGGTTTTCCTGCAGCTATTGCTAAAGAAAAATGGGGTGGGAGGGAAGGAGGGAGAAGTTTGCAATAACATCGGTACAGATTTCACAAAAAGTGTGGAAACTGTCGTGAAAAAACGTCAGCAACAAAAACAGTATCTGAGAGTAGCTGTAATTTCAGGCAGAGATTTCCGAGGAAGAGAGGAGCATCCCGACAGCGGTTTTCCCCAGCTCTGCCCCTGGCCGCAGGGCAGGAGGGTGAGGGTCCGGCCCCACTTTGGGAAGAGAAGCGTGTTTTGGGCAAAGCCGGGCAGGGATGGAGGCCTCCTGCGGGGAGGGAGTGAGTGTCAGCAGCCCCAAACGGAGCTGCTGGACACCGGCCATGGCCACAGGACACTGGCCAAACCGACATGTGCCACCTCGGTGTCAGACCCCCATGGTTGACTCCCGCAGAGCATTCCCCTGCCCCTCCTTTGTCCCCTTCCCTGCCCCGGCACCATCCGCTGAGGCTCCCAGCTGTACCCCCACCGCCTAACAGCAATCCCTGCTTCCCAGCACCCCAGTCCCCTCCTGGGCCTGACCCTGCACCCATCGTGCCCATGCAAGGGCTGGCCCCTGCTTGCGCAGCTCCTGGGCTGTGTTTGCTTCCAGCCCGTGATGTTTGCAGGGTGGAAAAACAACAACAACAACAACAACAAGGAGAAGGAGGTCAGGCGCTTCCCCTCCAGTTCTGGCCGTGGCCACTGCGGTGACTCCCATGCCATGGTGGTTATTTTTAACCCATGCATTCCTCCTGCCTCCCTGGCATTTCTCAGAAACCTCCTTCTTGAGGGAAGCAAATGGGGAAAAGGTTCCTCCCCTCAGACTGCATCCTGAAGCTCAAGTCCAGGTGCTGGGAGAAGCGGCTGTCCCCGCAACTTGTCCCCGCACCCAGCCCAACGGGATGGAGAACCCCGGGGCAGCGAGGGGGTCTGGGTTTCTCTGCCCCCCAGGCACGTGAAACTCCCTCCCTTGGACTGGGAGCTGAGCAAGATTTCACAGCACCAGGTGCCCTCATTGCTGCCCAGAGCCGCCTTTCACAGCCTGTCTCTCTCCCAGCCTGGCTCCAGCACCCACAGCACCTTCAGCCCAGCCGTTTCTCTTGGCATGTCGCGCAGGTGGGTGTTTCCATCGCCACATAGTTCACATCACACTCAGAGCCCAGCTTTTACGCTTAAGCAAGAAACTGCGAACAGCTTGTTGTTCGGTCACTCCGGCATGCCTTAGATGAGGAGAGACGAGAAGATGAATGAGGAGGTCCTGCGGCTGCTGTGAAAGCACTGGGGGATGCGGTGGGAGCCAGGAGGAGGAGGAGGAGACAGAAGCTAAGCCAGTTTCCAAACCCTGAAGACAGAACCCACACTGGGCAGCTCAGCCTCACCTCCTGCAGCAGACCTGCCTGAGCATCCCGGTTCACACGGGATTCGGCACAGCCGCGGGGCGGCCGGGCTGCCGAGGGCACATTACTCCCAGTGCAGGCAGGGAATGAAAACCTTGCCCTGTCCAGGCATTTCTGTGGATGTGAAGGGCAGCAGCGGCTTGCCGGGCAGGGCAGGGTGTTGTAAGAGCAGGGAGCTTGCCAGGAAGAGCTGCTGGGCTGGCAGAGGGACCAAGCCCCTCCGAGGTCAGGAAAGGTCCAGTGAATATTTTTTTCCCAACTGGCACATGGGCCTTTTGGCTCCCAGAAGTGACTTGAAGCGTGAGCAAGGGCAGCGAGAGGACTCCGGGTTCTGGGACCCCAGGGCCGGGGTGGCTGCGCAGGGACCTGTGTCCTCTCCATAGCCTGCCCAACCGCACTGCCTCTTGCCTGCTTCTGCCCCAGGGAAGAGCACAGGATCCGTACCGAAGGGCAGGCAGATTGCTCAGGAATACTTTCCGTCTCCGGGCCAGCTTCCAGCCCCATCTACGGAGCAGGCTGGAGCCAAACGGCACATGGCAGAGGGATGCCGGGTGCCGTGCAAAGGGCACAGATGTCAGCTCCCGGCCGATGGGCAAAGGCTTCCCTCCCAACCCAGAGATGCATCCCAGGAGTCTGACTCAGTGCCATCTGCTCTCCCTGCTCTGTTTTTCCCCTGCAGTCATTTCTGCCAGTCTTTCCCCCCCGCAAGCAGCTGGAAAGCCCCAGTTCCCAGTGCAGGAGAGTCCCTGCAGCCCCTTGGTCTGGGGCAGAGCTTGCTGTGGGTGTGAGCAGAACTGGTGCCTTGTGCAAGAAACTGGTGGCAAGCGTGCCCATGCTGTGCCAGCCCGCAGGGACGTCCCCACCTCTGCCAAATTTCCTCTGCAAAAGCATGAACCGGGCTGCTGTGACATGTCCCACGGGTGCGTTTTGGGGTGCTGAACACCCCCAGCAAGTGCCAGTCCTGACCCGTGCCCAGGGGACAGGGACACTGGGGGCCACAGTCCTGCCGAGCTCTGGCGAGAGTTTTCCTGCCCGAGCGCTGCGGTCAGGGCGGAGGGCAGGATGGATTTGTTTACCAGGGGCAACTTTTATCTGCACAAACAGCCCTTGGGCGGGCAAAGTGGATATGGGTTTGTCGTTATCTCCGCTGGCAATCGGAGGGGAATGTAAACACGGATGGGGTGGAAATGCCGAGGCACAGGGACATCCTCGCCGGGGGGTCGCTGCCATGGGCAGCAGCACCCAGGGACCCACCATCACCCTATCCTGCGTGGGGCTGGAGCTGGGTTTCCCAGCCACAGGAGAGACAGGGTGCAGCGTTGGGCTGGAGATGAGCCCTCCTGCGTGGCAGTCACGCAGACGGGGAGATGATGGATGGGGAGAGATGAAAGCCGCCAGTCCCCGCTGCCCACCATGCAGAAGTTTATCCTCCCCTCAGTTTATTTTCTTCCTGTCTGCAGCAAACCCTCCTGTAATCAGCAGCCTGGTTAGTATTGGTGGAAGTGCCACCGGTGATAGCCCAGGGACGGGCAGGAACTGCCCCTCGCTGCCCGTCCCGGGAGGCTGCTCTCACGCCAGGGCAGCGGAGAAGGGGGCTGCTCCCCTCGGCAGCCCCCAGTCATCGTGCGTGCAATGCGAACTTCAGTATTTCATGACTTATAAGACAGATTTCCCTTCCCGGGAGCTGCTAGGGGAGCAAGTGTTTTACAAAAAGCCACCCTTGCTCGGCTAAAAGTGATTTAAACCAGGTCAGTAGCAAAGACACTGCAATTGCTGGTGGGCGGGGGAAAAGACAGACACCTATGAGAAGCACTTCTGCTTCTGATTTAGAAGGCAATAAGGCGATAACCTTGTATCACATGAGGATGACGAAGCTGCCCAGGGAAAGAGCAGATAAAATGCCCTAGAGATGAATATACTGTAACCAGCAAGTGCTGGTAGCATGGGCAGGCAAACACCAGAGCCCGATGCCTCTTCCCTGCTTGCCAGCACAGAGCGGGCAGCACCAGGGCAGCAGGAGCTGGTGTCTGGGAGCATCTCACGAACCCCCCCGGCCAGGAGCATCCCTCATCCCCAGCGTGCTGCTGGGAGCACCAAGCTCTGACAGGCACTGGAACAGCGATGCTGTGGCAGGGCTGGGGTCCCCATGTCCCCCTTCGTCTCTTTTCTTGGTGGTTGTCGGTGCCGTCTGCATGCACAGAACCACAGAGAAATGCCGGACATCCCAGCGACAGGCAGCACAGGGGTCCTGCCTCCCCCGGGGGAGACATCACTGATTTATTGCCTGGGGCTGGTTGTTCCCTGGCCCTGGGTCCAGGTGGTTTCCCCTTTCTTTCTTCTTGCTTTTTTTTTTTCATCTCCAGCCTGCGTGGGAAATGGGAGACACAGACAGATGAGGAGGAAAGGCTATTGTTAGGGCTCTGGGCTGTGCATCCCGGACCGGCTTGCTTGGTGCCAGCTATTTTCTGGGGAGGTCTCTCCAGCGGGGAAGATGGTATCAGCAGAGTCCAGGAAGGACATCGCTGCCAGCCCGGGAGAGCAGCGTGTTCTCCATGATGGGCTGGAGCTCTGCAGAGTTCAGCAAAGGCAGCAAAAGCTGTGCATCTGCATCCTCTGTCCGGGATGGGGACTGGACGTCTTGTGCTGCCTGGCCCTGTTGCAGCTTTTTTGGGTCTCCTGGGCACCCCAAATGCCGTGTGGGAGCCCCCCACCCCTCCATGGGGACGTGCCTGCAGGTCTCAGGGCATGGAGAAGCCGTCTCTGCAGGACAGAAAGGGTCTGGTCCCCTGAAGGGGCATCTCCAGAAAGGGCATTTTGTGGGGATTTTGGCCCCCCTGGAGGGTTCCCCCCCCACTTACTGTTGCAGCTAGTCCTTGCCCACTCCCTGACCTGGGGATGCCCGCAGACACCCAGGGCAGATGCCCCGATGAAGCGGGGGCTCGTGGCCCCCTGCTCCGTCCCAGCCAGGATGTGCCCTTAAACCCTGACCTCCCCCCGGCTCCTTGACCCCGTAATGGTCCATTCTCTGGGAGGACGAGGAGGAAATAGCAGTGGACCTTGTTATTTGGTGGCGGGATGCCTTGCTGGGTTGGGGGTCACTGCTGATGTCATTCGGCACGGCCGGATATGTTATTTTCCTGCCCCAGCACCCGGTGATCGATTCAGCAGCTGGCATGGGGTGAGGGCTGCCTGTCTGGGGTCCTGGGGGTCCTTGGGGGGCACCGCAGCCTGTCTGGGGTCCTGGGGGTCCTTGGGGGGCACCACAGCCTGTCTGGGGTCCCCAGGGGTCCTTGGGGGGCAGAGCCCTTGAAGCACCCCTCTCCATACCCCAACCTGGCAGGAGACCACTGCCCTGGCCACCCAAATGCTGCCCGGGAGAAAGGGCTCAGAGCCCCCCTGGGGACCCCACAGCACCCCAGGGCCGGACCGTGGCTCCGCAGGGATGAGGTTTTATCCCACAGGGATGGGGCTGTGGTCGGGGAGCTGGCTCAGCCCTGGCTGGCCGGGGGCTGCCCCAGCCAGGCATGGACCGAAGCGGGCAGGGAAGGATGGAGGGCAGCGAGGTGCTGCCGGTTTGGCTGTGGCCGGCTGCAGGCCCTGGGCCAGGGTCCGGTGCGGCGTGTGGCAGCTGAGCTCCATCTGTTGGAGCCGGGGTGCTGGAGGGGTTTGGGTAGGAGAGGGGCTGGCTGTGTCCCACCACCGCCTGGGCCTAGAGAGCAGCCCCAGGCCCCTTTCCAGGGATGATTGCTTATTGCCACAGTCCCAGCCACCACCATGGCTCTCTAATTCAGGCGAAACGCTGGTGAAACGCTGCTGGCATCCATGCTGGCTCCCTGCTTCCCTGCCATCAGCAGATGTCAGCACTGGAGCAGTGTCCCTGTATGGGTCAGCGGAGCTCTGCGGTCACTGCTGGGGGAGCAAAGAAGAACTGAAGGGCTTTTTTTCCAGCAGGTGACACAGCTTGCGATGGGAGAACAAGGAGCAGAGGCAGGATCAGGCCCTTGGCTTATAAACGGTGAGGGGTTGGCATTGGCTGCCTTGGGTGCAAAGCCCCGGGCTGAGATAGCGGGGGAACTGGTGAGGGTCTGCCTCCTTCCCAGCCATGCCACCCTTCTGACAAGCTCAGGGAGCCCCTCTCCCTCTGTCTGGCAGGCAGGGCTGAGATGGCAGCACTCATCACACTTGTGAGCAGGGTGGTCCTGCTCGGGGGGGGGGGCCGGGCTCTGCCCTGCCCAGGGATGCTCAGAGAGGCTTTGTGCCAGGGCTTCATCCCTGGGCACCCCAGCTCTGCCCCCCTGCCCAGCCTGGGGGGTCCCACACAGCGAGTCCAACCCACCCTGCTCTCCTCCTTCTGCACTTCTGCTTCTCTTTAAATGTTTTATTTAACAAAGTTTTAAGAAAAAAAAACCTTTTTTTTTTTTCAATGCCCGGAGGCCTGGGCAGCCCAGCCGGAGCAGTCTTGCTCAGGGTGGGTCCCAGCACCCCTCGGGGGCACGGCGTGGGGGGTGCCGGCCACATGTGCAGGCGCTGGGT